>NW_017731808.1:166081-194016 GCF_001890085.2 Hipposideros armiger
CTACACAGATTCCCGTAGTCCTCAAGACTGGGAGGGAGGGAGCAGCTGGGGCTCGGTCACACATGGAGGAGGGGTGGGGGGCTTTGATCAGAAGGGCACAGATTACAGGTAGGTTAGGCTCACTGCCTGAAGGTGAGTTCATCTTCGTGTCTGTCGGTTATTCTCAGGTGTTTGGCCAAGACTAAAATGACTCTTCCTGGTGAAATCCGAGCACAGGAGTCTAGGTGGAGAGTTCCGGGTCAAGGACACTTGGATTTTCCGGCATATAGAGGTGTTTGATAAACATGGAGGTCTGAGTTTATGATGGCATAAATGAATGAATGAATGAATGAATGAATGAATGATCCAGAGGGAGGCAGGAGGTCAGGCTGCCAAGGAGTTAGCACAGATTGAGTGCTCCCCTTTCAGGCACTGGTTGACAGCAGGAACCCTGGTCTGAAGCAATGAACTGCCTGCTACGAGAAGAGAATAAAAAAGCGTGCACGTGAGTATAATGCAGGTACAGGATTGTGACTGTCCCAAGTGGAGACACACAGGACGATGGCAGTTAGGAAGCAAAGCCTCATAGTGCTCTGTCACAGCTCCCAGCTCTGGTGCCTGTACTCTGTGCCACACGAACACTCCAAACACCCCTACCAGGTAAGCACCTGCTTTAGAGATGAGCAGGCAGGTGAGTGAGGCCAGGTAATGTGCCCAGAGCCGATCGGTGGCAGCCCGGGGCCCCCTGCCCCCAGCCTCCATCCCTCACACGGAGCCCTGCACTCCTGTGTGATAGGGGTGGTGGTACCTGGTCAGGTGGGCGTGCTCTGGGTGGGAGAATCTGTTACCTCTGACAGGCACATCCCTGACCAGTGGAGGAAGTAGGTTTTGAGCTGGGCTTGAGGATGAGAACGACTCGCACGCGCACAGTGGTCACCACCTTAAACCCAAGGCCCTAAAGTCTACACGATAAAGCCTGGATGAGAGCTGCTTCAAGGAACGTCAGAGTGTGAGACGGATGCGTTTTTCCTGCGCCTCGCTTGACACTTGGCACCTCTGCAGAGTTCACTTCTTTTCTCGGCGCCCGTTTTCCTTACAGCTGGTGGCGATCAGGGCAGGAAGGCAGCCCTGCTTCTTGATGGCCAGTTCTAGGAGCCTGAGAAGTGGGCTAGACAGGAAACCATGAAGGTGGGATCCAGGGGTAATCGAACACTGGCCAAGAGCTCGGCCCTGCTGGCGTGAGCAGAAATAAAACATGTTGGAAAAAGACGCATCAGACCCCTCGCTACCGGTTAGGATGTGCTGGGCTGCGTGTAACAGGATAACCCATCAGCAGTGCCTTGGAAAAAGGGACCCTCTTTCTCCCAGCACAAGAGGCTGGAGGTGGGTCGTGCTGAAAGTTTCTGAGGTTCGCCTCGTCAGAGCCAGCATCTCAGCGCTTGTTGGCTGTTTTCTCGAGGTCACAAGGTGGCTGCCTTAGCGCTGCAACCAAATTGCCTCTGGTCGAAAGGGAGGCTGGCACAGTGAGCCTTTAGCCCTCCATCCTCAGGGCAGGGCAGGCGAGGGGGCAGGGCATTGGGGCAAGTGCTGGCTTTGCGTCCCACAGCCACTCTGAGCACCCTCAGGGCCCCGGTGCACAGCTCCTGCAAGACAAGCGTGGTCCCGAGCTCCCCCGTGCCCGCCCCCAGGGTGCTGGGAGAGCTGGCATATTCTCACTGGGATCCTGCCTCCTGCTTTGCCATGTGGTGTGACTCACCTCGCTCCTGCTGCAGCCTGCCCGGGCTGCAAGCGCTGGGTGTTTGCTTCCTCCCTGGAGTTATTTATGAGCCTAATGTACACACGGAGGGGTGTGACAAAGGCCACCTAGGGAACAGCCTGTCTGCAGCTCCCTGCCAGAGCACAAGGTGACAGGGCCTCAGATGCAGGCCACAGGCTTCCTCAGGAGAGTAAGAGGAGCGGGAAGGAAGGAGCAGACAGCCACTGCTGGGGTAGCCAGCCGGAGGCGGCCGGAGCAGAGCCGCTCCTGCCTCCAAGCACTTCCCAGGTGCAGCCACTGGAAGGTGAGGGCCGGTGAGCCCCGGGGCCAAGAGCAAGGGCACGTGTGTCAGGTCCCCAGCACACAGCCCAGCCCCAAAGGTAGGAAGTGAGCGCCGAGTCTCTGGGTTTATGTCCCAGCTCGGCCAGTTCCTGGCCGGGACGAGGAGCTGAAGCCCTCCGTGCCTCAGTTTCCCCCTCTCTCCAGGAGGGTTGCCCTGAGGATTAAATGCAGCAAACCCTGTGCAGTCGACTTTTATTTGTAAAACCAGCCACCATTCTTCCCTTCTCTGAACCCACACCCTGTTGTTGCACCTCTTCAGAAGGTGGGGTCCACACACCTGGAATCTGGGCGGCCCTGGGACTCGGGGTGGCCAATAGAATGCCACACAAGTGACATCGTGCCAGTCTGAGCCCTGCTGTTACTGCTGGCAGAGTGCAAACTGGCAAAGCCCAGAGGAGTGATGTCAGGGAACGGGCCTAGAGAACAAGTGGCGGATGCCCGCGGGCTTGGCCCGCAGGACTGCCCGAGGCCGCAGGCCATGCACCCTCTCCCCACCTAGGACTGTCACCTGGAGGGGACCTGGGCTCCTCAGACACATGAAGAAATAATGTCAAAATCCTATCTGTGGGGCAGGATGTTCGTGGGGGACTGACTTCTGGGTCAGGAGGAACACCTGCCCCACGGGTGTCCTTGGGTTGCCAAGTGGGACCAGGTGTTCCCGTTCAGATCTGCCAGACTCGCCAAACTTAGGCAACGCAGTAAGGGTCCCTCCGCTCCCATGGAAAGAGGGCAGTGGGCTGGGGCGGAGTTTGGGGTAGGACTGGGGTTAGGCCTTCACTGGCTGTCTTTATAAAAAGGATGGTTGGAGGTTTTCTAGGGCGCTTTCCTTGGATGGTTTTAGGCCATGCCCCTACTCACCCTTTGTTTTGATAGCTGAGGGTCTGCACGTCCCTCTGGGTCTCCCGGAACCATGTCTAGGTACTTGGGGAGGTGGAACCAGCCCAGAGGAGCCCATCACCACAGGGGCACAGTGTTCTCAGCACCAGCCTGCAGCTCGCGCATGAGGGGTTTGGGCCCCAGATATTTCTGTTTCATCCTTAAAATCATCCAGTGGCCAAAATGCTGAAGCAAAGACACACCGTCCACAAAGCTACCATTGCTAATCTCCTATTTGCCTTTAAATGTTAAAAACAGGTCCCCGAGTACAGTCCTGCTGGGTCCACTTTAACCAGTGGTTCCCTGACGGTCTTCATTTGCAGATGAGGGGAGTGTCCTGGGCCCCAGTTCAGCAGCCTGCAGGGTTCCTGCTTCCTCCCATTCTCTGCAAACCGCGCAGCCACCGAAGATGCTTTTGCCGTAAGTATGGCTTGTGTGGTAAGTCAGTGCTCTGCAAAGGCAGCGAGTAATTGCAGAAACGCCTGAGTGAGCATCCGAATCCCAGGGGGGCTGGTTCAAACCCAGGGCTGGTAGGTCCAGGTGGGGCCTGAGGACTTGCATCCCCCACGAGTTCCCAGGACCCACTTCGAGAACCGCTGGCCTGGTAGATAAGGGTGTTTCCAGTGCCACACGACCTGGCTTGGCCATGTGGCTCTGCCGTTGACTGGGTCCACGACGGGGACAAGCTACTCGGCCACTCTCCGCCTCAGTTTCCACTTCTGTAACACAGAGAGTATTAACACCGACCCCACATGGCAAATACCATGTAAGTGTGATTTAAAAAGGAATTGAGTCAAGGAGGGAAAGAAGAGAAGAAGTGGAACTCTGCTGCCACCCCAGTGTCCTTCCTTCCTTCCCATCCCCCCACCACGGAGCTGGAGTGAGGGGGACCCTAGCCCTATTCGGGGAACTTAGGGTGGGCGTAGGCCCTGACTCCCCCGGGTAAGAGGATCTCGAGGTCAAATTTAGACTCCCAGGCCAGCTTCAATCACCAGACTTACAGAACTGGGAGAGCCAGTTCCTCTGGGTGCAGAACAAATGCTGGGAGCTGCGCGGAGGGGGAGGGAGACGGAAAAACCCTGCAGAGGTATTTGTGAGCCCAGGGCAGCTGTGAGAGGGTGCATGGCGCCAGGGAGTGCAGCTCCTCTGTTTCCAGAAGAGCAGCGGTCCCTCGCACACACCGGTACTTTTCCCACATCGCCTGGGCAGTCCCACTGCCACCCAGGAGTCCAGAGGGCAGGGTCCCTCCCAGAAGCCTCTGCTTTCAGGCTCAGGGTCCAGGGCAAGGCCAGGGGGCCGTACCTCCCCCAGGGACGGCTGCACCATCTTGCTCACTGGCGAGCCCCTCCTTTCTGTGTGCTTGGTGCTTCTCTCCATTGGTGACAGTACAGCCTGGGACCTGGAACTTTCCAGGACATCCGTGTCCCTTCATCCTTTCTTTCTCTTCAAAAGCCCCACCGGAGCTGCTGGAGAACTCTCTGGAACATAGGTCAGACCCTGTAGCCTCCCTCATCACTGTTCAGTGCTGGCCAGATGGCTCCCAGCGTCCTCAGAAGCCCACCCTCACCCTCCCACCTCATCCCACGCTGCTCTGTCCCCGCCTCCCAGCTGGGGACCATCAAACGTCGTGGCGTTTCCCACCTCCAAGCCTCTGCATGTGCTGTTCCCTCCCGCACCCAGTGAGGCTGCGCCTGGGAACTCGAATGCTTACACTCGCCTCTGGCTACCACCATGCTGGGTCCGCCGCTATTTACATAACTGTGCCCTGGCCCCAGGTTACACAGTGAGCTGCCCGCACATCTGGACCCCTCCCTGGGCTGCGCCCCTGACAGCAGGAACCTCCCCCATGCAGGCAGCGAGGCTCTGAAACTCAAGCCCCATCTACTTCCCTCCACACTACTCCAGAGGTGGGCTCTGACCACGGGAACCCAAGTTCCACTTCCCCAATGAGCTGGGGAAGGTCAGGTCACCTCTTGCAGCCTCTGATTCCTTGTCGGCAAAATGGGTCTAACCTCTGACTCAGAAGTATAAGAGGGTCCCGGCCTAGGCACACCCAGCAGAGGCTGACGCTTAGATGAGAAAGCAGCTTCTGAGAATGAGCAAAGCCAACGCCAGGCAGCCTGGGTGATGACCCACAGAGACGGGCACGGACCAGAAGCCCGGTTATCGGAAGGAAGGGGTGAGCACGCACGCAGGGAGGCACAGCAGGGGTGGCAGGGGTGGCCGGGCCACGCATTCGCACAGCTGAGGGCAGCCTTCCGCCTCACAGGCCCTGCCCGGCCAGCGCTTTCTGCATCTGTCCTGCAACATCCCTGTCTCTTGCCTTCTTCTTAGGAGGCACCCAGCCCTGCCCTCCAGACTAGAATATTCTTTGTTTGGATGCGCTAACGACTTAGGTCTGGCACGTCCAGGCTGCCTGACGGGGGTGGGAGACATCCAGGGCGAGGGAGCTTGACTTCCACAGCTCGGACAGGCGTGGGGTTTACAGTGCGACCTTTTGAGGGCAACATTAGCCTTTGCTTTTGTTCTTGGTGGCCAGGGCAGGAGTGGGTAGGAGACCTGTCTCTTGTCATCCCCTTCCCCCTGTGTTGTCTTCAGAAGGCATCCAATGCTTGTCAGTGAACTGAGTAAAAAAAGAACGGGAATGGGCATTGGAGACAGGTGGACAAACCAGAAACCGTCCTCACCTGGCTGCTCACCTGAGTTACCAGACGACCTCCATCAGAGATTGGAGGCCGCTTCGTTTGTCCCGAAAGGCTCTGGAACTGTATTGGGAGGCAGAGATCACATAGCCCACAGACACATGTCTAACACAGACACACACATACACACACCATACAAACACAGACATGTACACAGCACACACACCAACACATTCAACACATATACACAGCACACCCTGGCGCACACACCACACACAAATACACATATACACACACATGAACACACATGCACCATACAAGCACACACACATACACACACACAGAGGCATAAGCACGTGCACACACATACACATATACACAAATGCATGCAACACACACAACACAGACAGGACACACACACCACACACTCACACACTCACACACACACACACACACACAGTCACACTCACACACACACACTCACACACACACATACACTCACACACACACATCACACACATGTGTTGCAAAGCCAAACAGCAATGGAGGCTAGCTTAGGATAAAGAAGACACGACTGAAGGAAACTCGTGGCCCGTAAGTGTGCACATGAGCACAACTCCATGTGTGTGTGTCCCTACACTCAGAAACCCCCAGAAAATAATGACAGACGAGACCCACTACTGTCCACCTCTGATTCGGAGGGAAAGAGAGAGAAATGATCTTAAGCTGCAGTGGAGATGAAAACTGGGGTTCAGTGTGGGCTGTCCTTGCCCAAGGTCAATTTCTAAGACAAGTGGCCATGGACGAATCCTGTGCACTGTCGGGCATGTCAGAAAGCAACTAGTGCCTTCCCCAGAGACAGTTCCGGCCTCAGGGCGTGCCCAGCTGAGGGAACAAGGGGAGGAGGGGAGGAGGGGAGGAGGGGTGGCCTCTCCCCAGGTCCTTGGAGTGAGCCCCACAGCTCCCAGGGGGAGTCGGGCCAGCTGCAGACACCCTCCGCAGCAGGCAGCATCCACCTGGTGTACTGACCTTGAGGTCAGCCCCTGGTCGGCCACCACTGACTGTGCTGATTTGGGCCAGTCTCCAAACTCCCCACAGTCAGTTCTCTCATCTTTAGAACCCGCCACTTTATGAAATGGTTGTGAAGACAGGAATAACATTTGCAAAGCCCCAATACAAAGTAAGTGTACAGCGAATGTGTGTCACAAGATGGAAACACACCAAATGGCCAGGAGGCCAGATGCTCCGTGTAGAAAACGGAATCACCTTTGTTTAGGAAAATACACCCTTAACAAGGCTGAAGACCTGGATGCCTGAGAGGGCAGTTCTCCAGGCAAGAGTGTGCTGCAAGAGGGGAGAGGGGGAGGGGAGGGGAAGCGGGGAGAAGATGGATGGTGCCAGAGGCGCCATTGTGGACAGGCCAAGTGCCCCTCTCACAGCGGACATGACAGCTTCCTGCAGCAAAACTACAGACGGGATCACACCTGGAATTACAAGTCCATGGAGTAAAAAAGCCACTCCAAAACTCTTCCGTGAAACTGAGTTGGGGTGAAACGCCCCCCCCCCACTTGCATCCCGCCCAACATCGCCGTGCGTGGGTTTCAACAACCTCTTCTAAGGGGCTGGTGTCACTGTCCTGCTTGAGGAGTCCCTCTGAGGTGGCTTTGTGCAAGCCCTACACTTCTGCTTTCCTTGGCTTTTCCTTTTCAATATTTAAAATACACTCTGCTATTCTAATAATAGGGCAGCCTCCTCACTGACACCTGATGTCACTGCCACACCCCGGATACTGTGACTGCAGGACAGCCATCGGATCCTTCTAGGGGACAGCCAGCTCACTCAGCTCCTAGTCACTGTTTCCCTTCTTCCCTCTGCATTGTTCGGTGTTGTCTCAAGCTGCACCTGATGCGAGCTCGGTGATCTCGGGGAGGGCACGGAGGGCCAGCTCTCCGCCCCGTTTCCTGGCCTGAGATGTGCACCAACCCAGGTCGGAAGGGGCTGCCCCCTTAGTTCTAGGTTAGAGAGTGTGAACGGCTCTTGGGAAATGCCCCCACGCGGGTGAAACACAGCAGCATCTCTGTCCACTGGGAACTGCATGTTTTCTGCACAGCTCGGCACAACTGTGGCCCACAGGCCCCCTGGCAAGGGGAGCCCTTCCTGCCACCATCTCGGGACGGCAGGCACCTGGGAGAAGACACAAACAGACGTGCCAGGAAGCATCGTCCAAATCCTGACCCTGAACCAGGTTGCCACATCACCTTCAGATACCTGCCCTCTGTGCCCTTGGGACCCCCGTGGGGCCTCGGGTCTGCAGGTGGAAAATGGAGAGAGAGAGAGGTGGGTCCCTTCTGTCACCCGGGGATGACACGTCGTGTTTGGATTTGGTTTGTTCCTGACTTTGCCGTTGCCCTCATCAGCTGACGCAGGCATGGAACCCTTCAGGCCTCAGTTTCCACTTAAGGGCGAGTCCTGACCCGCAGCTGCACCCGATGCCGTTCTCCATGGATGCATCTCCGTTCCCTTCATTACACCCCAAAGTCAGTCATGTTACTTTTCTCCTGACTTTGTGGGTGCAGTGACAGAATAATGACACCCCCCTACACACACAGACGTCCACGTCCTAATCCCCGGACTTGTGACTATGTCCCCTTACATGGCAACAGGGACTTTACAGATAGGATTAAGTCAAGGACCTCGAGATGAGGAGATTGTCCTGGTTTCTCCAGGTGGACCCAATGTCATCACAAGAGTCCTTATGGGAGGGTGAAACTCGGTAGATCGATCATGGAATTAAATTTAGCTAGTTTGCAGTTGGATCCATCCCGATATTCAGCTGTTTCCTCTTTGTTTCTCCTCCCACTGATGAACTGAAGAACTCTGTTTGTTCCCTTTGTCTAGTCTGCAGCTCTGAAAGTGTGGGTCACGACCCCTGTGGGGGTCGAACGACCCTTTCACAGGGGTCGCCTAAGACCATGGGAAAACAAAAAGATATTTACATTACGATTCATAACAGTAGCAAAATTACAGTTATAGAGTAGCAACAAAAATCATTTTATGGTTGGGGGTCACCACAACATGAGGAACTGTATTAAGGGGTCACGGCATTAGGAAGGTTGAGAACCGCTGGGGGTTTTCCATACCTCGTTAACTAGCAAACATCCTCAGCTGAAGAGAGCAGCTCCCTTAATGCTCCGGCGCCCCGGATGTCGGGGACCCATGATCACACCCCCTAGCAGTTCTTCGCAGATGACTTTCGGTGTGGACAACAGTATTTAAGATAACATTGAGGCAGACCTGAGGACTCAGAAGACCCCAGGAGACGATTTCTCAACTATTAGCCCTTGAGGAAGGTGTTTTTTTTTAGACTTAAGTCCGCCATCTTCCCTAGCTGCCGGCATCTAGAATAAGGGACACTTTTCTCCTCAGTAACCCTTGTCACTAGTTTTTGGGCTCTTCGGGCGACAGGTGGCCCTGAACCTGAGTTCGGTAACAAACATAAGATGGAGGCAGGAGGGTCAACATTACAAGAAGGCAATGTGACAACCGAAGCAGAGATTGGAGTGACTCAGCCGTGAGGCTAAAACCTGGAGGAGGCAAGGGTCCTCCCCGAAGCTTCTAGAAGGAACCGGCCCAGCCAACACCTCAATTTTAGCCACCTTAAGATTCATTTTGATCTTCTGACCTCCAGAACAGCTCTTTTAAGCCACAAAATGTGTGGTGTTTTGTTACAGCAGCCACAGGAAACTTAACGGTGTTCGTTCTCTGAACACTGAGTTTTAGCAGGGGTCTGCTAGAGACCAACTCTTATCCAAGGGCAGGTGTGGGCTGACCATGAGACCGGGTTCAAAACCATCCTTCCCCCTTGGTGACAACGATAGATGCGGGAACTGAGCCCCTCACACCTGGGGATCCTCACCTGCGATATGGTGTTAGCAGGACCTGGCAGGATAAAAATTCAGATGGTAGGTGGAGGGAGCCTGCTCAGTGCTAGTAGATACCTCCCCAAAAGGGAGTTTTGCTCAAAGCGAGGGGAATGCAAGGGGGGGCAGTCTATGTGAGCCCCCCAAAACCAAGCAGCGGGACTGTCTGCAGCCCTTAGGCTCTGAGACACCTCAGGTGAGCAAAGGGACTGGCTTGGGTGTCAACAAGAATTGCACACCCGCCATTTTCACACTACGGCTTCCATCCCTCCACACCCACCAGCTCACTGCAGTGTGGTAGGGCAGTGGTTGCCCTTCCTCTCACAGTTGGCAAAGCTGGGGTCCAGGGAAGCCCTGTGTTCCGCCAGGCCAGGGGCACAGCTGCCGGAAACTCAGCACAGCTGCAAAACCTGCAGAGGAGTGTCACAGTCCCCAGGGACCTCGCCCCAGGCCCTCCCCGCAAGCTCCCCTGCTCCCGCAGAGGTGAGGCTCGGCTGGGCTGGGGCTGGGCTGGGCTGGGCTCGCTGGGGTCTTGAGCCTTCTGAGGACCCTTTCCACTTCCTCCCTTATCTCCTCCCGCTGGCAAGAGCTGGCAGCTTCCTTCCTTTCCCCTACTGACCTGCACTTCCGCAGCACCCACTTAGCCTTTGCAGCCACTTTTGAAATGCCTTTCCCAGGCTCAGCCCTCGCCTGGAGCCACAGCCCTGCTGAGGGAGGGTGATGGATGAGGCGAGCAGTGAGTAACAACCGCCCGTGTGTACTCAGCCGTCCTGGGTGCTAGGTCAACTCTCTGCCTGCGGTCTCCTTCCAGGCCCCACAGAACCTGGGAGGCAGGCACCGGTACCAGGCCCATTTTAGCGATAAGGGAAGTACCAGGCTAGGGTACTAGATGGGCGTGGCTGGGATTTGAACCCAGCTCTGAATCCAGAGCTGAGCTGATAGAAGCTCCCCTCTGCCGTGCTGCCAAACTGCTAGCTTCTTCCAACCCCCAAAGGCAGCATTGGCTTGTTCTTGTTGAGCGGCCACTGATGGAAACAGCTCGTACAGGAATATTTACCTCTGCCGAACGGTCTCCAGTTTGTCACGTGTGTCCAGGGCTGCGGAAGGCGCCTTTGGTAAGTGTCCTGCTGCAAAGCTGGACAGCAGTGATTGCCCAGAGCCCGATGTGTATGTTCTCCCCACTGTGGGGATAAACAAAGCCCACCAGAATAAGAACAAACCAAGGCTGTTTACTCAGAGTTTGCTCCATGAGGGGAGTCGGCCCCCATCACTGGTGTTCTGCAGACTCACAGGCTGGCAGGCGGGGCACTAAAAGCTTCAGGTGTGCCCTGAGTGGAGTCTGTCCTCACGGGAAAGCTGGGGCAGGCTCACTAGAAGTGGGGCACCCTGCATCATTGGTTAGGGGAGCATACTTGACTTTCTCTGATTGGTCCTAAATATAAGTGAGAATAAAAATTAGCAAAGCTGATACACATTGACCAAGTCCTGACCATTCTGGGCTGCTGCAGAGGTTGTGGGTCATTGGCTTGTCATGTATGCTTTGGCTGTTACTTATTTAGGGGAGGAAAAACGTTTCTTCTACCCTCTTAGGTTCTATTACTGGGGCCTGCAAATTAAACTGACAAAAGCCATTAACTTGAGGAAAATACTTATTACGTACGCATATCAGAGCTAACACAAAAAGAGTAATTGGCTCATTAAATTGTTAAAGTTAAAGACTTATATACTTAACTTATTAGGGAAAAGAAAGACGGAATAAACGGCTTCTATGGGCTTCTTTTTCTATAGGAAAAACAAATAGGTCTCTTTAGGAAAGACAGATGAGAACAGATAGGAGAAAATGTGTGATGCTGTTTGTCTAAACAGATCTGAGTGGATTTCCGGTTTCCTTCAGGGCCCCGGAAATGATGGAGCTTTGTTTCCCAGCAGTTGCCACTTGTAGTCAGATAAGGGAAGCTTGGAGGAGGCTTTTTCTGCATCTGTTGAATCTCAAATGTCTTCAGCTTAACATAATCTTTATGACATCTCCGGGCTTCTGAGTGGGTCCCCACATCTGTTTGTACATACAGTCTCTCACCATTTTCAGGATGAGGAAACTGAGGCTCAGAGAAATGAAATGCCTTAACCAAGCTTCCCATCGTGTGGCGGGCAGAGACATCCTGCTCTGGGGCCCTTTCTACCAGGTTGCCCACTCACACAGTGGGGGCCTGGGATTGTGAAAAGATGCCTACACAGAAGACAGTGCTACCAATCCATCCATCCATCCATCCATCCATCCATCCATCCATCCATCATCCATCCATCCATCCATCCATCCATCCATCCATCCATCCATCATCCATTCAACCATCCATCCATCATCCATTCATCACTCCTTACACAATAAGATGGTTTACCAGGAATCATGCTTGATGCTGGACTCTCAAGTTCAATATGACACAGTCCCTAATTTTGAGCTGTCCACACTCTAGTCTAGTGGGAGACAGAAGCATAAAGAATTACTCATATTATAATACATTTAAAATTCCATTAATTTATCTCATAAACGATCTGCCCATCCATCTACAACCTAGAACAGAGCACTGCCAGCACCTTCATCTGATGGTGAGAAACCCTGTCACCAAGTTAGGGCGATGGGCGCAATCTGCACCTTCCCATTTGTTACGTTCCATATTATCCAAACCGCCTACCATCAGAATTTATTATTTTTATAATGGGGTGATGGGGGTTAAAAAAAACTCTTCTGTATTTTCTTATTGCTCAAAGTCTGATTGGTTCTCGAGCCCCTTCTGCACCTGGCCTATCCCACCTGCCACGCCCACCTCCCACCATCGCCCTCCCCAACAACCCACCCCACCCCAGAACACCAGGGCTTCTCAAACTGCCAGTCCTTACTCACCTTGAATTCTGTCTGGCGCAGTCTTACCTCCATCTTTGCTTGGGAAACTCCCCTTACTCCACAAAACAGTTTGAATGCCTTCCTGAATCTCACACCACTGTCGGCGTCTAAGATTTTTGCTGGCACCTCCCATGTTCTTAAAAAATGTGCTTCTTAATGGATGCATAATATTCCCCTGTGGAAGCACCCTAGTGTATTTCATCGAACCGTGGTTTGGGAGTATTTAGGTTATTTCCACCCTCTGTATTATAAATAATGTTGTAATAAGCCTCCTGGTTCACCATCTTTGATCGTATCTCTGCTTTCTTATGACAGATTTCTACAAGTGAAATCTCTAGGTCTGAGAGTATGCACATTTTTAAAGCTCTTCCTACATATGTCAAAACGGCTTTCCAAACAGGTTGTACAATTTGTGCTTTGGCACCAGTGTGTAGGTGTGCCGGCCTCACCCTCAGCCTCACTGGAATGGAGTGTCGCCATTTCAAAGGGTATGTGGTTTGATCGCTGAAGGTGCTACTTCTTCATTCTTTTCATTTGCATTTCTTTGACTGTTAATGAGATTCAGTTTTGAAAAATTCGCTTATTTTTTCAAGTTTATTTATACAGTGTTGTGGTTAAAAGGCTTCAGGATCCAAGAGGAGCTCAGATCTTGGCTCTGTCGAGTAGAACCTGGTGACTTGGGGAAAATTCTGGAACCTCTCTGAACCTCTGTGTCCATCAGCAAATGGGGTGACGGGCTGGGTCCCCCCTCCCGGAGCCCTTGTGAGGACTGTCTGGGACCCGAGTGTTCCAGAAACGTTACCCTCATTGTTAGCAGAGTTCTTAGACTTTAGTGCTATATGTTCAGATTGTCTGTGCATGCTTTTTGGCCATTTTTCTATGGCAGTGTATTTTTGATATTAATTTATAAGAGATCTTCTACATATTAGAGTTCAGCCCTCGCTTGCCCATATGTATGTTGATATTTTTGCAACATTTACTACTTATTTTTACTTTGCATTAGTTTTAGTCCAGGAGATTTTTATTTTATGTAAACAAACATACTCATATATTTGCGATTCCTTCCATTTTATGCCAACAATTCCTAAAACTGAGCTCAATTAAATATTTTTCTCTCCGTTAAAAAACATCATTTTGAGTCTTACTTTTATCTCTTATATCCACAGACAGACACTTTTGGTTTAACTTCGTAGGAAGGACCTAATCTTTTTGCGACACCATTTGGAGAATAATTCTTTATAGATTTCCAAGCAGAAGGTGACATGCTTAGGTATGATTTTAAACAGCTTGCTTGTTCCGGTGCCATGGGAAAACCAACAGGAATCATAAAAATGGCCAACATGTATTTTATGCTTACTGTGGGCGGGGCTCTGCTCCAAGCCCTTTGCTCACTCAAACCCCCATCAGTTTCCACCCAATGAGGAAACTGAGGCATAAGCTGGCGTTTAAGTAACTTACTGGAGGTCAGAGCCGGGAATGGGGCGGATGAAGGAGTTGAGGAGGTGAGTTTGTCCAAAGCAAGCTCTGGATGAGAGGTAGTGGGGCCGACCGCGGCACCAGTAAGAAGAGAGAAGGGGGCAGGCTGGTGTGTGTTTAAGAGATGAGTCTGGGGTTTGACAATCAACCACCTACTGGGGTCCCACAGGGTGATGGAGAGCTGAAGAGTCCCATCTCTGCATGTAGCAAGTCAGTCCCTTAGACAAGTCTGCACACTCCATGCAAGTACCCTCTTCCCCTGCCCCCACTGTTCCCGGCACGCCCCGGCTGCACACGGCGCAAAGCACCACAAACAACCCTCATTCTTTCCGGCTCAAACCCGGCAGACATCGACGCTGGCCAGGGTGGGTTGGTCTCTCTCTTTCACCGAACGCCCTTGTACGTGTCTCTTCCTCTTCTGTCCATCACCCTCTTCCTTGTAGGAAGACTCGCTCTGGCCTTGGGTTCCTGCAGAGGGAGCACCCAGTGGCATGCCTGTCATACCTGGGCCTTACAGTCACCCCCAGTTTAGCCCAGGATCCCCCAGGGACAAAGGCCACTGGCTATGCTTCCTCTCAGCGGCGTTACGGGTCCTGGGGTGCTTGTCGTTGGCCAGCTCCTCGAGCAGCCATGACCAGGTCAATCATTAATGGGCGGGACATGCCTGCTGTCAGTCCCCACTCTGAACCCTCCAAGCAGAATAATGACCCCATTGTTCCAGGACTTGCAACAGCTACAGGGCTGAGGGCACATTCTCACATCTGCCACAGCTGTGACGGCCCTCAGGCCACCTCAGCCCTACAGTCGCCAGCTCTCAATCCAAAAGCAAATCAGAAATCGCCCATATTTCAACTTCCCCGTACAGCCAGCCGAGCAACTTTAAATCAGACAGAGCGAATTTGGAGTCCCCCCTCTGCCGCTAACTGCCACACACACAAGCTTCTTCACTGCCCTCTGCTTCCTCTTCTCTAAACTGGGCCACTGATGCTCCCAGCTCGGGGGGGACCTGGGGGCAGACTGAGAAAACACACCTACAGGACCGAGGGGATGCCGGACCTGTAAGCGCATGCTCAATAAACGCTAGCTTTTTTAAAAAATCGAGCTTCTTTCCAAGTTACCAATTTGCAAAGGTTCGCTGCACCCTCCATGGGGTGACGTGAACCAGGGACGCACTTGAGTGTGAGGCCATGTGGCCTGGCGCGCGGAGCCCACCCAGCCCCTCTACTCTGCAGCTCACAGTCTATGCGACTTTTCACCAAATTCTTGCGTGTCTAGCGTTCCTCATCTGTAAAAAATATCAGAATTCCCATGGTACTTGTCTTACTAGGTGACCGAGGGGCAAGTCTGAGGCCACGACTGCTTGTGTCTACACGTGACGATGCTCTTGGCACTCGGAGGAGCCTGGTCCTTGTTTCTCTTTTTCCGGTAACTGCTCCTCTTCCTTGAGCTGGTGGAGAAGGTGCGTGGGCCTGGGGGCTCCTGTCCACAGGGCTTTCCATTGGTCCCTTGAGGTCAATTCCACTTTCCTTTTCTACCCCCTGACGGGGGCCGGGGGGCTTCTCCACCCGGGCAGTGGCCTCTCTGCCCTACCTCCTCCTTTGCTGCCTTAGACCCGGGGGCCGTTCTGTTAGCCGGTCTTAGCGGATTGCCCCATTCTTGAACTTCAGGCATGCCACTGGACTTGCATTTCCTGTTGCGGGAGACGCTTGCTGCATGACATCATTTCACTTTTTTGTCAACACAGCCACGCCGACCTGCCCCTCCACCCCGCCAGCCGGCTGCCTTTGTGCTGGTCAGCACATTCATGAGGTGGGGTCAACCCCCAGTGGCCAAGATGAAAGGCCTTGAAGACTCATAGCGCTCCCATTGTCTTTGCGGCTTGACATCTAAGGCTCTCTGTCCCCGGAACCGGAACCGTCCTTAGCGTCAGGGTGGAAGAGCCTCCGGCAGGTCAGAGCAGCGTTTCCTCAGGTTCGCAGCTGCAGGTCATCAGAGCAGAGTCAGGTCTCTTTGCAGCAGGAAGTTAAGCTCCTCCCCACCCTGCCTCCCTTATCCCCAGCCTGGGCCTTGGCTCTAGAAGGACCAGCCCCCCCCCCCTTTTCGGGCCCTTCAGGAGAGCATCTTCAGCACAACCTATTCTCAGCACAGCGGGAGACCCGAAGCTTACCATCCTGAGATCGGGTCCTGGCAACCTTATGCAGTAACCCTGAGCTGAGTGAGCGCCTCGGTGCGTTCACCTGTAAAACGGGAAGGATCCCTTCCCCGGAAGTTACCGTTGGGGTCACATGAGACATGAACTGATGCAGAGACGGGCTGCTGCAGAGGGTGGCTTCAGATTTCAGGCACACTGCAGCAACTAGGACCTGCCGTTTTGCCACCTGTGGTTGCCTCCTGGGTGATGCTCAGGAAGGTGTGGGGACCAGTCAGGCAGGTCCCCAGGAAGCTGCTTGCCTTGGGTCACAGGGCTGGTCCACATGCAGCCTACCGGCACCACACCCCATGTGTCAGCCTCCAAGAGGCACGCTGGTCTTTTCTGCTGTGCATCCTACTATTTTACCCGCAAGCTGCGCTGAGCAGAGGTGGCGCCCAGAGCAGATGCTCCCAAGCACCTGCCCTGTAGGAAGCACCCTCATGTGCCCAGGGGTCTCCTGCCACCTCGGCGCTGAGTGCACTGGGCCGTCACCCATCTCAGCGTCTTCCGGGTGTGAATTGGCCTTGTTCTCACAGAACCCTATGGGGTCTGAATTCTTTCAGCTAATACGTACTGAGGGCCTGCTCTCTGCAAAGTGTGGTTCAAGCACTGGGGACGCCTCAGAGAACAAAGCATATGGAAACCCCCGCTCTGCCAGCCTTGCATCCTGGCTGGGGAACAAGGCTGCACAGAACCCAGGAGACTCACGTATAGAATGTGTTAGAAGGAGCTCGGGGTGGCCGCGTTGAGCAGAGTCTTGACGGAGATTAAACCACGAGCCACGGGGAGTGTTATCCCACTTTACAGGTGAGGGAGGAGACGGAGGCACAGGAGGGAGTAGCTTGGCCAAGGCCACGAGGTTCATTACGTGACAGAGGCCGTCCTTGAACCCAAGTATTCTGACCTGAGAGCCCATTCCCGGAGTCGCAGGCTGCTTCCTAAAAGGGGCTGGGGAGGAAATATTTTAGGTTTTGCAGGCCACATCTGGACTCTGTCACCTATTCTTATTTGTATTTTTACAACCCTTAAAAAATATAAAAATATGACTCTGGCACAAAAACAGGTGAAGTGGGTGGCTTTTCACCTGATCGAAGCCACAAGCCTTCAGCACTTTTCTAATTAAGTCAAATCTTCTCAAAACCCTGCAGACATGAGATGAGTGAAATCACTCCCGTTTCCCAGATGAGGAAATTGAGGCTCAGAAAAGTGAAGCCACTTGCCACGCTCATGGAGAGCGAGAATTGCAGCCCCAGTCTGCCCAGGGAAATAAGACGTGGAACTTTTTCCATTACTTGTGACAACACATTCTTAAAACTCTCTTTTAAAACGTAACGTTCACAATTCCTCAAAAAACTAAACACAAGATCACCGTATGGTCCAGCAACTTCACCTCTGGGTATGTGCTCAAGAGACGTGAAAGCAGAGACTTGAGCAGATATTTGCACACCCACGTTTATTGCAGCGTTATGCACAACAGCTGAAAAGGGGAGCAGCTCAGGTGCCCATCCACAGATGAATGGACACACAACCTGTGGGCCGCACACGCCATGGAAGATTCCTCAGCCTTAGACAGGAAAGAGAGCCTGATGCCTGCGCCGACGCGAAGGAACCTGGAAGGCGTGATGCCGAGGGAAGCGAGCCGCTCAGAAGGGACACACACTGCTATCCCATGGTTATGAAGTCCCTGGAGCAGCCCTATCCGGAGGGACAGAGGGAGAATGGGGGCAGGGGCAGGGGATGGGGAGTTAGTGTTTAATGAGGACAGAGTTTCAGTCTGGAAAGGTAAAAAGTCTTGGAGGTGATGGTGGTGACGGTTGTACAACAATGCGAATGAACTTAATGCCACTGAACTGAACACTTACAAATGGTTAAAGTGGTCAAGTTTATGTGTATTTATGTGTGAAGCAAATGAGCAGCATCCACTGGAGGAATAATTCGCCAAACGTTGACCCCTGAGTGAATGTCCATCCTCGCGTCACCTCCTTGTCTCCCAGAGTGGAGCGGACGGACCCAGAGCGCTCAGGAGGGGAGTGGGAGGTGGTGTCATGGCAGGCGGGGCCCGCAGCCTGCAAACTGCCCAGCTCCTCACACTCCAGCTGCAACAGGGACTTCCGGGAAAGACCTGGCTGAGCCCGGCCTACAGTGTCAGCTTGTTTGTCTCTGCCGTTGTCACAGGCCCAGGGAGGAGCTGCCCGCCCCAGAATAGCCACCAGGAGGTGAGTAACTGCAGGTGTGCCCGTCAACTCTGGAATTGACTCTGAACACGCACCACAGAGCACACAGGGGCACCTCGGGAGGCCACCACTCATTGGAAAGCTCAACTTAGTTAATAATTACAGTTACTATTTATGGAGCTCTTGTTCCGTGCCGTTCACTGCGTGTAAGTGTTTCACTTGTGGTATTTCATTTAATCCCACAGTCACCCGATGAGGGAAAGCACCGTCATCCGCACTTTCCGGATGAGAAAACCGAGGCTTCGAAACGGTCACGTGGCCTGCCCAGCGTCGGTCAGCCATTTGGAAAGTCCACCCTGGGGCCCGCTCTCAGCCTCTAGCACGTTGGTTTGACCTCTGCCCTTCGAAGGTGCCGTGGATATTGGAGGTCGACAAAGGTTCTTCAGAGCCAAGGGAAGCAGCTGATCCAGCTAGACGATAGCGTCGGGAGTTAAAAAGTACAAATAAAAACGTGAAACGCTTTAGCAATAAGCCCAGTGGTTATCGGCATCGTTCTTGAGCTGGCTCTGATGCGGAGACTTGGGGCATTCTTTTCAGCATGGCGGTACCATCTGACCCCGTGGGAGTCCCCTCCCCAAATAATGGCTCTGGGAACACTGGGTTGACTTAGAGCAGATTCTCTGTGGTCCGTTCCAACCCTGGCTGAGCGTTTCAGAGAACAAAGAGCCAGCTGTGCTCAATGAGAGGGCCCACAGTAGGACAGCCGGGCCCACCCCTGAGCCGCACACTGTGCCGGGCGTGGGGTCTGACTCGACAACTACCTCAAAGCCCCAGGGTGTGAGACGGACCCAACATAGGAAAAAGTACTTGGGGGCCTTCGAGGAGACGTGAGTTGGGTAGATGGTACTGGCAGGAAAGCAGAGATGGAAAGGGTTTTTTCAAGAAGTTTGGTGACAAAAGCAGAGAGACAGTGACAGGGATGTAGCTTCTATGGACAGCGTGTTGAAGGAAATTTCCAGGGTGGGGAAGTCCTGGGCAGCATGAGGGCGAAGCCAGCTAGGAGAGTGTGGAATGGTGTCCCCCAAAAAGTATGTTCATCTCCTCACCCCCGGTACCCATGAATGTGACCTGATTTGGCAGTAGGGTCTTTGCAGCTGTCATCAAGATTTAGTGTGGACCCTTCATCCAATATGACTGGCGTCCTTAAATGAAGAGTGAAATTTGGACACAGACGCCAACAGAAGGAGGACGCTGAACAGATACACAGGGAGAAGGCCGTGTGGAGACGGAGGCAGAGGTGCGGGGAGCCATCCACAAGCAAGGAGTGCCAGCAACGCCAGCCGTGAGAAGAGCACACGCAGGGTCCTCCTCTAGGGCCTTCTGAGGGGACAGGGCCCTGCGACACCCGGGTTTGGGCCTCCGGAGCTGTGGGGATACACTTTCTCTTCTTGAAGCCCGCCCCCCCCCCCCAGGTTGTATAATTTGCTATGGCAGACGCAGGACACAACACAGAGGGTAAACGGCTCAGTTCCAGTTTCTTGGGGTCGGACACAAAATCAGATGTGACCTGTGGTCTGAACAGGAGGATGCACCGAACCGAAAGCAGGCGACCTTCCCCTTCCGCACTCTTCCCTGGGGCAGCAGGAACCCGAGGGACCCCTGTGGGGGCCTGGCTGCTGGAGAACACCCCCACCCAACGCCCAAAGGAGGCGATCAGAGTGTCTAACAGGAAACGACCAGGACCGTCCTGTGTCAAGAGGACGCTCCCAAGCTCCTTTGCGGCTTAAAGGCCAGCATCTGGGTTCCACTGCAAAAGAAAACCCGACTCAGAAGAAGACAGTAGGAAAAGGAGAACAGCGCTGGCTGGACACCTCCAGCTCCCCTGCTGTCTGTTGCCAGTCCGACCTGTTGGAACCCCCTGCTTGTTAATTGGTGGCTGGCTGAGTAACAGTAAAATCCACCCAGACCAACCCATAAATCTGCCCAAGGCAGAAGCTGATTCCCACTTAGTCACGTCTGCCTGTGCTCAGACTTCAGCCTTGCTCAGCCACCAGGGCTGTGGCCTCCACTAATCACAGCACGAAAACAGTGAGCCTGCCCCAAGGTCCACACCCCTGGGCCTGGGTGTCTCAAGTGAACCCAGAGGGGGTCACCCAGATGTGCTGGCTTTTTCCTGAGAGGAGAGGATGGAACTGGCAGATGATTGTTTCTTCCTTTTTAAATTTAATTGCATAACATTGTTTTAAAAAGTCAAATAGTGTCACAAGGTTTGTGATAAACAGGTGGTCACAGCACCCCTTCCCACCTTCAGCTCCCTCTCCCTTCATCCATCTACTTTCAAGTCTCTTAATTTTTTTTTAATCTTTACCTCCACGTTCTAAACTAACGTGATTGCCCTATTATTTTTTGTTTGTTTATTTGTTTGTTTGTTTAGCTTGCCTACACCACCATCCCCCATTCTCAACCTCTTCCATCCTACCACCATCTTCACAATTTACTTATATCGCAATCTTTGGCCAAATCAGGGTTAAGTGTCAACATCATCATGACTGCATGAGTGGTTCTGCAGCTAAGCCACTTCGGGCGCTACGATTACCTTTCTCCCCTTATGCAACTTTTTGTTTTTCCGGAAGTTCACTATTGCCTCATTTTTTTCATCCCTTCATTTTTTTTTATAGACTACTGACCAATTACTCCCCAAAATGATCTGACAAAGCTGAAAAACCCCTCTCACAAACATCAAACGCCTGACGTAAGCATTTATTGTATGTTTTGTTTCGTTGTCTGCGTATTTTTCCGATGGAGATATTCCTGCTGGAGCCGTCTGCTCTCCTGGGGTATCTGGACGGGGTGACCTCCTGGCTCGTGGCACAGCTCTCCTGAGAGTTCCCTTCAGCTTCCGTGGGAATCTCTTTGTATTTTTCTGAGCTAGATACAGTGTGTCCTGTGCCCCATGTCTTGCTCTTTCTGGGTTTACTTCCTTGTTCAAATGGGACATGTCCCCCAGCGACTTCCTGAGAAAGGACCCATGTGTGGTACAATTTAAAAATCTTTCATATCTTAAGACACCTTGGTTCTACTCATTTATTGATGGTTTGTCTAGATGAAGAGTTCCAGATGAAACTTGAAACTTTTTTTTAGAATTGCAATGGTACTGCTCCATTCTATTCTGCTTTCCAGTATGATTACTGAGACATTCTGATCCTTTGAATCCATCCCATTGTTTTTCTGCTATAAATAAATGTTGAGGGTCTTTTTTTTTTTTTTCAAATCCTCAGTGTTCTGAAATATCAAGGTGATGCACCTTTTATTCATTTATTGTTTGGAAATGTGGTTAGCTCCTCCAGTCAGGAAAGTCCTGTCCTGCAGTTCTGGTAAATTTCCTTGCATCGTTTCTTTGATAACTTTCTCTTCTTTCTGCTCGTCCTTGAAGCACCGTGTCTAGAATCTGATTTAAACTTTCCACAGTGTGAACACCTGCGTTCTCGTCAGTGGGGGTGGGGCAGTTGTTTGTCTCTGTGGGATGAGGGAGGGAATCTTGGGGTCTAAGTGCTTCTGACAACACACTTTGAGTGTTTCGGTTCTACCGTATCCAGCCAACTTCTCACTCCCACCTTCCAAGACCCCTGGCACCTCCAGTCCCACAGTCACTCGAGTTCTGTAAGCAGGCTGCCCGTGTAAGCTGGTGACCACTCTGGCGAGGAGTTTCGCTTCCGTTTCCACTGGCCTGCTGTGTCATTTTATCACTGGTGGGTTACATTTGTTTGCATGTGACCGCACCTCATCCAAGGGCTCCACCAAACAGCATTTTAATTTTCTTACCCAAAGTGACCAACCCGTGGCTCATACAGGGGTCCCATGACATTGCTGTCCCACGGTCCTTCTTCCTGCTCCGCCAAGCTTATCAGGTGGCTGTCAGCCTCATGGTGGCTTCGCAGTCACCAGACAGCCACCCCACTCAGCCTCCACATTCCAAATACATAAAAGGAGGAAAAGAGATGATGAGAAAGAAGTAGTGTCCCCAATATCAGGAACAGTGTTTTCCTAGGATTGCCGCAGAATCCCACTCCCAGGGGATCACAGGGACACCCTAAGGGACAAGGGGCACTGGGGAACAATTGAGACATCGCTGCCTCAAGCAGACTGGCCTTCTGCCAGTAGGGAGAGGGAGAAAGGACATGGGGGAGGAGGGGGGGACGCTAGCACGTGTGTCACAGGCAGTTAGACCTGTCCTTTGAAAGTGCTGGGGATACCATTTGCCTGTGGGTGTCTTTTATTCTTTGTTCTTGTGAGTTGATGTCGTTCCCAATGCTGGCATTTCAGAGGAATTTTTAAAGGAGTAGATAGAGTATATCTATTCCATCTACCAGGTTTAACCTGAAGTCCCAGGAAAGTTCAAGGGCCACTGAGCTCATTTATTTCCGTATAAATGGGGGCATTTCATATTGTAAGCTGAGGAAAACGAGCCATTGTGCTCAGTCGCTTTGGGTTTTATTCCTCCCTCTGTACATCGCGGTGACAGAAGAGAGCTTCCTGCCGGGGTCAAGTGCGAGTTCGTATCCCAACAGTGATGCTACTGGGCAACTTCAGGCACGTCGCATAACCTCTCTGATCCCGACTCTCCTCTTCACCTTTAAAATGAAGATATTGGGTCAAGAAAGCATTTCCAATGACATATATTCCAGGAAAAAAAAAAAGGTTTTGCTGGAATAGTAGACAGAGAACAAAGAAGCCCATGAAAAATGCTCAATCACTAATCATTAGAGGAACGCAGATTAAAACTATAATGCGCTACTACTGCACACTCGCTAAAATGGCTAAAATAATAATAATAACAATAAGAGCCTCACATCACCAAGGGCTGGTGGGGACGCAGAGCAGAGGAAGCCCACATACCCACTGGTGAGGGTGCCAGTGGGACAGCCACGTGGAAAAGAGTGGGAAGCTTCTTGTAAAGTTGAACATCTACTCCCCAAGTGACCCAGCAGTTCTAATCCTAGGCACTTGCCCAAGAAATGGAAACTAGCGTTTACACCACAACTTGTACACAAATATAAATGGCAGACTCATTCACAATCACCCCAAACTAGAGACAACCCAAGTGCCCGTCACCTGGTAGCTGGAGAAAAACTCGGTGGCAACACCGACAATGGGCATTACTCTGCGGTGAGAAGGAACACACTGCAATCCGCACAACGGGCATGACTGACGCTGCGGAGTGAAAGAGCCAGACACGGAGAGCTACGTTCCAGACGATTCCGCTGAGACGGCACTCTGGAAAAGGCAAAATGGTGGATACTGGGAACCAGTCAGCAGTTGCCAGGGGCTGGGGCGGGGGGAGGAGAGCAAAGAAAAGGGGGTGAGGGCAGCTCTGGGGTGACAGGTACATTCCATGTCTTCATTATGACGGTGGTTACACAACGCTGTGCATTAGTCAAAACTCACAGAACTATACACTAAAAAACTGAGTTTTACTGTATGCCAGTTATCTCTCTATAAACTTGACTTTAAAAGATAAGTTGAAGTCAAATACACCGGGGACATGCTGTACCCATGCCTGTGCTTAGAGTCCCCAAGCACGTGGGCTTGACAAGGCCCTGACAAGTCCTGCGGTCCATTCACCGAGTGGATTCATCCTCCGAGCCTTTGTTCAGGTAGCACGCTCCGACGAGCCTCAAGCGAGGTGATCTTGAACCCCACAGGTAGCCTGTGATCTTCTGTGGTTTGGGCCGAAGTCCTTGCTGAAGGGCACTCTGGGGAGTGGTTATCTGGCTTGGCATTTGGGTTTCTTTGCTGAAGGCCGCCTTCTGTACCACTTCTGGGCACTGAGTCAGGTGTTTTCCAGCCCAGGAAACAAGCAAGGAGGGCAGGCCGCGTGTGGGTCCACGCCCCCTGGAAAGGGCAGCTCTCCCAAGGGGAGGGACACTGAGCCTGGGGCCTGGGGACAGCGCTGGCCCCACCCTTGGAGCTTGATGGCAGCTTTACGCAGGGATGGCCACCAGCATAAAGGGTGCTGATTGGTCACGGATTTGTGGGCTAAGTAGTACGTGTCCATTTCACAAGACCCCCCCTCCCCCCGAGGGAGCGTGGCGTCGTCTCCGTGTGTAGTGAGGTGGAGCAAAGCCAGAATTCCAGCGGGCCTCCCCAGGGAGTCAGAGCCCAGTACCAGACAGGACGGTATCGTCCTTTCCACGGCCTGGACACCTGGCCCTGTGGAATCAGCCAGTGCCCGCCTGCCATTCTAGCACTCGCCCAGCTATCCCCTGAGCACAGCTAGGGAGGTGACTCAGCCATGCGGGGAGCGCTCCCACGGATTCTTACTGCCAAAGAGGCTGCCGGCCGCAGTGTGGGTGCTCTCTCTTCACTGGAGGACTTCCAGGGAAGGCCTTGTGCCTCCCTCCACCCTGCACAGAGACAGCCCCCGGGGCCTCCTGCTGGCCAGTCCAGCTGCTAAAAATAGTTCCAACCTACAGCCAGGATCAACGCCATCATATTTTCCACACCAGGTATCAGCACAGGTTGACAATGGAATCGCTGTGACTTCCACGACCGCCCCACGCAGCCTTCCATGGGCAGACGGAAGCTCTCAGAGCTGGATGGCGGCCACGGGAAGCTTGCATTATGGCTCCAAATGCTTCCCACAGCAGGTCGGGCGAGACCGTGGGTGCAGCTAAGTCCTGGCAAAGCAGCTAACCAAATGCTTGTTTTTAAAGGCACTCTTCATTTAGAAAGACAAGTTCTCGGCAAGCAAACCTTCTGAGTCTTGAAAATACACTGTTTCTCAACGTTTTGATGGATGTGCAACTGTATCATAAACTAGAGCAGATAGCTGGGTGTATTACCTTTTGTTCAAGGTAGAATTTGAAGAGACACTGTTTCCCCCATGTCTGGTGAATTAACTCCCTGCGGCCGTTTTACAGGGCTGCCTTAATAAAGTACCACAAATTGGGAGCTTAAACAACAGAAATGTACCCTAGAGACCAAAATCAAGGTGTTGGCAGGGCCTAGACTCCCCGGTGGCTTTAGGGGATGGTCCCTCAGTGCCTCTCCCAGCTTCTGGCGTTGGCCTGTGGTCCTCGGCACCCTTGGCTTATAGATGCGTCACTGTAGTCACATGGCCACCACCGTCTCCCTGTCTCACAGCGTCTTTTTGTGCAGGTTGGTCTCTGACCAAGTGTCTCCTTTCTATAAGGACGCCAGCCAGTCATATTGGTGTAGGGCCACCCCATGGGCCTATTTTAATGTGATCACCTCTGTGAAGACCCTGTCTCCAACTAAGGCCACTTTCTCAGGTATGGGGGTCAGAACCCCTGGTATCTTTTTGGGGGTACATACCTTATTTCCCCATGTATAACACACACCCTTTTTCGAAAAATTTGGGGTCTAAAAACTGGGTGCGTCTTATACAGTGGTTGTAGATTTCAAATGCCATAGATGGAACTGAGGGCGAGGCAATATATGAAGACAGTGATTCGTCATCAGACACAGATGAGGACAAGCTCATGGTGGGGAGTTTTGACAGTGATGAGGAGTTGCATGAATTTTATGATGAATAAAACTTGAGTTCAATAGCTTTATGTAATACATTTTTTTTTCAAATTTCGGGCCCCAAAATTAAGGTGCGTCTGATACGTGGGGAAATACGGTAATTCAACCCACAGTCCTGCTCTTTTCTAAGAGAGGAATAGAGGGGAGAAAGGGAGGAGAGTAGCAGAAGACAAAGAAGCCCTCTGCTCCAGGTGAGCCTCGTTTGTTTTTGTGGTTTGTATCAATAAAACACCAGGCAGACAGGACACAGGGCATGAAAATGCAAAGCTTGGGCAGCAAATCACAGCAGTGCCAAAATGGAAGTGGTAGGAATGTTAAATGAAGGACAGCTGACACCTTTTTGGTGATTTGCCTGGAAAGCAATTTGGATCTAACTTCAGTCCAGCAGTCTCTCTAGTCAAGTTCTAACTGGGGGCAGCAGGACAGTGACCCTGGAATGGCAGCCTTGATGGATGGGCTCCCCAGCACATGGAAAGCCAGGACACCCTGAGGTCGGCGACCTTTCCAGGGGAGTGGGCAGTGTTCACTGGAGGTTAAAGGCAAGGAGTGGCCTCCACCCTGCCCTGGAGCCTGGTGAACAGGGAGCAGTGTCCCATTAGGAAACCAGGATGGAAACTGACCACAAAGCCACTGAAACCGTCCCCAAGAGAGGGTCCCGAAGCTTCTCTGGGGCCCTCCGCCCCACAGAGTTGTGGGGAGAAATCTGGCTCCCGAGCACACAGTTTTGGAACGGTCAAGCGCGTTTCAGTTCATCATGCTCTAATAACGTGCACTGTCCAGCCGTTTCCGCCCGGAGAACGTGTAAGGAGCAAGCCTGTGACCAGAGTGTCTGCTGAGCAGGCCCCTGCTGTGTCTGTCCTCAGGTCCATCACAGGGGCTGAGCCCTGCACCCTGCATCTCCCAGGATGCCCAGGCAGCTGGCTGTGGCTGGGCTCAGACAAGGGCGGAACTGGCCAGAGCTGGAGGGTGGAGGGGGGAGAAGTGCTCTGCCTGGGGCCGCATTTACCTACAGCATATGGGTCATGGCCTTGAGCTCCGGCCTCCACCAAACAGGCCTCCTGTTCTAGCTTTCGGGGAAGGGTGGCGGGGTGTCTCGGCTCTCAGTCCCTGGCATCACCCTTCCCTTCATCTCTCCAGCCAGAGGGAGAGGCACAGTGCCCTCGGGGGCACGCTAATCTCTTGGCTGCCTCTCAGAAAAACAAACAAAAACAGGTTGCCCAGTTAAACTTGAACTTGAATTTCAAATAAACCAATATTGCATGGGATATACTTTTACTAAAAACTTATTTGTTGTTTATCTAGAATTCCCATTTAACTGGGTGTTCTGGAAAGCTTACCACCACCTCCTTGGGCTGTTCTGTGCTTCTGTCCTGCAACCGACCCCCACCACCACCACCCACATTAAACACAGCATGCATTAAACACTTACTGGGCTTTCAGACTTCCTAGAGGGACCCTGACTGAACTGTGCTGAGGAAAAACATCCCTGGACAGAAATACACTAAATTGTCAATAGCCCTTATCTCTGGTCAGTGGGTTTACAGGTGGTTTCCATTTTCTTGGTTATTCAGCTATATGTTTTCTGAGTTTTTTCAACCAATCCTATTTCACAGAAAATATTTTAATGATTACAATAAACAATTGCTCTCCCCTCCTTGGCCCCTTGGTCAGAAGGGCAGCACCTGTAGGCATGGGGTTGGGGACAAGCAAACTTTGGCCTCAGGGCCACATGAGTAATTAACCCTCATGAGGGAGCCTGGGGGTCTGATGAGGCCTGGAGCCCAAGACTGGGGTGTCCCCACAGCCACTCCAGGGTCCTGCTCTGACCTCTGGGCTCCGGGCCCTGAGTGGTGCCTGGGTCTCCACAGCGGTCCTTCACAGGGCAGTCAGGTCACCCAGGACAGACGGAAGCTACACCTGATCATTTCCGTCACCAGGAGCCACCGCTCCTGCCCCAAGGCGGAACTGAGTTCTGGCTGCTCTGCGGCCCCTCCAGGACCCCCACAGGGAGTGGGGACCCCTTTAATCAGAGGGCCCACTTCTCAGCACCAGGGTGGGAGTGCAGAGCCAGTCAGGGCTCAAGCCCCAGCTTCCCAAGGCCTCCTGGACGCCCCGGACACACACACACACAC
>NW_017731808.1:194510-203612 GCF_001890085.2 Hipposideros armiger
CCTCTTTCTGGCCCACAGTGATCCCTCCTCCCCTGGAGCAGACAGGTCATGTCTGTCTATCTTTTACACGAGTCAACTGGGGACAGATGTCAGGCTGAAGCTCCTGTTTGAAAGACGGGTGGGGGGAGGGTTACAGGGGTGATGTGGGTGAGGAGGGGGAGGAGGGGGAACAAGGTGACCCCAGGAGCTCACCAGTTAACTCAAAAGTACCTCTGCCCCTTCTATGCACCCCCTTTCTTATAAGAGCGGCTGTGATGAGAACAGTGATGGGGAAAGCAGTTGGGGTGCCAGTTCCCATGTCGACAGCTCCTGTGTGAGAGGACTGTGGGGGCGGTAGGTGGGGCTGCCTTCCAGGTGCCCCAAAACTCAAGTGAAGGCTGCTGATAACAAGGAAATGAGAAAGACTCACCATGTTCAGGCGAGGACAGGGCGAGGCACACGAGCTGTGTGTGTGTGTGTGCGCGCTGGAATGCCACTAAGCACCAGGTGCAGGGTGTCCCCGACATGAGAAAGTGGTCACCACATCCTCTTGAAAAAAGACAGTGTGGGGATTCAGGCTCCACTTATTTAAGGAAAAGCACACGTAGCCACCTGCTTAGGAAAATATCTACAAAGATAGAGACACATGTTGAGTCATCCTCTTTGGGTACAACAGATGAAATCCTACTCAAGCTGGCTGGAGGAAATGCAGCGGGGCAGCCCCATCCCCTCTCCAGCCACTGTCTTCACCTGGAAGGACGATGGGCCGGAAGCTCTTGGCTCTATCCTGGCCACCAGGTACCTCCAGCAGGCACCGCCCTCCAGGGACTGCCAGGAAAGGTCCTGGGAAGGACCTGCCAGCCTACCCCTCACTCCCTCCCTGGGGCTGGGGTAGGCGTCTGGTTGATTCAGGCTTCCCTCATGTATTCCCTCCTGAGAAGGGGTCAGTCCCATCTTGTGAGAACCTCACAGACCAAACGGGAGTGTGTGCATGTGAGTGTAAGTGTGTGTGCGTGACAGGGAGGGTTCACAGGCTGTCTGCTGCAGAGACTAGACACTTCAGGAAGCCCTCTGCCCCCTGTCTCCTTTTCTTTAAAGGGCTTAAATGTCCAGGAGTGGCTGTGAGACTCAGTCTAGCCAATGAGAAGTCAGGTGATATCACTTAGGGCTTCTGGACGAGGTAGGATTCTATGATTAAAGAGCTGCAAAAAAAGAAGCCCCTTTATCACATGCCCCTCCCTCCTTCCTGCATTGGATCTTGTCCTGGGAGGATGATGGCTGGAGCCCCTGCAGCCATTTTGCCACTGTGGGGAAAACCAAGAAAAATCTCACTAACTCAGTGCCCTCCCTCTAGACTTTATGAGACAATTGAAAGAATTGCTTTGGCCTCTGAGAGTTAGAAATTCAATTTTTTATGGCCAAAAGCATCCTAAGACTGGCGCTGTATGACCAGAGCCACTAGGCTGACGGGCAAAGGGCCAGGAGGTCAGCTTGCCAGTGCCCTTTCTCTGTACTTAGTCATCCTGGGTAGAATTTGGCTCTGAGATCTGGCCTGATACCTTCAGACCAAGGTGCTGTAAACGAAAACTTTGCCCCTTGAGATTTCCTTATCTTCCCTTCCCAAGGGCCATAACCTTCTGTTTGTGAAATGATACCTGGTCACCATGGAGACCAGAACACCTGTAGTGGAGGTGGACTTTTGGCGGGGCTCAAGGTTCAGTCCAGGGGGCATGGGAGAGGGAGGTAGAGTCTCAGGCCCTTGTCTTCAATAGCCTAATTGTTATCATTCGCACACAATAGCCTAGTCACTGATTCTTTCCCTAAGGGTGGAAAGACAGGCCTGTCCGGGGCCACTGTCCTTGACCTTTACAGGTCCTGCCTCTAGCTCCTGGGTGTGCCTCAGCAGGGGCGCCTCCAGGCATACCTGGCCAGGGGGCCCCAAGGCAAAGATGACTGGCTTAGCACCCCCCAGGAGTGCAAAGTAGCATTCAGAGGGAAGCCTGCATTCAATCGCCCTCTCCATGTGACTGGACCTGGGCAGCAGGGCCAGAGGTGCACAAGTCCCATTTCTAGAATTCTCTGGCCTGCTGATGCCATGCAATGCAACTGGCAGACGGGCAGCTTAAGAGACACCCACGGAGTGCACTGTCCACTCCACTCCTCTGGAAACAGACGCTCTTTGTTACGTGTCCTGGACGGACAGTGGAGCCTAAACCCGGCTTCATCCGGGTTTATCCTGCCACTCAACACTTATTCATCAAGTATCTTCCATGTTCCATTTCTTTGCTCTCGGGTGATGGGCAGAATAAGGGCTCCCAGAGATGATGACATCGAATCCTTAGAGCCTGTGTATCATACTTTATGTGGCAACAGGGACGTTGCATCTGTGGTTCAGTTAAGGATCTTGATTAAACTGGTGAGTTTATCCTGGATTATCTGGGTGGGGCTAATGTCACCACAGGGCCCTCACAAGAGGGAGGAGAAGATGCGAGGATGGAAGGATGGAAGCGGCGGTCGGAGGGACGCAATTGCTGGCTTCGAAGGTGGAGGAAGGGGCTGAAGGCCAAAGAAGGCGGGAGGTTCCTAGAAGCTGGGACACACAAGGGAAGGACGCCTTCTTAGAGCCCCAGGAGGAACCAGCCTTGCTGACCCCCTGATGTCATCCTAGCGAGGCCCATTTCAGACTTCCAACCAGAACTGGAGAATGATGAGTCCGTGTGGTTTGAAGCCACTAGATCCGTGATGTGTCTCAGCGGCCACCCGCCCCATTCTCTCCACCCCCAGGGTGCACTCAGCCCTGCCGCCGTGCTGCTGGTTCTCTCTCCTCCGTTAAGCTTCCACACTTTCCCCTCATAGCACAGCTTCTGAGTGCGGGTGATCTAGTTTTAGACCTAGATGGGACCCTACAGGTTCCTGCTCTAACTCCCGGAATTTATAGCTGGGAACTGAGGAATGGAAAAAGGTCTCAGAGTGGCCTGATGGTACACACCAATACCACTTACTGAGCTCTACCTTCAAGACCCAGCCCGGGGAACCAGATTCTATTCACACCCCTCCCCCCTCTGGCAGGGCCTCAAGGGTGACAAATGGACCCTCCACGTCTTCAGGACCCTGAAAGCCACCTTCTCTCTGCTAGAGGCTCCTGGGGCTGACGGCCAATTCATCCAGGTTCACTGGACAAACAACCAGATGCTGCTCCCTTCACTGGTTCCAAGTCCAGCAAACTGCAGTAGGACAGGTCTGTTGTGCAGGGTCTATGAAACACAACCTTGGCGGGAGCAGCCCGGGGAGAAAAAAGCAGAGTGGGCTTCTGTGTTAAAGGTCCGGTCTCCCAATACCATGCAGGTGGCTTGTACTTTGAAGAGAGAACAGATGGGAAGAAGGGGAACTGAGTCATCTCCACCAGAAACCATCTCAGAGAGCTAGCTTCAGCCAGGCAAACTCTGCCAGGACAAGCAATGCTTTTAACTGAATGTGCATAAAATTGTATTGACTTTACAAAATAATAAAGATCAGAGCAGAAATAAATGAAACAGACACCAAAGAAACAATAAAAAAGACAGATGAAACCAAGAGCTGGTTTTTTGAAGATAAACAAAATTTTAACCAGACGCATCAAAAAATAAAATCAATAAATACAGAGAGAGAGAGAGAGAGGACCCAAATTAATAAAATCAGAAATGAAAGAGGAGAAGTGACAACAGACACCACAGAAATACAGAAAATTTTAAGTAAATACTACAAGCAACTATATTCCAACAAATTCGACAATCTGGAAGAAATGGATAAATTCCTAAAAGCATACAACCTTCCAAGGCTGAATCAAGAAGAAATGGAAAATCTGAACATACCAATTACTACCAATGAAATTGAATCAGTAATTAACAAGCTCCAAAGAAACAAAAATCCTGGACCAGATGGTTTCACAGGTGAATTTTATCAAACATTTTAAAAGAATTATCACCTATTCTCCTCAAACTATTCCAAAAACCCCAGGAGAGAAGACTCCCAAGCTCATTTTACGAGACCACTATTACCCTGATCCCCAAACCAGACAAAGACATTACAAAAAAGAAAATTATAGGCCAATATCCCTAATGAACATAGATGCAAAAATCCTCAACAAAATATTAGCAAATTGAATTCAGCAATACATTAAAAAGATCATACATCATAATCATGTGGGATTCATTCCTGGTATGCAAGTTTGGTTCAATATCTGCAAATCAATTAATGTGATATATCACATTAACAAAATGAAAAATAAAAATCATATGATCATATCAATAAATGCAGAAAAAGCATTTGACAAAATCCAGCAGTCATTTATGATAAAAAAATCTTAGCAAAGTAAGAACAGAGGGATCATATCTCAACATAATAAAGTCCATAGATGATAAACCTACAGCTAACATTGTACTCAATGGGGAAAGGCTAAAACCATTCCCCTTAAGATCAGGAACACGACAAGGCTGCCCACTTTCACCACTTTTATTCCCCATAGGACTGGAAGTTCTAGCCCCAGCAATCAGACAAGAGAAAGAAATAAAGGACACCCACATTAGAAAGGAGGAAGTAAAATTGTCATTATATGCAGGTGACATGATACTATATAGAGAGAACCCCAAAGAGTCCACCAAGAAACCATTAGAACTGATAAATGAATTTAGTAAAGTAGCAGGATACAAAATTAATATTCAGAAATCTGTTGCATTTCTATACACCAATAACAAACTATCAGAAGGAGAAATTAAGAAAACAATCCCATTTACAATTGCTTCAAAAACAATACCTAGGAATAAATACAGGCAAGGAAGTAAAAGACCTGTCCTCAGAAAATTATAAGACATTGAAGAGAGAAATTAAAGTAGACAGAGATAAATGGAAATACATACCATGCTCATGGATAGGAAGAATTAAGATAGTTAAAATGTCCATACTGTCTAAGGCAATATATAGATTCAACACAATCACTATCAAATTACCAATGACATTTTTCACAGAACTAGAACAAATAATCCAAAAATTTATATGGAACCATAAAAGACCCCAAATAGCCACAGCAATCTTGAGAAATAAGAACAAAGTGGGAGGTATCACTCTACCTAACATCAAATCATACTACAAGGCTACAGTAATCAAAACAGTATGGTATTGGCATAAAAACCGACACATAGATCAATGGAAGAGAATAGAGAGCCCAGAAATAAATCCATGCCTATATGGTCATTTAATCTATGACAATGGAAGCAAGAATTTACATTGGGGTAAAGAGAGTCTATTTAATGAATGGTGCTGGGAAACTGGACAGATACATGCAAAAAAAAAAATGAGACTAGACCACTTCCTTATGCCATATACAATAATAAATTCAAAATAGATTAAAGATTTAAATATAAGACCCAAAACCATAAAACTCCTAGAAGAAAATATAGGAAATAAACTCTCAGATATTACCCTTAGTAATATTTTTTCTAATATATCCCCTCGGGCAAGGGAAACAAGAGAAAAAATAAACAAATGGGACTACATCAAACTAAAAAGGTTTTTCACAACAAAGGAAACCATCAACAAAACAAAAGGGCATCAAACTAAATGGGAGAAGATATTTGCCAATGATATATCTGATAAGGGGTTAATATCCAAAATTTATTGAAAAACTCATACAATTCAACACCAAAAAACAAACAACCCAATTAAAAAATGGGCAGAGGATATGAAGAGACACTTCTCCAAAGAGGACATACAGATGGCCAACAGACTTATGAAAAGATGCTCAACCTCACTAATCATCAGAGAAATGCAAATAAAAACCCCGATGAGATACCACCTCACTCCAGTCAGAATGGCTATTATCAGTAAATCAGCAAACAACAAGTGCTGGCGAGGTTGTGGGGAAAAGGGAACCCTCGGTGCATTGTTGGTGGGACTGCAGATTGGCGCAGCCACTATGGAAATCAGTATGGAGGTTCCTCAAAAAACTAAAAATACCTTATGACCCAGCAGTTCCACTCCTGGGTATTTATCAAAAGAAACCCAAAACACTAATTCAAAAAAATACATGCACCCCCTATGTTTATTGCAGTGCTATTCACAATAGCCAAGATATGAAAACAACCTAAACGTCCATTGATAGACAATTGGATAAAGAAACTGTGGTACATTTATACAATGGAGTATTACACAGCCATAAAAAAAGAATGAAGTATTACCATTTGCAATGACGTGGATGGGCCTAGAGAATAGTATGCTAAGTGAAATAAGTCAGACTGAGAAAGACAAATATGATATGATCTCACTTATACGTGGAATCTAAAGAACAATATAATCGAGCAAATAAAACAGAAATAAATTCAGAGATATAGGAAATAAAACAACTGTTGGTTGCTAAATGGGGGGATGGGGAGAAAGTGAAGGGATTAGAAAGTACAAATTGGTAGTCACAATATAGTCACAGGGATATGAAATACAGTTTGGGGAATATAATCAATAAAGTTGCAAAAATTATGTAGGGTGCCAGATGGGCACTGGACTTATCAGGGGGAGTCACTTCATAGACTGTGTAGATGCCTGACCACTGCGCTGTCCACCTGAAGCTGAAGCTGAATAATACTAAATGCCAACTATAATTATATATATATATATATATATATATATATATATATATGGTCACGGGGGGTGGAGCACAGCATAGGGAATAGAGTCAATGGTACTGTAACAGCTACATACAACGTCAGAGGGGCAGTAGATTGGGGCAGGAGGTTATCACTTTGTGAGGGGTGTAAATGTCTAACTATTACATTGTTTTGTACACCTGAAACTAATTTTTAAAAATTGTACTGACTTTACAAAGTTGCTTTGCGTTTTTATTTATATAAGAGCTATAAGGTGAAGTACCTTAAATCAGGATAGTTTGCAGGAATAGCTTTCGTTTCTTTCTGTCTTTACATTACCTGAGAGGATGAGTTTGCCAGCCCAGCCATCACAAAGTACCACAGGCTGGGGTCGTAGACACAGACACGGACTCTCACGGTCTGGAGGCCAGAGGTCCGAGGTCGCGGTGTCAGCAGGGCCGGCTACTTCTGGGGTCCGTGCGGGAGTGCCTTCCTGGCCTCTCTCTCAGCGTCTGGGGCTCCTGGCACACCCTGGTATGCCATGGCTTGTACACATATCCCCCTGACCTCTGCCTCCATCTTCCCAGGACTTTCCAGTCCTGGGCGACTGTCTCTCTGCTCCTTTTCTGTCTGCTAATCTCCCTCTGAAAGGACACCAGTCATTAGATGTGGAGCCCACCCTAAATGCAGGACGATCTCATCCTGAGATCCTTATATCAGTTCCTTCTGCAAAGAGTCTATTTCCAAACAGGTCACACTCACAGATACTGGGGTTTAGGACCCGGACATATATTTCTGGGGGCCACTGTTCGATGCACCACCCCGAGTTTGAGGAATAATGACCAAGATCACCCCTCACCCTTTAGAGAGGAGAGTGAGGCCCAGCATCGCACAGCGGCTAGCGTACCACAGCCCTCCAGCCTCTCTCTGCAAGGGCCACACAGCTGCCCGCTGACCTCCCCCTGTCCCTCCCCCACCATAAGGCCACTAGAAACTGTGTGCTGCCGGTTCAGGGTGTCCTCCTCAGGCCAGGCCTGTGTCCGGTAAACAAGAACATCTGCACCAGACGCGGGGGCCAGCATCCTGACTGCCCCTGTGGAGTGTCACGTGGCCTCTGCACCAATGTTTCTGAGGGCTCCCTCTGTAGAGTGTGCACAGACGTCTGCGGGGCTTGGCAGGGGCCCCAGTGATGAAGACAGCGCCTTCCATCTTACACCAGCGCTCTTACACCAGCGCTCAGAAAACAGCAGTTAACACGTCACCAGTGGCCTGGAAGTGTGACGGCCACCCCTCCACATGAGGACAGAATTGAGTGCATCAGGTCCCAGAGGCTACATGCTGCCAATTTGCAGAACTGGCAGCTAAGAGGGGTGGGGGAGGGGATGGGGGATTTTTACATCTTCCCTGGAGAAAGCGCCGATAATTTTGCCAGTAATCAGGTGGACCTGAAGATAATCAGGGAGACAGCACCTTGGAAGTAGCTTAGCCCGCTGCATGGTCTCGAGCCAACCAGGTACCTCTCCGAGCTTCCTGGTGAGTAGAACCGAAACAACACTAAACTCCCAGGATGCTGAGCGGTTCGAGATAATGTAGGTCCAGTATCTGGTGCTCCGAAGCATTACTGTGAAGCAAACGAGACCTGAGAGGGCTGGTAGGGGAAATGTTTGTATCTGCATTTTCAGCAACGGCTCAGGTTCCCTCAAAAAGACCCCAAGTCACAGAGACCTTGTGGACTCATTTCCGGTTGCTGTGTAACAAATTACCACACGCATGGCGTCCAACAACGCACACTTATTCGCACACAGTTGTGCAGCCCGGCTGGGCTCTTACCTGGAGGTTCTGGGGAAGAATCCACTTCCTAGCTCACCCAAGTCCCCGCTGTCAGGCCTGAGGTCTCCATTTCTTAGCCGGCTGCCGGCTGAGGCCACTCTCAGCTCTGAGCGGCCACCTGCATCCTTCGTGAGTGCCAGCAGCGAAGGGTCGCCCTCCCGCCGTGGGCGACCCTTCTCACACTTCAAATCTCTGGCCGCCTCTTCCTCTGATGGTAGACTCAGATGTACAGGGCTCGGTGATCAGGTCAGGCCCACCTGGGGAATCTGCTCTCACGGTCCACGATTTGGGACCTTAATTACACCTGCAAATTCTCACAGCAGCACCTAGAGTAGTTCGATGCTTGAAAAGCTGCAAGAAGGTGTGTGTGCTCCAGAAATCTGGGGTGGGAGAGCTCTCAGAATTCCGCCCAGCACACCTTGCATCCGTCCTCAGTCAGATCACTTTTGAGAGCGTTTGCTGGGCTCAGCCTTGCTCTAGGACTGCAGACATGATGGCGAAGAAGGCTGCTATTCCTGTCCACGCTCCACCTCCGGTGTGGTTGGGACGCCATACAGGGTAAAACGCAGATGCCAAATAGGTCTGCCTCGCACTTCGAGTTCTGGAGGGTTAGAATTTCAGGAAGCACCAAACACACACACACACACACACACACACACACACACACACACACACACAC
>NW_017731808.1:205027-206314 GCF_001890085.2 Hipposideros armiger
CCCTGAGCGGCAGTCCAGAGGCCGGCGACTGATCTGCCTCACCCGGGAAGAGCGCAATGATAATACCAACATGGGCCAGTGATGCAACGTCCTCCACAGCTAGACTGAAGAACAAAAAGACAGCAACTTGTCTGTTCCCTTTCCCCGATTCCCCAATGCTGTTCCCCTCCCCCCAATTCCCCAATAAAATCTTTAAAAACAAACAAACATGGTTTTACACTTTTCAAAGAACCAAGCATTGCTAGGGAGATATTATGTGTGTCGAGTTGCCGGATAGAATACAGGGCACCCCGTTAAGTGTGAATTTCAAATGACGAACAGACAATTTTTTAGTATAAGTATTCACAAATAATAAGTATAAATTATAAATATTCATGCATCATTCATAAACTTTTGTAAGTCCCGTGCAATATTTGGGATATACTTATACTAAAAAATTACAAATAATTTTTAATAAAAATTCAAATGAAATGTTAGTAAAATTGAGAGTTTAAATTTTAATTAAAAATGAATGAACTCTACTATGGATAACTTTTTGGTATTTCTCATACAATGCTGGGGACATACTTACGCTAAGAAATGACTCACTATTTACCTGAAACGCGAGCGTACCTGGGCGTCCTGTATTCCTTTCCGTCCTGTATTTCCATTAGCTGAACCTGCAAGCAGCTTTAACAAAATGGCGCTCGGCGATTTTTCCATCTTCGTGTGTAAGGACTGGCTGTGTCTCGCCACCTGCTCGTGGCTCACACATGCCCGTGGGGTGCACTAGACGCACCAGTGGCCTGACAATGGAGGACGCCACCTGACAGCGATGGCTGGCGAGTGGCAGGTGGCCTGACCTCCACTCCTGGCTCTGCCACAAGATAGCTCTTGACCTTGGGCTTCAGCCTCGCCTCTCTCGGGCTTCAGCTGTATCACCTCTAAAGTGGGGGCCCCCGGTCCCTCCCAGTGCTGGCGCCCCATGGTCCCATCTGCATTTAGCCAGGCACTAGCTCTTCTGATGGGGAAGAGGTGCAGGTGATGAGAGGCCCCAGCCTCTGGACAAGGTCAAGCTGTGCCCCCCAGGAGGATGCAGCCCAGAACGGGCCAATCCTTGAGGTCAGGGAGGCGCCAGTAGGTCCCGTGTCTTTGGGGCACATCCCTCTGTGACGAACACCCCAACCCCTGCGACGGCTCACGGGAGCCTGAATCTGTTTTCTAACCGAGCACCCTCCCGCTTCACGCATGGTCTCCTGAGAGGGTCCTGGAGCACAGGATCGCCTCTGCTCAATTCCCTAAGGGCCC
>NW_017731808.1:210889-213603 GCF_001890085.2 Hipposideros armiger
GGGGGGTGGGGGGCAGATTCAGAAGGAATGAAACGGCACTTTTAGAAATGAAAACGATAGTGAAATAAAAATCTCAGTGGGCAGCTTAACTACAGATTAGATGCAGCCTCAGTCTCCCAAAGTCAGCTCCACTCAGCAACTAGAAGACATAGCTTCTGTTTAGAGGTCGATGGCGCACAAAGTAGCCCAGGGAGATAAAAAGATGGGAATGTGAGCTGGAAGTGGAGAAGTGAAGGAAAAAATTAAAAGGCGTTCTAGCTGGAAAAATCCCTTCCTCAGAATACGGACGGTGCTGCTCCCTCGTCCTCCAGCTTCTCCTTTGCTGTGTAGATGTCTGCGGCCTCTGATTTGGAATCACCCCCAACCTCCTGGGAGCCTTAGGGTCACCTCTCGGTCCCCGTTCTGACGTTCCCGGGCCCTGTGCTTTGGGCAGCTGCTCTCCCAGCCATCACACATGGTGGCTTCTCCATCTGAGATTCCTGTCCTTGAGTTTGGGAATAGTTTCCTCTTTCTCTGTTTCTGGAACTCCTAGCATTGGGGTGTTGGGCCTCCTGGAATGATTCTGACCTTTTTTCCTTTTTTTAAGAGTTTTATTTCTCTCATCACATTAAAGAATTTTTTCCATTTCTGTTCTCTAAATGTTTTCCCCTTGACCCCACCCCACCCCCAACCCCTACATACACACACACACGCACACTCTTGTTCTGGTTTCCATTGATTTAAAATCTTCTCTTTTCTCTCTGAGATAATTGTAGATTTTTTAAAGTTTCCCCCTGATCCGTACTTTGCCTCTGTGTTTTCTAAATTTTTTTTCTCGGCTTGTTGGGTTGGCTGGGGGTGGCGTCTTTATCTTTCATGGGAGGGGCACTCTTCGTGTCTACTGGGCTCAGTTTATTTTCCAGACATGAGTTAGGAACAGATGTTCGGAAACCATCTGTGCATGGATGGGACTTATCAATGGGTGAGTGTCACTGCAGGATGATGGGGGGTGGACCTTTAAGTGTCAGGGCTGCAGATGTTTTCTTGCTTGGCAGTGCTGGGTCTGACAGAAGGGAGGGAGGCTTCAGGGGTCGGGAGGCACAGTTCCCTCCCCATTTCCAAGTCCATAGACTCGATCTACTTCCTCCCACTGAGTTCCCCCCCACCCCACCCAGATACCCTGGAGTCATGGGGTCCAGGCACGGNACACACACACACACACACACACACACACACACACACACACCATCCTTCCTTCCCACTTCTCAGTGTACATAAAGTTCCTTATCCAGGCGCCTGTCCCAAGCAACCTGGACTAACCCCCCTGCCCTGACTCCCGCCCCAGCGCCGGTCTCGGCCCCCACACCACTTTCCTCTTCACCATTTATTACATCAAACTGCCCGGCACCCACCAGAAAGAAAAAGCCTTTTTTCTTGATGGGGAGTTGCTACCTATTATGGAATTCTTGGGTGGTTTGGGGGAGACACGTCTGGGGAAGCACCCCTACTGGTTTCTTTAGTGCAGACACCTGGGAAAGTACAGTCAGGTGTGGAAGTGCCTCCTCCTACGGAGTCCAAGGTGGAGATTCGCACACCCACGCATGGGGTGGGAAGGCTTCCTGGGGAAAGTGGCAGTGATGGGGCCAGGAGGAGGTGGGTGGGGCTGTGGGCCAGGCAGGATGTCCCAGCACAAGCAGGACAGATGTGAGGGCTGGGCCACTGGACCCTCAGGGCCTGAGACGGAGGTCCAGGGTGGTGACCCGAGCTGGGGCTGGAGACGGGCTACAGGGAGGGGCCTTCATGGGGGCGAGCAGGCCAGTGAGGGGCTGCGGAGGCCTCAGGCCTGGGGGTGAAGCTGCTCTCCATCCGCTGGTTGCTGTGGGCAGAGAGGCCTGGAGACCTTGAGCCTCTTAGAGGGCCCAGCCTGGCTGGTGTCCTGAATTAACCTCATGGTTAATGCATGCTAATAGGAAGAAAAGGTTTAATAGTTAGTAGAGAAAAGTCACCATTCTATCTTGTCAAAACATAAACACTTCTAGAAATAAATTGGATTTTTCCTAACAGAATGGAAAAAAAAAAGAAAAAAAGGCCAAAGTTCCCGCAGGGCAGGAAGCAGAGGCCCTTGACCAATGGCTAACAGGAACTGAGTGCTTCCTGATGACTGAGGTTGCGTCTCACACGCGTCCCCATCACAGCACCCTGAGTCCTTGCCCTGTGGCAACCAATTACAAAAAAATAAGCGACTTACCATTTTGAGAAGAAGCATTTCCCCCTTATTTTATGTCTAATTTTCCAAATGATGAAGCGTGTTGTCTCTGTAATGGGGGTCAGGCAATCATTTTGCTAGTAGGGTTACGGGATCTGCGGGTTTCAGTAAAACCTATGGGAAAAACCCAAATTCTGGAGCATTTAAAAACACGGTTTTGGACTGGCCGAGTGGCGCGTTGGTTAAGAGCTGGCTTGGGACGCCAGCTCTGAGCAGCAGGGCTTGGTTCGGATCCCACATGAGGGCCAGTGACATTGCAGCCTCTACAGCTAAGATGGTGAACAACAGCTCAACCTGGAGCTGGGCTGCCATGGGTCACCGGCGACGGTGTAGGCTGCAGTCCCTGCTGCAGTGGGCAGCCATAAGCTACCGTGTGTGGCTGGCAGCCGGTGTGAGCAGCTGGGAGCCTGTGTGAGCTGCCCAGAGCCGCCCTGAGCGGCAGTCCAGAGGCCGGCGACTGATCTGCCTC
>NW_017731808.1:215302-218225 GCF_001890085.2 Hipposideros armiger
CAAGTAACCACAGAAAGAAGCAGAATGAAATTCCATGCCACCAAAAGTCCTGGCAAGACGCTGCCAGACCAGGAGAAGAGCGACTGCTGCCTGGATGGAGGGGCGGGGCCGCTTCTTGGAGGAGATGGCAGGTGTCCTGAGGGGTGAGTGGCCTTTGCTTTGTTTATGGCAGAGAGGATGTGAAGAGCACCCCAAGAGGGGAATGCAAGAGCAAAGTGGGGACAGGGAAAAGGACGCCCTCTCCAGGCCCAGGCCCCCCCATGACCGGGCGTGCCCCCTCCCAGAGGGCGGGAGGCTGGAAGGCCAGTGGGGCGCAAGAGCAGAGCCCGGGGCTGGCTGAGGTCCCCCTCAACAGCTGGAGGATGTGAAGGTCCCCGGAAATGCTCTAGAGAGGTGGCTGACTGCGGGCTGAGGCCTGGTGGGGAGAACAGAGAGCAGAGGGCAAGTTTTATTGTAGAAGCAGGTAGGAGGCAGAGACAGGGCTGGGCAAGGCCAAGGGAGACTGTCCTAGCCCAGGTGGCCGGGGGGACACCGGTGCCAGAGGTAGAGGTGGGGAAAGGAAAGACCGGCGTGGGGGGGGCGGGGCGGAGGCAGATTTTAACCCTCACGTTTAACAGCCGCGGAGGTGCCCTGAGTGCCGGGCCCTGCAGGCACGTCACAGGACTCGGCCCCAGGTCTCCCGGACACCAAGCCTCATGCGTGTGGCCACAGGCCTCTGTCCATGTGCAGGAAGAAGCCAAGGTCCCACTGCCCCTGCTCCTCGGCAGACCGAGACGGGATGCCCACGTCCTCCCCATCACCCGGGAGAGCAGACGTTGGCCTCAGTCTTAATGAACAAGATCAGGGCACATTAGCCCCTGGCTCCAGCAGGCCCAGAAGCTTCGATCCAGGGGCCGCAGAGCCACAGAGAGCCCTTCCCCTGGGCTGAAAGTGGAAGGCGAGGCCAGCTGTGAGGTCAGGACAATGCGGAGGCCATCTGCAAGGCGGAGGCCTCCTGCCCAGGAAGGCCACGCTCAGGTCGGTGCAGGCAACAATTTCCTGTGGCAGGTCCCAACAGGCTGCCGCTGGCTTTGATAAATGAAGGAAAAATGTGCCCAGATAACTAGAAGCGGTTCTGGCAACGTGGCAATCTCGGCGGCTGTGTGGCTGTCTGCCTCAACTCCTCCCCTCCCAACCTGCCTCTCCAGAGCAGGAGCGAGGCCCAGCCCCCAAGTGGCCCCAGCTCTGCGTCCTGGTGAAGCCGGTCCCCTCGGTCCCCTGAGTTTCCCTGGATGCTAAGTGCGGACAAGGATCCTCGTCTGACTGAAAGGCGGGCTTGGCTCCGAGGGGTTCCGAGCCGCTCTAGCCCCGCTTTGGTAGCGGGACAAGAAGAGGAGCATGAACAAGTGGCCATTTGCTTGTGTCACTCAGGTTCTGGCCGTCGTAGGACTTGCTTCTGTTGGGGAGCCATGTTTTTTTTATTTATTTATTAAACTGGCATGCACACACTATAAAATTAGCCATTTGAAAAGGGAGCAATCAGTGGCATTTTGTACCCTTGCAGTGCTGTGCAGCCCCCTCTGCCTGGTTCCGTAGCGTGTCCATCCCTCCACAGTAAAACCCACACCCATCGCCCTCTGCCCACGGCCCCCGGCAACCACCGGGCAGCTGCGTGGATCTGCCTGTTCTGGACATTTCACATGAATGGACTTGTGCAGTGGGTGACCTTTCGTGTCTGTCGTCTGTCGCCACGCGTAACCACTGAGAGGTCCACCCACCTGAAGCAGGCATCAGAACTTCATCACTTTTTACGGCTGGATGTTATCCCATCGTGTGGCTGGGCCCCGCTCTGCTTATCCATGTCCTGCACTGGTGGACGTCTGAGCTGTTCCCACTTTGGGCTGTTCTGAATAGTACTGCGATGTAGTTATTTGAGTCCTTGTCTGCAACTCGTTGGGGCCTATACCTCCAATAGTTTTCTATCGTTCATAAAACTTTGGACGTCATCAGTTTTCGGGCATCATAACTTGACCAAGGGCACCCGGTCAGGAACAGCAGGGCCAGTCCTGAGACTGAGCTCTCCCTGCCACGGGCACCATGGTGACAAAGGCCCCGTGGAAGGAAATGGAGGTGAGCTCCGCTCACCTTAGTAGGTTGGGCAGTACCCAGCAGGCCAGGCTGCACGCGGTGCTGTCAGGTGGGGCCCAGCCACCTTCCGCTGCCCACCGAGGCCACATGGAATAGCCAGGTTTGTCCACCGGCTGCGGTGACCAGAGGAAGCCTGGTCAGGGCCTCAGACAGAGGTCAAGGTTGGAGTTTCCACAGTCAGAGGCAAAAGCCTTTGCTTCCTTGGGGGGCTAGAACACAGCCTGGGTGGGGGCAGGTGCGCGGGAGGAACCAGCTCATTGGGAGCCCCACCCAACCCCTCGGCACCAAGGAACCAGAAGGGGCATTCCTGGTAACGCTGCCTTCCCAGCAGCCACCACGGGCCATTGAGGTTTGTGTCCGTGGAACGCGCACTCGGTGTGGATTAACTGCTAGGTCGATCGATCGGTTCTAACTCAGCGGGCAGGTCTTTGGGGCCAGTTAAGGTACACGTCAACGGAGGCACCAAGTGTGTGCCTCTTCCGTCCTCTCTTGGGAAAGTCTTAAAATTCTCGGCACCAGTCGCTGGCACTCGGGAGCTGCTGAGGAACTGATGTCAAGGCAGCTGCCCTGAAAGTGAAGGCAGGTCCTCTTGACTCCTGTGACTTGGGAGCCCTCAGAGAGGGGGGTCTCCCAGCGTCACACCCTCCTTTTTTTTCATTTCCCCTCCTGTCGTTAGCAAAGAAGTGTAGGCAGCATTTCCAGTCTCGCTCATGGTAATGCGTCTGTTTTTAAATAACATCAGTAAGAATACACCACGTAGAAGTCAAAAACTCAAGACAAGGAAACAGAATACAGC
>NW_017731808.1:221550-223633 GCF_001890085.2 Hipposideros armiger
ACGAGGGAGAATTCTCGCCTCTGGGCAGCTGGCTGGCCTTCGTGCACTAGGAGGCTTTCACTGTGCGCGGCCTCATTCCACAGTCATCCAGGGAGGACAGCGAGAAAAACGAGGTCCCACAGCCACAGCCAGCAAAAGAGGCAACTGCCACCTCCGCGCCAGCTTTCTCCCCAACCCAGGGCCATCTCCCCACCGGCCTCACTCACATTTCCCGCCCGGTGCCACCTCATCTGCGTCTCGTTTTTCCGGTGGCACAGCTGGGTCCAGGCAGTGATGCAAGAAAGAAGAAAGACACCACAGGGAGACTGCATTCTTTGGGGTTGCCACAGAGGGACAAACACTTGTGGAAACCTCCCAGCTCCTGACTTTCCACGAAGAGCATCCTGAGTTTCCTCTAGGAAAAAACCACCATCACCACCCTCCGTTCTGGGGTGAGACCAAACGGCCTGACCCAGTCTGGTCGACCAGGACATTCTCTTCCTGTGGCTACCACAGCTGGTCTGGGGAATGGGCACAGCTAGACAGACAGGCCACCAGATTGCGTCAATTCTGAGATGCCATGAATTATAAATTGTATTGCTCTCTAAAACACCTCCCAAGGAGAAAAAATGATGCCCATTTCGACTGTAAGATGCCATCACTCTCTCAAAGCTGTTAAAAGGTGGGGAGAAAATAAAAAGAGTCTAAGAACCTATGAATTGTTTAATTTGGGGCTTGAGAAGCGGGAACGAAGCTCTCTCTACTGGGAGGCTTGAGTTGAGGTTGTTTAAGCTTAGAGATGTCAGGGCCATTTTTTGCAAGGTACCTGCCCATTAGTGAAACCCACGTGTGAAAGGTGACACTGTGTGAACACCTAGATCCAGCCATTCCTGACACTGGGTCCATGAAGCAGTACATTTTTCTTCACCATGGGACCTAAGACAGTGACTAGGACCACTGTGTGAAACAGACGGCTCCGCCAGTGCCTCTCCTCAGTCATCATCAGTGCCACTGTTGCTGACCAGCATGTCCAGGTTGGGGACACCAGGCACACAGTAGTAGTGAAAGTCAACCCCAGCCTTGGCTTCGTTCCTGCCACTGTTCACAACTCCGTACAGCTGAGCACGGAGAACCCACGTCCAAGGAACTCTCCCCCTTATGCTCATCTCTCCTCACTTCCAGCCAATTGAGAGACGTGGCCCCTGGGCTCAGGGGCCTCAGGACCACTGTTAGCACATCTCCCTGACAAGACACATGAAGCCACACTCTCCAAGAGCAGAGGTTGGACACCTGACCCATGAATGGCGTGTCCCTTCTGGTTCCATAGTTTCATAACTCCATGACCTATGAATCTTAGGAAACGTTGGGCTCTGGTGCAGGGTCCTTCTGAAGTCACTGTTGGGCAGAGGGTAGCCGCCAGTCAGCCTCCTGGTGCTCACGATGGCTGACAGCACGTATGCCTATGTTCCCAAAGGCTTCCATAGCAGACAACTGGTCCACCACAGACACTCTATTCCCCGGTGCTGATTAGCTGAGTTACCATCTTCTCCCAGGTCATTGAACCTGGTTCCAGTTCTCCAGGGCCTTTGTTTGCCAGAGGCATTTCATTGTGCCAAGCATTATTAGCTACTTATTTCAAAAACGTGGGTGTGGTGGGTGGTGTGACTAAGGCCTCTTGTTGACACTGGGGCAGAAAGGGAGAGGCATTTGCAGGAGCTGACATTCGGAAGAGAGAGAATCCTTGCCCCTAAGCTTACACTTTGATGGCCAGGTTCTGGAGAACTTAGAAAACTCTTAATCCTGGACAAGATTTCCTGCATTGGACTGTCACTGAAGGCATTGGTGTGAAATCATGGTTCTTAATAATAGATACGGATGTGTACTCACATGCACTCCCTCTTCCTTGACCTGTCTGCTAAGAGAGCCTAAAAGCACTGACACCCCAGGAACAATGAGCACACCTCATGCCCAGATCTTGGTTTCTAAAGACCATTCTCTACTAAAAGAAGCTGGTTACCTTGGAGAAATGGCTACTTCTGAGGCTGGGTGGGGGAGGGCGAGACGAGCCTGGAGCTCTCATCATCAGATAGCAGGAAGTGCTCCA
>NW_017731808.1:224049-237511 GCF_001890085.2 Hipposideros armiger
AGAAGTCTATTGTTATACATTATCATTTTTTGTCTATGGTATTTCTGCCAAAATGCATAACCTAAATAAAATCTGGGGAGAATGAAGACAAACGTAAATTAAAGATATTTCTGCAAAATAACTGGCTGTACTTCCCCCAAAAGTCAAGTTCCTGAAAGGTAAGACTGAGGTTCAGAGGCCTGAAGACTGAAGCGTTGTGACAGCTAACTACTGCAGGTCCTGGGCCTGAGAGGGGACAAAGGAGTCAGCTTGTTTGTTGTTGTTGTTGTTTTCCTAAAGGACATTTTTAAGACCAACAACAAAATTTGAAAAGGATTTTGTGAATTAGATGGTAGTATTTTCTCCATGTTAATTTCTTGATTTTGATATTAAGAAATTAACATGGAGAAAATACTACCATCTAATATATAACTGTGGCTATATATAAAGTCCTTGTTTTTAGGACGTAAACACAAGTATTTAGGGGTCACAGGGCACACTGTCTTCAACCTACTTAAACGAATGGATGCTTGGGGAGATGGGTGGATAAATAGATGGGTGGATGGATGGAAAGGTGGATGGATGAATGAGTGGGTGGGTGGGCAGATGAGGAAGAAAACAGAACGATCAGGCAAATGAGCTGAAATGTAAACCCATGGGAACCTAGGTGAAGGATACTCCCGAGTTCAATGTACTGTTCTTGTAACTCTATAATTTGCAATTATTTCAAAATGTAAAGTTAACAAATGAACGTTAAGAATTATAAACACTTCAAAAGAAATAAAAATGTTGGCGCTGGGAACTTCTTCCATGAAGACTTGAGCATGCCCCTGCTGGCTCACCCGTGTGGAAGGGCCCAGGCTACGGAGGCAGGAAGTCTGAGTGCACCCTTCCCCAGCGTTGTCCCTCCATGTCCCAGGCTAACTCACTGCGCAAGGACTGCCTTTCTGGAAGGGCATGTCCATACCACCCATGACTGCCGCAAATCTTTGGTTTTCAGAGATCAGATTATTTGAGTTTATTTGTAAGAAAAAGTAGTCAGACTTCAAAAAAGTAGAAGAGTGCGTAGCTTTATTTACAATCAGACAGAACCCGTCCTTGGCGCGTTCCGTACGACAGTAGCGTATCAGTAAAAGCACAAGGCCTATTAAAACATAGCCAGTTCTACGCAGTCTGGATATTTCCTGTCATAGAAAAGAAGTATCCTGCCCACAGATTCACATTAACATACACGGTATATTAACATCAATCTCTGTATCATACACCACAGGGCATGTTTGCAAACAGGGCACCTCCTGCAGCAAACTCACTCTAAGAACAGTATTGTGGGGTGAGGGCGGGGAGGCACATGGGACGCACGTGACGACGACGAAAGGGGTGAGATAACTACATCTCTTACAGCTAAGAGTGTGCAGTGAGGGTCCTGGAGCCACCCTGGGAGCCGCACTCGTAGCCTGTTGTGAAGCAGGGCAGAAAGCCCCCCGGAGACCCCGAAACGGCAGCACCGTGCACTGGCAGCCACCTTACTACAGGTCAAAGCTGGAAAGAAACTGACGCGTACAGCAGTGCATCCAACTAGGGAATACTGTTTTCAGTCCAGAACTGAGGCTACAGGGAGTGTTTTAACGACTTAGACATTTGGCTCTACGGTTCCAAACACACTTGATGTGGTAAGAAATGAATGAGAGCAAGACGCATGGTTGGGAGGTGTGTGTGGTCACCACGAGGACTGACCGGAGGACACATGTGGGTATGTAAGAGCTGGTAAGATTGCTATTTGTTTTTAAAAACCAACCTTATTACTTTCTACACATTCCTCACAGACTAGACTATCCAATGATAGAAACATTTTTAAGAGATTCCAAGCAACAGTCGATGCTGTGTTCACCTATGGACAATATTCTACAAAACAAGAATTCCACGAGAACATTCCGAAGCAGGCCGCTTTGCCTGCGGCTGCAAAGGACCACAGAAGACAGCTCCTCCCGCCTCTGCTTCCCCAGGCTGGCTGCTCTGGGGGCTCAGCTCATGACAGGGGGGCTCCATCACGCCTGTGACGGTCACCGAGGGACCGACAGCAGGAGCAGGAGCGCAACGAAATGATTCCGACCCACCGTCCCTCTGACACCAGGCGCACTGATGCGTGGATGGGTCCAGCGCCTTCTAACCCTCTTCGTGCTGAGGGCAACACGCTCACGCGGACTCCGGCGCGAATCAAGGGTCAGCAGCCGCCTGCCTCTCGATGGCCTGAGCGATCCGTGCTACCACCAGGCCATCAAGGTGAGCGGCGCTCACCAGCACAGCATCGCTCTGTCCCCAAGGTGGGACACGACAACGGGACAAGAACCCCGCATGGGGCCCCGGTCTCCGGGCAGCGAGCTAGGTATTGTTCCGCCGGAGCGGGGTGGCGGGGCTCTGGGTCCCCTGGAACTTGAGGCTCTGCAGGTTGACGTGGGCCCCGTGTCTGAGCAGCGTCTCCACCGTCTTGGCGTGCCGGCCGTGGGCGGCCAGGTGCAGCGCGCTGAGCCCCTGCTCATCCGACAGGTCGAGCACGTCGGCGCCGACCAGCTCCTCCACCACGTCGGCGTGCCCGCCCGCGGCGGCCAGGTGCAGCGCCGTCTGGTTGCGGGGCCCCCGGGCCAGCACGTCGGCCCGCTCCTCCAGCAGCAGCTTCACGGTGGCCAGGTGCCCGCCGCGGGCGGCCAGGTGCAGGGCGGTGAAGCCCTCCGCCGTCAGCGCCTCCCTGCCGGCGCCGCGGTGCAGCAGCAGCCGGGCGGTGCTCGTGTGGCCCGTCTCCGCGGCCACGTGCAGGGGCGTCCGCGCGAGCAGGCTGCGCACGCCCACGTCGGCGTGCAGGTCGATGAGGACGCGCGCCACGCGGTAGTGCCCGCGCTGCGCGGCCAGGTGCAGCGGCGTCCTGCCGTCCAGCGTCTGCGCGTTCACGCTCACGCCCGGCTGCTTGGCCAGCAGCTTGACGATGGGCAGGTGGCCCTGCCAGGCGGCGTAGTGCAGCGGCAGCCAGGCGTCCTTGCCGGGCAGGCCCACGTCGACGCCGCGGCGCAGCAGGATGCGCACGACGCTCTCCTGCCCGTGTTGGCAGGCCACGTGCACGGGCGCGCGGCCCTCGAAGTCCACGGCGTCCACGCACGCGTGCTTCTCCAGCAGCAGCCGCGTGCTGCACTCGTCCCCGTTCTGGGCCGCGAAGTGGAGGGCGGTCCACTGGTCCTCGTCCGTGGCGTTGACGTTGATCTTGCGCGCCAGCAGGAGCTCCACCACGCCGCGCACCCGCTTCTCCACGGCCACGTGGAGCGGCGTGGAGCCCTTCCGGTTGGTCAGGTTGGGGTTGGCGTTGTTGAGGAGGAGCCACTTGACGCACTCCTCCTGCCCGGCCTCCGCGGCCAGGTGCAGCAGGCTGGCGCCGCCGTCCAGGACCAGGTCCACGTCCTGGGGCTGCAGGATCTTCATGAGGCGGCTGGTGTCCCCGTTCACCACGGCGTCCACCAGCTTCTTCTTCTGGACGTCTGTGGTGCCGAGATCTGTGGGGAACAGCAGACGCAAGGGTCAGCCGAGGCGGCCGGCCCACAGGCTTCTCCCGAGGCCAGGCCGGGGTCCTGGGCTGGCCCACACCTCCCCCGCCATGGCCTCCAGGTGGCTTCGCTATCTGAACGCTTATATGTGGTGGTGTCCTTGCTGATTTCATTTTCGATTTAGTGCGGAGACCCTAGGCCGGTCAGTTAAGTGTCTCCAAGGGGCTCTTCTGTCAACTTGCAAAATAAAAATCCTTCTAGCCGTCCTGTAGAGTCATGATTAGATAAAAGATGTGAAACTCAGACCCCCGCTTGCTGGGGGTCAGAAACGGCAGTGACGGCTAACAGGAAGGAGGGCAGGCGGGAAAGCACGTGCCAGCAGGAGCCCCCACCCCAGGGACGCCCCTCCAGGGCCTGTCGGCCTGCTCCCAGTGCAACCTCTGAGTGGCATCTTGTGTCCCTAAGATAACTGTGAAAGGACTCGGTCTTCATGACAGAGGTCCCGCTTAACGTAAAAGCCCCACTACATTATCTGGAGCTCCGACGCGCACCACACACGACTCCTCATGAGGAACATGCTCAAGGGCACCACACAGGAGGGCAAAGAAACAGGTCCGCAGTCTGTACTTGGTGTTTTAACCCTGAGCTCTGGGGGTACCAGGAACCTCCTCCCTGAGCATGGAGACAGAGCCATTGGAGAGCATCGGACCGAGAGCATTCTCCCTGGGAAACAGGTCTCTCTTTCCTTTTTAACTTCACCACCACTGCGCACCTGCGGCCAGGCTGCTGAGCCGGGCCCTCCCCCAACTCTGCGTCTTTGTAAGTCATTTTCTCAACCCCAAATGCCCTCTTTTGCCCCAAATATTCCACTCTAAAAATCCCAGGAGGCCCACAGCACCCAGGAAAAGTCCTCCCTTCCAGGAAGAATTACCCAATCTATCAGGAAAAGTGCACACACACACACACACACACACACACACACACACACACACACACGGGGTCGACCCGCTGGCACAGGTGGCAGCGAGGAACCTTCAGGAAGCACCACACCCAGCAAACAGCACCTGGGACAGGGGCAGGGGAAGCACTTTCAAAAACAAAAAGCCCATCAAAATTAACATCGAAAGATCAGGTGAGCTGAGAAGGCTCCCTCCAATAGGCAGGGCGTTAGAGCTTCCACGGAGCCTGCAAGTGAGGAAGTATGGGGGTATTTACCCAGCACCGACAAAGGGGTGCAGGGCTGGCCTCTATAAGAGAGTGTGGGGTTTGACTCATCCCCTGGGCTCACTTGGGTTTTCCATCCTGCAAACCTGAGGTCAGACCCTGCACCGGCGTTGGTGCGGCGAGACCCTTCGGCACAGGCAGGTTCGTAGCTGTTAACATTTAGTGTCACCTGCTCGGCCAGCACACATCTCTGGATTTGGGCTCAGCGAACCAGCCATGCCACTGATACCCAAGACCAGTTAGTGAAGCGATGGAGAAAACAAAGCATTACGGTCAGGTCAAGAACCTGGATGCCTCATTCTTTCCTTCACTTGCTCATAGACGTCACCACACCCTGCCTGCCGCCAGCCCCGTAATCACGCCCACTGCTTCCCAGGGCGCGGGGACCTCCACTCACCGCCCGTTGAAGGCTCCCGCTCGAAAGACAGGGACAGCGACCCCCTGGAGGAGAAGGCAGAATCGACCGAGGACACCCCCGACAGCCTCTTGTCGCTGTTGGCTGATGGTAGCTTGGATTCGGAGGAGCTGCGGCTGAGCTCATCGGGGCCCTCGAGCGTCTGGGAGATGCCCGAGTCCAGCTGGGACAGCAGCTCGGAAAGGCTGTAGTCCTTATCGAGGGTTGGGGCTGAGGCTCGCTTGAGGGGCGTGGACACAGGTGCCTGCAAAGACAGGCAGAGGGGGGTGGATGAGGCTCCAGCCAGACACACAGGGAGGATGGAGGGAAAGGAACACGTGGGCCCTAGTCCTCGGGCGGAAAGACTGACTTGATAAAACACAAAGTTCGGCAGCATGCGGCCCCCCCCACTGCAGCATAGCTCGCAGCATTACCCGGAAGAAGGCGGAATGTGGACAGGCCGCGGAAGTGTGAAACGCAGTGCTGGGCCAAGTCCCCAGAACAGGTAGGCATGGTAAGAAACAAAGGGCGGAGGGGACACTGCGGCTGGGGGCCCGCCCCCACTGCCTACAACGTGCAGCCCCTCCTCGGAGCTGTGCAAGCCTGGCTCGGAGCTGCGTGTGGGCAACAGAAGCAGGTGGGCACAGCTATAGGGACAGCACTGTGACCCAGTCCTTGAGAGGCCTCCCCTGACAGGCAGCGAGGAAGGCAGCTGTCTGGTGAGTGATGCGAGTCTGAGGGTGACTCAGGCCTCTTCCCGATTCACGCCCACCTGACCCCAAATCCCCCCTCTTCTCAGGAACTGCTGATGGGCTCTGATTGGTGCTTTGGTGCAATGAGTCACACCCACTTGGTGGGTACCTTTCTTTTCCGTATGGGGGCTAGTTCATCTCCCCAGGCACCTTTGCTCCCTGGCCTCATGGACACGCCCTTCTATTCAGACAGTGGGAGCTCCAGAAATGTGCACTTATCTCTCAGCCTCACAGCAACGGCGGGGGTGAGCGGCCCAACACCAGATAACACATTATAAAGTGAGTTATCAGGCTTCACTTTACAAGTCTTATTACCGTAAAGGGATTCAGTTAGCCCTGGCATTTGGAGTTTCTTATCACACCTTACATAACCCATGTGGCACTCACTGAACAAATCATTTATGAGACGATCCCCAAGCCAGGAATGCAAAGACCCTCCCAGAGCCCAGGTCCCCTCCCCCAACTGGACCCAGCAGGGGCCTTCCGCTCCCCCGGCTCGAAGAGCATCCACCTGGTGGCTTTTTCTCGTCCCCCATGGGCGCGCACTGTTCATTCATAACCACAGACAGGAGGTGGGGACAGGGCGCACCCTCCCACCGAGCACGGGGCTCCCACGGCTGACTGGTGCGGGACGTGGCTCAGAGGGCAGGCTGGGGGATATGGGGGGATGAGGGGCCCAGACTGGCGAAGAGTTTGCAGAAAGGAGGCCTCAGGTTGGGAAACTCAAGCCCAGCACAGCACAAAGGGGTCCCCGGGCCCCGTACCTCGCTCTTGGGCTCTGGGCAGTCTTTCACATCAAGGTCCTGTGTTGTCTCTTTCACCTCGTCGTCGGGTTTATCACACAGGTCCTCAGTCTCAGAAGTAATTTCTTTTGGGGAGAAAACAAAGGGCATGTCACTTGGACAATGACTTCTGCAGACACTCTCCTTAAATGTGCCATTTGGGTGGGGACAGAAGAGGTGACACCCTGAAGTGTCGACATCTCGAGGACTTGGTCAGTACTGCGATTTCCCACTCTGGCGAATGGAGCTCACAGGTGACCCCCGGGGCCTCCCGTCAGCAACCATTTGCAAGGTCTTGCCAGATTCAGGTAGAAACCATGGGGTTTGTTTCCCAAAGAAGTCTTCCTCTGGGGGAGCCCCGAGGGCATACCCGCCAGAGTGTGTACCCCCGATGGTCAGGGCTCCCAGCACCGGCACGGGAGGCCCCCACCTCATCCATGTTGCCCCCTGTTTTAAATGCAGTGATCAGTTTCAATTCCATCAGGATCACTCTCCAAACCAAATGATATACCAGGTCCCTGGGGATGAGACCCCAAGAAAAGTACAAAGAAGGCCTCAGGCCAGCGGTCACACCAGTCCCTCAAAGATGCATAGCTGTGTGTGAACCTGAGACACCAAGTCCAGGCGCCTCAGGGCATCAAGCCCAGCCCTGGGCTGGAGCCGCCGGCTGGAGTTGACCTTGAAGTTCCAGCCGCCCACGTGGGCCCTGTGTGCAACAGCCACAGGCAGGCAAGGTGGCCAAGCCATTCCCGCCGGGCTCGCCTGTCTCTGCATAGCCTTCCCCACCAGGGCCTGCTCCCCAGCCCTGCCCTGGTCATCTCCTCTGCTCTCTCCTGTGACACCAGCAGATGGGCCACGTGGCGACGTTCGGAAGCCCCGAGCTGGGAGCCGTCTCCAGGCACTCCACCTTGGAAGGTGGGCCGTTGGCGCGGGTCCCCGTGCCAGCACCTCTGCAGGAGGCGCAGCAGGTTACTGCAGGCGCGCGGCCTGGCTCTGCAGACGGGCGGCAGCTCGGGGCGGTGGCCCTTCACCACTTTCACCATTATGTGCAGGATGTTTTTCTCATCTGCAAAGGAAAGGCGCACAAGTCAGGGCAGCTCTGCGGGGCCGGGGGCTGGATTCCTTCTCTTCAGGAGGACACACAAATGTGGCAAAGCACCGGGACAAGCCTCTGGGGTGCAGCCCCCACTCCCCACATGCCGTGGCCGGGGCACCACCAGACTTCCTTTTCAAAGCACTGAGCTTTCATGAAGCCTTATCTTCACAGGGTACATCTGCTCCCGACCTTCCAGGTTTTAGAAACCACCTATGAGCCATCAAACGGGATCTGTGTGTTATACTATATCACACAGCACATCTTTCTGGGCATTGGACTCAAAGGAAAAGCGAGTTCAAAGGAGAAAAACATCTGATGAGACATGTTCCAAAGCGGCCTGTGCCCGCCAAAGAGAGGCAAATGTATAAATCCTGGAATCACACCACCCAGCCCCCATGTGCACCCAAATCTCCCTCCGATGACAAAAATCTTCCTGAAATCCAGTTCCTGCTCCAAAGCACAGGCCCCCACTGGCCTCTACAGCGGGCCGGCCAGGACTCCGGCCTCCTCCCCAAAATTCATGATGTGGGGCCCTGCCTGTCTGTCCTCCTTATCATATCACCATCCTGGTCACAGACGGAGGGGCCCCGATTCTTCCCTCTGCTCTGCCTGAAGCCACAGTGCCCACCAAGCTGGCCTCCAAGCGTCTTGTTCCCACCAGCCCTCCCCACCCCTACAGTTCCCAGCACGCCCACGGCCAGGAGCTCCGCAGTCTGGAGGCAGCGGATGCACCTCAGCAGGTGTGGGAAATTGGCCCAAAGTCACCGACAGCTGCCAGGACTGCACTCTGATGTTTTGTTGCACTTTCCCGTTAAATCTTGTGCAACAACTCTCTTAGGTATCTACACATTATTTCCATGAGAACTCACACTTCCAAAAACCCCAGCAGGCCTTCTAGATAAAATAAAAGTAAACTGAACCACCTGGATGACTTTTTACTGCCAAATGTGGATGGAACAGCTCACAAGACGCCCTGTGCTCCTGCGCCTTGAGCTGCCCTATCTACCTACCAAGCGATGGAGCATGTGGGCCTCCGCTCCTATGAGCACCTGGCCCTGGGTGTCGCGTCCATCAGATAATTTCACGGCCGACTGGCACGCTAACACAATCCAGACCGTGGAGCTCCATGGAGGAGGGGGAATGAGGGAGACCAGGTGATGGAAAGACATATGGACAGGACCCTACATCGGTCTCTACTGCAGGGACTCGCAGACCTGGGGCCACAAGCTGACTCCGACTTGCATTTTTAGGTAGTTTTAGTCAGGCCTCAAAATACTGTGAGTAGCCCGCAGATGCCTACAGAGGAAAAGAAACTCATTGTCCAATGAAGCAAAAAGGTACTTGACTTTCACACTAAGTTCTAGTACCAAGTCAAGGTACAAAGCTCTGAGGACAGAGGCCAGCATCGTGGCTGGAAGAAACACAGCTCGAGAGTGAGCAGTGGTGACCCGGGTGTATCCACTCGTATCAAAACCCACTCACCGATTCTGGACTTGGTCGCCCAACACTGTGAGTGTGCTTCACACGACTGAACTGTACACTTAGAAATGCTTACGATGGTGATTTTATGTGTATTTTATCAAAACTAAAAATGAGAAAATTACCAAAAAGAAAAAGAACCAGTTGGAAACAACCACAACAGGCAAACTCGGAGGCAGAAAGTGGATTAGCAGTTGGTGGGGGATGGAAAATGACCACAGTTGGCACGGGGTTTCCTTTCCAGGAGAACCTTCTGGAAACAGATAGTGGTGGTGATCGTACAGCACTGTGAGTGGTCTTAATGCCACTGAACTGTGCACTTTAAATGGTTAAAATGATAAATTTTATGTTATGTGTATTATATCACAGACACACACAAAAAATTAGCTGACACCTTAAAAAAATCCCCAGTGACCGGAGCCCCTCAGATCTGTGCCTTCTCCCGGACGTGAATCACACCGCAGGGGCGCTTTGTGGGTACAGAGGCCCACTGGTGATGCGGCGGGCCATGGGTCTCCCGGGCAGGATGGAGCAACCCCCGTCCCCCGTGGGAGTGTGGGGTACAGGCACTACTTAAGCAGAGAAAGGACCATGAAGAGTGACCCCCATGTTCCAGGCACCACCTCCAAGAGACGCGTCCACTCACCTGCAAATGGCTTCTTTTGTGTCAGCACGCCCCAGATCACGATGGCAAAGCTGGAAGGAAACCAGGCAAACTCAGTGGGCATGAGCCAGACCCTCCGATAAAGCCCAAAGCGTTCACACACAGCAACACGCTTGAAGCCCCCCACCCAGCTGTCATACCGGGGGGAGAGACAACACAAGATCCTTCTCAAGAAGTTTTTTAAACACACAAACACTTATTGTGGAACACGTCACCAACATTGATAGCTCAGATGTTAAACAATGGACGAAACCCTGCCAACTGAGCTGTGAGTTCCAACAGCACAAGGGAGCCCCTGAAAGGGGGGCCACAGTCAGCTCGTGGGCAGAGGAGCCCACGCCGGCTGAATTTGCCGCTATCTTCCTGCAAGCACTGGGCATCACACGCTGATGGCAGCGCTGGGCGTTGGGGGGACTTGCCCACCGAGAGTCCGTCAGAGAGCCGGACAGAGCCCGGAGAACATGCCGGCAATCCAGCCGAGCTTCCCGGAGCCCGTTTCTGGCTGCTGGGCATTACATATATGTAATATTTAAAATTGCTCTGGATACACCAAACAAAGAGCTCAATCTGATGGATTTTTTTAAAAACAAAACCAGGAGTCCAAATGTTGAGCCAACACCCTGCAGTGGCTATTTACAGAGGCCCAAGAACTCTCCAATGAAAAATAATTGTAATCTGCAAGTTCAAACGTTCAGACTCTCCACTCCAAAATAAACAGAGAATCCTATTCTCCCCAAACTCTACAAGCTGTGACTAGCACCCCTCGCTAAGCACATGCACAATGGTTATTGTCAAACCAGTCAGCCTGGCGGTGGCAGTGACACACGGTCAAGCTCCAGTGCTGGGAGGGAGGGTCACCGTCACTGCGCGAGACCAGAGCCACACGAGGGGCCTCAGAGCGTGTGCTCGCCCTCCCGCCCTCTCTTCTTCCCCAAGAAGTCTGTGATGGAGACCTTTACAATTGAGAAAAGGCAGGCACCCCAGGACTGGGGACTGTCCTCTACTACATAAATCCCACTGACTCTCTGTCAAAGATAAGGGACATGAGGAGGTGTGAGCTGCTGGGCCACAGGGGACTGGACACGGACACACAGACCACTGACAGCAGCAGCCTCTCGGCAGACAAGCTAAAAAACTCACGTTCTATTAAAAACGCCGAAGCTTTTCCAGTGTGGAGGCTGTCGGTCTGATTACATAACTGGCCCTAATGGCACCAGCCATTCAGATCGTCCACCCTTTGTGGGCAGCTCTCACAGGAGATAACTGTGTCCTCGGTACCTGGGGCAGCCAGGACACCTGGGGCGGCCCCTACCCACTGGCTGAAAACCTTACACCCTTTCATTTGGACGGAACCTCCTATCTGATGATTGCAGAAGCCTCTGGGAAAAGTGCCTGTCAGAGCATGAAGACTCGGGGCGCAGGCCCTGGGGGCTGCACACCTGTACACACCTGTACACATCATGCTTGGTGTCGAAGAGCCGGCTCTTCTCTCGGATGCGCTCTGGAGGGAGGTAGGCGATGGTGCCGAACAGGCCGTCCATGCTGAGGTCGTGTGAGTGGGACAGCCCGTGGCACTTGGCCAGCCCGAAGTCGGAAATCTGTAACACAACAGTTGGAGGGAGGCTCAGCGAGCTTCCCGGGGGGGCGCATACGGAGCGTGGCATCAGAGCTGCCACGGCAGACGCCTGGTCAACATCCCTCCCCTGCAACCTTGGCCGGTGCAGCCCATGACATGGTGGGACAGGCACATTCAGGAACCACACCTGAGAGCTGTGACCTGTGCTCCCCTGGGTAGGTGGGTACGTGGCCCAGGAGGTGCCAGGTCTGAGCCATGAAGAACGTGAGGGATGGTGGGACCGTGGAGGGGAAGGGAAGATTATACTTCGGGGAGGAACGCGCCATGAGTGAGAGCTCCAGAACGATCGTCATCGTGTCTGCCCCTGTGGCCACCAGCCGCGTCAGCGCAAGGGGAAAAAGCAATGCCTGGAGTTTCCGGGCTGGCCGACGCCACGTGAGAAGCGAGGCCTGCCAGGCCCGGTGCTACGGCAATCCAGTTATGCAACCGTGCCAGCTGGGCAGGCGGGCGAGTGGCAGCAAGTCCTTTAAAGGGAGCTGCACCTTTTGAAGCCCTTTAAAGTGAGCAAAACACAACGCCATGCAGCCTCGTCTCCACCTGGAACGTTCTGTGATCAGCAGACGCTTGCCGCCTCCTGTACCCAGTACATGACACCCAAATAAAGGTCCGATACACATCTCTACCCACGCGGTCTGCCAGCCTGGGTAGCACCGGGACCCCAGCCACTCAGGGCTCCCCGTGGACCCCCGCCTCAGTCTCCTTTGGGCAAAGGAGTCCTGACAGCTCACGGACACCCACAGTGGGGGAAGTGAAGTCACACAGACTCCTGGGAAGTGGAGGCACCAGCTGCCCTCGAGCCCCCGACCTGGAAGCCACCAAAGCACTGTGTGTGGGACCAGGCCACGCGCGCTGGCATTAAGGGCTCAGGATCCGCAAGGAAAACGGCCCCTTTGTCTTCTCCTTCAAGGTGCATGGATTCCTTTAAACCTCCTAACTAATTCCAGGCTCCTCCTCAAACACACCTACGGAGCGATGGGAAACGGGGCTGACTCAGGCCTTAGCTCTGGGCGCTCCATGCCAGCTCACAAGATGAGCCAATGGCCTGGCGTCATCGTCGCTGAGGGCGGGGAGAAGTTATGCCTGGACACTCAGTCCTCCAAGGGATCTCTGACCACATCTGTGGGGAGGTGACGGGAAGCAAGTCTGCAGGAATGGACCTGGCCCTCCGTTTCTGCGGTCAGGCTGGGCCAGGACAGGCGTGGGTCCACAGGAGAGGCCAACCTGGCCATTTCTGGGCTCCTGGCAGCTGTCTGTTCCCTGGCCTTCAAGCAACTCCCCACTCTAGAAAGGAAAGCGCCAGTTCCCAGAATAAAGCCATCATGTCGACCCTGCAAACCCACAAAGCAGCTCACGGGCACGTGGGCACCCTGGCACCCAGTACCCCTAACTCGTTGGCAGCCTTTTCTCTTAATTTCTGTGGTTTTCAGACATAGCCAGTTGCCTCAAAATGGACTTGGTGGAAGAAAATAAACATAAATTCTATGTAAAGGCTCTAGCATCAATATGCAAACTCAGAAACCAGGGCGGTCTATTGGCTGCTGACCTCCCACCCACAGGGTTTTCCTCCCTGTGCTGCCCAGGGCCTGCCTCCCGGCTCTGCCCCTCGACAGTGACAGTGGGCACTCTGTGCACAGCAAACAAAGGAGACTCAGGAAGGGCAGGTCAGTGCTGTACCGCGTTAGAGGCAGGTCACTGTGGACCACGGGAGAACAGGACCCTCAGCCCCCCTCCAAATGCAGTCTCGTCTGGGCAAACTGGGCCACAGTGAGCCTGAGGTTTTCAGCTACACTATTTCCTCTTCAACTTGAAATGGGTCTGCTATTGCTACATTAAAATTAGTATTTCAACACTGCTACTTAGCCTATTTAATATATATGTTAAGTATTACTTTAATATTAAGCGTCTTTAATACTTTGCAAAGTAGCCGCT
>NW_017731808.1:241961-245136 GCF_001890085.2 Hipposideros armiger
TGTGTGGATGGCCTGTATTTTGTGCGTTCCTCTGTTGATGGACACTCGGGTTGTTTTCACCTTAGGCTATAATCTGTACAACGATGAGTATGTGAATAACGCTATAATCTGTACAGTGGGCACACAGATGTCTGTTCACGCTCCGGCTGTCCCGTTTGGATATGTACCTAGGAGTGAACTGCTGGGTCGTGCGGTAGTTCTATGTTTAATCTTTTGAGGCACCGCCAAACCGCTGTGCTTTTGTAAACAAACTTTGACTGGAAGACAGTCTCCCCCGTTCACGCTTTCGCACCCAAGGCAGAGATGAGCAGGGACCACCCAGACCCTGTGGCCTGCACAGCCTGAGACGTTTCCTCTCTAGCCTTTCAAGAAAGTGTGCAACCCCTGGTCCAAGGTCACTTCCTGGTGCAGCCCGCGGATTTGCAGACCAGACCCTGGCGCCTTGGTCAGTGTTAGCATCTGGGGTCAAAATCTGAGGGTGCGTTCAGAAAAGAGGCCGAATCCCACGAGGACGGTACCTGGCCATGTGGGACCTAGGCTGGCGGTTCCCAGGGCCCAGCACAAAGCACCCGGGAAGGGGCTGAAATGCAGGTTCCCAGGCTCCGCTCTAGAATGGGTCCCAGATGGTTGCTGGAGAGCCTGCTTTCTCATAAGCTCCTACAGGAAAAACCCAGAGCCGCATGCCCAGGCACGCCCTGCGGGAGCTGGGAACAAGCAGCTCTGCGCCCAAACAGGGCTGAGCGGGCAGCAGGCTGGGGCGGCCTCGGGACTCCCCCAGAACAGAGTCCGGCACACGCAGCCGTCCCTATAACTCAGGGCAGGTCCTTCCCGCCCACCTGGACCTGCACCCGCTTCCTAGCCCGCCGGGGAATCCCGTGGGAGAGTGGGAAAGCGCTCCAACAACGGGAGTCGGTTTCTCATTGATCAGCCTCCTCCGAGCCCACATGCTCCCAGGCTGCCCTGAGTTACGGAAACACTGCCCACGGAGGGGCGGCCGGGAGCCTGGATGATACAGTTTACCAGCGGCTGCGGCACCCACGCTCTACCTGCGCTCAGCTCTCGCCGGGGACTCTCCTAGTTGGGGCCCAGGGGCCTGACCAGGACCTTAGCCCCTCTGTCTGCCTGTCCAGCCCCTGCAGCTGGCAGCCAGCCGAGCCCCACGTGAGCGCACGCCAGAGGGCTGCACGGTGGGTGTCAGGGAGAGGACCCCGGGGTGTAGACCAGTGATTCCCACCGGAGGCGACTCTGCCCTCAGGGGATACTGGGCACTGTCTGCAGGCATGCTGGTTGTCACAACTGGAGGCTGCTACGGACATGCAGTGGGTGGAGGGAGGCCAGGGACNAACCACCAACTGAAAAGAACCCAGAAATCCGGTGGCCAATCAGTGACCTCAAACAAGACTCCACGGCCCTCCACACCCTATTAGCCATGTCTGAGAATGAAAGAAACATGTTATATAAATACATTTTCTGTTTGTTTGGGGCTGTGCGAGGTGAGTAATGCGACTGATTAAGACGGGAGTCACAGAAAAGCCGCCACACGGGCCTTGCAGGGCGCTCGGGAACGCGGGGCCGCTGTGCGCCTCGGCCGGTGCCCTGGGCCTGGAGCAGCAGCTACACCTCACTTCCTGTCGTGGAGACCAGTCCACGCAGGCTCTGCCCGGCTCCCTCCTCAGCCACGCTGGGCTCCTTAAGGAGCCTTCACCCCAGGATGCAACTGCCCTCGAGCGCCAGGCCTGCCAAGTCAGGTGCTTAGAAGGAGACAGCGAAGAAAACCCACACGGAGGCCCCTCAGGAGCCAGCGCAGACGTGACCTACTAGGAAAGCGAGGCCTCGGTGTCGCACAGTCAGACAACAGCATTCGTCCCCTTACTGAGCAAATGCTGAGTGCCCAGCGTGGACCCGGCCCCAGGGACCATCCCTAGACACATGTCAGCATCCCGGCGTGGAGAATGACTATGCACTAGCCGCAAAAACAGCAGTGCCAACGGTGCCGGCCTTCACTGAGAACCCCAGGGGCCAGGCGTTTTACTGCCACTGGCCCCTCACAACAAGAGGTGACAACGCTGGGGGAGGGGCTGTGCCCCTAAGAAGGACACTTGGAAGGAAGATGTCATTGTGATCCTCTCAGAGAGGCCGCACATCCCACACGACCTGTTAGGAGAGCGGGAAGCGAAGGCGTGGACATGAGCGACACCTCAAAGGGGCCTGGCTGCAGACACACCTGTCCGCGTACCTGGTGGGCGCCCACCAGCCATCCCCCTAAGCAGCCGTCCTGAACCTGACAGGAAGGCTTTCAGGCCTGATGCTCTCTGAAGACCCAGTCCCACCCTCAACACCCCCACCCCAATGTGGGCGGCACTGGCCCATGATTTAAGCCCTTGGGGCCGCAGCTTAGCAGGGGCAGAGGTCACCGTCTACTGGGTCCGTCAGTTTGAGTCAGGGCAGCTCCTGCAGACGGGGCCCCACTGGCACACAGCAGGGACCTGCCATTACCTTCCCTTTCTTGTACACAGTCAAGTTCGAGAGCAAAGGCTTCACTCTGCTCTGGGTGCCGTGGGCCGCGCACCCTGGTGAGAACTCAGTCGTGTTTGTGGGGCAGAGGGTCCACTTGAGCAGCCAGCACCACCAACCACCAGGAAACAGGACAGGAAAGCACTTCCATCTTCAGCTAAAATCTGATTACTGAGCAACATCTACTTAAACTTCAGGGACAACTTGTAATTACTGTCCAAAGTGAAAACAGATTTCCCCACGGGCCTGGGGCTGGCTCGGCCAGAAGTGGGGTGCCTGCCGCAAAGTCCTGGCACAGGGAGTGGCCGTATGCGTGCCACCCAGTCCCACTCTCCTTTCACGCATGAGGAAACTGAGGCCCGGAGGAAGCCAGGCCAACAGGGAGGGGTCCTGCGAGAGCAGCAGGAACCGAGCTTGCAGGCGCGTCTCCTGTCTGTCCCCAGCATGAACCGGAAGGGATTCGGGCCACCGCTCTTGGGTCCTTTTCACTCAAGCACAGGAGGAAGAGAAAGGGACAAGGCGACTGCATCCCGAGGACCAGCAGGTAACCCAGGCCCTCCAAGTGTGTGGGCATCACCACGGGGAAACCATGACGGGTGCCCCACGGTGTGGGCAGCAGGGCAGCCCAGCACAGGAAGACCTGCCAAAGGACAGTCACAGT
>NW_017731808.1:247551-250338 GCF_001890085.2 Hipposideros armiger
ATGGCAAGAGGGGCCAGGATGGGGGCGGTGAGCGGCGCTCAGTGACAAGGAGCCCCTCAGAGGCAGGGGCTTGGAACCACATTCAGGGAAAAGGCAGCAGGAAAGGGGCTTCATCACCCCTTAGCGGACACGCTCAGCAAGGCCTTCTCGCCACGCACCAACCCAATTATGTTCCCAGGGAGCCGGCGAGGGTTCCCACACTGCTATTTTTAAAACTGACAAGAAAAGGGCTTGTCGGATTGTCGTGTACTTGCAGACCCGAGGGTTGCTCAGGCTCGTCCCGACGAGCCGTGCCGATGGCGCATTACCTGCTGGCCGGGCACCCGGCCAGGTACTCGGTACTCAGTCACTGAGGGCGTCCTTTTAGCCGAGGGCTGGGGCTGGAAGGAGGGGGCCTCAGTCACCTGTTCTGGCCTAATGGCAACACTCCACCCAGGGCCCCAGAAACCCCTGAAGGTCAGTCATAAGATAAGGAGCAGACCCAGGCAGCATCACCTGCCCCCAGGGGTGTCTGGGACTGGGCAGCCCCCACTTTACTGAAATAAAGTACGCTCACATGGCCTGGGCAGCTGCAGGGGGTCAGGAGGGACAAGCAGTCAGTGATAACCAGCCTGGCCGGCATCTGTACCTGGGTGGGTTCCTCAGTGACAAGTGGAAGGGGCAAAAGGGACTCCAGTTGCCCTGGAAAAGAAAAGGCCCAGTGTTGGGAAGGTCTTCACGCCCAGGGCGCGTGACTGACTTCAGTGAGGGCCTCTACGTAAACTTTTAAGACTTGGTGGGCGGGTGCAGAAAGCCAGTTGTCTTTGGGGTCACCCAAGACAAGCCTGTGAGTTAGTTCTCTCGTTTATTAAACCTGCCACCTCCCCATCTAGAGTGGTCTGCCTGTTTTTTCTCAGTCTTTCCCTGCCCTCTGAGTACAGGGCCAATTTCAGATCACATCTAGGAAGCTCCCAAGGGGGCTGCAACCCGGCACCCAGGCCCCCGTGGCCGTGGCCGGGATTAGAGGTGCCGCCCTTCAAACAGGTGAGTCAAGGCTTAGCCGTGGAGGGGTAAAGGGTTGGGGGCTGCACCCAGGAACCACGGAAAATCCTATTTCCCACTCCAGGGAACAGCTTGCAAACAGCGAGGTGGGCACGGGAGGCAGTTCGTCAAAAGAGCACTGAAGCCAACCTGCCTATGTTGGCAGGTCGGGTAACAAAACTATTTTGAGGTCTAGCAGCAAACCCTGCAGCAGGGCTGCAAGGCCGCCAGCCCCTCCCGCACTGCAGCCTAAGGAGACGCTCAGGCTGGATCCAGTCAATAGTTACGCGAGAGGCGTTTTCTTTGCCAAGAGCAGGAATTTGACCACCTTCGCGATCGGAGAACTCAACCTCTGCTGCAGAGGCAAAGCTGCAGCCTGCTCCACCCGGCCAGCAAAGTGCGCCGGCGGAGTGCGGGAGGTGAAGGGCTTCCTGTTAGGCAATGCTGACCTCGACCTCGCACAGCCCAGTACGTGCCACCACCTGTCTAGTGCGGGCAGGGCAGGAAAGGCTTCCAGTTAAAAGACAAAACAGTTTCCAACGAGGCTATGCAAGAGCCTAAGTGACCTGCCGCAAGTGGAGAAACCCTACCTCCAACTGGGCCACCAAGGAAACAAGGGCTCGGTCCCTGGAAATAACAGATCCTATGGATGGAGGCTGATGAGTCAGCCTGGGGACAGGCTTGTTTACTNCACGGGGACGTCCCTACCTTGACGTGGTAGTGGGCGTCCAGCAGGATGTTCGCGGGCTTGAGGTCCAGGTGGAGCAGAGGCGGGGACATGCAGTGCAGGAAGTTCATGCCCACGGCCGTCTCGTGGATGATGCGGAGGCGCAGGTCCCACGGCAGCGGCTCGGAGGCCAGCAGCTTCTCCAGGGAGCCCGTCTCCATGTACTCCATGACCAGGCCCACGGGCTCCCGGCATATGCCGTACACGGGCAGGATGTAGCGGAACTTGGCCATCTCCATCTTCTTGGCTTCCTCCAAAAGCTCCATGCGCTCCCTGTAAAAGTTCAAGGACGTGAGGAGCAGGCATGCAGCGGTCCCCAGGCCACTCACGCAAAGCACCACGGCCACAAGGCAGCCAGCTCCATGGGCTGAGGAAATCACTGGCGCGCACACACATACGCACAAGCATGCATGCGCGTACACACAGACGGAGCCCACTTTCGCGTCGCATAATTACTAAATTCTGGGCCGTCCTAAGTCTCTGGTGTCATGGCTATTCAAGCACACCTGTGCATCGTGGGGTCGTTACGAGTGACAAGGAGAGAGATTCTAATTATTCCCTAAAACCCGCAGGTAGAAATGAGCCAGAGCACACCTGGGGCCGGAGGGAAGAGGCTGATGCTGACAGTCCCTTCTCTTGGGATCAGGGCAGAGAAGTTGAGGCCAGACTAAACGCTGGAAACAAATATTCTGTCTGAAGAATGCAATTTACCTTCTTTTAAGGCCAGTCCTCCAGTTAGCCCAATTATTCCTGACTCCAACCCCACACTTCAATGAATGGTCTGCTCGTCTGAGAGCCACTTCTTAAAAACTTTTTAAATTGCAGTAAAATATACATAATTGAACCATTCATAGGTGTACAATTCGAAAGCATCACATATAGTCCGCGTTGTGAAGCCATCACCACTATCTACATGCAACTTTTTCATCATCCCCAACAGAACCCCTGTCCCCCATCCAACAGAAGCACCTTCCTCCCAGCCCCCCGTTAACTGCTTTTCTATTTTCTGTCCCTACAAATCTGCCCACTGTGGGGACCTC
>NW_017731808.1:255793-256744 GCF_001890085.2 Hipposideros armiger
CGGGCTGGCCCACCCGGGGACGCGCCGAGTCACTGCGTTTTCCCCCGGGTGTGCAGGGCGTGAGAAGGGCCGGCGCGGCGCGCAGCAGCTGCCCTGTGGGCGTGTGTGTGTGTGTGTGTGTTTAGATCATTGTAGGGTCACATGTAATTGTAGGAAATAATTCACTGCCATGTTTTCCCCAGTGCTATCACTTCGCAAAACTGCAAAAAAAAGGGAAAAGAAGGATATTGACTTTGATACAATCCACCGGTCTTATTCAGGTTCCCCCAAAAGTACGTGTCCTCGTTTGTGTGTATTTAAATTCTATACAATGTTATCACCTGTGTAGTTTTGTGTCTTCACATAGAGCGTTCCATCACGCAAAGGCCCTCCTGTGGCCCTTTATAACGGAACCCCCAAACCCTGCCCATCGTTAATCTTTCCCCTATTTATTTCTAAAACTGTGTTATTTCAAAATATGTTGTATTTGCACACAGGAATCATCTAGTGTGGGATCTTTTGGAATTACCTTTTTTCGCTCAGCATCGTTTCCTGGACATTCGTGTCTCTTTTACACCAAAGTTGTCACTTTGCAGGTAACTTTTTAAAATTACCAACAGCAAATCTAAAGTTCGTTCCAAAGACAGCAGGAGTCCCCCACCCCCACCCCATCCTTTCCTAGAAAACAACTATTTTCACGAGTAGAACAGGTTGCTTGAAAAGGAAAGATGTTTTTCCACCTTTGGCGGGGGGAATTCCTGAATGCACCCCATTCTTGGGAAGACATCGGAGTCAGAGGTTGAGGAGCGTGACTGCAAGCTTTCACGCCTAAAAACCACTCATTCCTGTGTGTCAGTACAGTGAGCAAAGGCTTGCTCTTGGCCAACTGAGATGAATAATGAGGACAGGATGGGGAGATAAAAGGGGTGCATTTTAATGACATTAACTGTGTTTTTGTGTTAGTCACCAGAA
>NW_017731808.1:259727-260538 GCF_001890085.2 Hipposideros armiger
TGTCGAATCACAATCACAATAGAGCACCGCCTTCTTTTCTGCACCCTCATCCTGCACTCCCTGGCCTTAAGAGTTGGGGCTCCTTAAAGCCAGCCCCTCCTCTTCCCCACTGGCTGCTCTCCTCTTCACCCCTCGGTGATCTTGTCCAGGCCGCTGCCTCAGTTTCCACCCACTCAGCAAAGACTCCTATGTTTGTAGTCTAGGCCAGATGTCTCCTCAGGGCGTCAGACCCCCAAATCTAACATGGTGCCCACCCTCAGATGTCTCTAAGGCACCTCAGCACGTTTGAGCTGAGCCTGTGATCTTCACCCCCAAACTGGCTCTTTCTAGAGGCTCCCATCTTTGTGCATTCTGAAGGCCACGAACTCCAAAGTGTCTGTGGTACCTCACGGACCCTTCGTCCGTGAGATCCAGCCCATCATCTACAGCTCCATCCCAGCCTGGCCCAGAGGCGAGCCTGCCCTGGCACACGCTCCAAAGGGCCCCAGTCTGGCGCGCATTGCTCCTGCCCGTGAACACAAGGCCAGGAGGTTCCCACCCTCCTAGATCAAGCTCTGGGTACCTTGACCCAGGAATTCCCAGCCAAATGTCCCCAAGCCCACCCTCCAGCCCCTGCACGGGTCCATCCTCCAGAGGGTGACTCCACTGCTGGTGTGGGTCTCCAAGGCCCAAAGTGTGGCCAGAGGAAGCAGTTTGCACAGGACATGGGTGGAGCTGTGGCGTGGGCCTCGGAGACCTCACAAAGCTGGAGGTGGAGAGAAAGGGCCTGGAATCCGAGAATTCCGAGTTGGAATCTGGTCCCCCAAGTTGT
>NW_017731808.1:262418-289687 GCF_001890085.2 Hipposideros armiger
CTTAAATAAGCACAGTTACATACTAATGGGATGGTTATACCTGTTGGGCACTGCACAACTTCTCAAACCTGGGAATCAAATTGGACCTTGCCACCCTTGTTTCTTGTCCCACACTGATTTTTGCACACTAATTGCTTTTGATGACAACAATCACCAAAAGCCCAGCTTTGCATAGATAGGACATCAACAAAACAAACCGGAAGTAACACAATCTAATGTTGAAAGTGTGAATTACCTGGGGTTGGCTTTTCGCTGGTATTTGATAGAGTCCACTGGTTCCCTCCAAATGTTAAACTATCCTGCGGCACCCCTGTGCGTTCTCGGTGCTGCCCCAGGGCACTGTGGCACACAGCCTGGAGACTGTGGTCATAAGTATATGCTGAGTTAAATTGTTAATACTTAAATGTGTCATTAATATGTCCATCTATTGTTTCCTCCTCCTCTCTCTCTGTGATCAGCCTTTCCTTCCGAATAGTCTTGCAAATATCTGGCCATTTTATTTCCCAAAAAACACCCTCTTCTGGAAGACACCTTGCACACCCTGGGGCATTTCTTTGCACCACTCTCAATCGAGATGGCGGGAGTTTGACACCTGCTGGCCGATTGGAATCATAAGAGTGATGAGCTCATGAAGTCACATGAGACTGGAATTTTAACATGGTGACACAAGCATAAGGTCACCTTGCCGTGCTACTCTCAAGACAGAGTGTGTCCTGAAAAGCCATTTTATTTCCCATAATGGGCCCAGGCCTGGAGCTTGAAGTTGAAGGCAGAGTTGTCGGCGCTGGGTTATAAAGAGCAGGATCAGACTGTGTGTGGTCTTAGATGAAGCAAGGACTGGACCCATCTTATCTAAGGCTGGGGTGACACCCGGCGGGGTCCAGAAACACACCCAAGCAGCCTCTTCCTGCAGCTTGACACCTATTTTAGGAAGTTTTCTGACCGAGAGCTAATTTCAAAAAGTCCATCAGCAGAGCCCAACAGCAGAGTGGTCCAGGGAACAGAGTGCCTGCAGCCCCTGGTTTATATTTACTAGCCGTTCGGGGGGAAGATCTGACCCGTGAGAGTGCCCACTGGGAACAGTTGGTTGGCCTCCCTCGCCTCAAGATCACAGCCTTGGGGGTGGGGCTGGTGATGGCAGCCCCCCGCCCTTGAGCTCTGGATGGTGAACCAGGCAGAACTGTAAGAGAAAGCCCAGCTGGGGAGGGCCTACCCTTGGGGTTCAAGGCTATTCTAGGTGTTGGAGCCCATGGGGCATGGGGCCAAGGTCGATGACAGAGCACAGAGATTGGGCAATGCTTGGTGCAGACAACCCCATGGACTCATTCCTGGGTCCAAAGGAGACACAGCTGCAAAAAATGGGGCAGCGTAAATGACCAGAATGTTCCGCAACTGCCTTGTGGGGAGTGTCATACCTTTTGTCAGGGGTGTCTTAAAGCTGTGAGGTCTTTACAACTGTTTGAAGGGCCTTGGCAGCCCACCCAGCAGACACTTCTGCAGGAGCAGAGGACAGAGGCAAGGAGAGTAATGCTATCAAGTGGAAGCCGCAATGCTTCCCTGCGTCCCCCATGAATGGCTGGGGAGGAACTCGGGGGCTGGGTGCCCATTGGACCTGGTGAGACCCACTGTTACGGGCCGAATTGTGTCCCCCCAAAGAGAGTCCTACCCCCAGTACCTGTGAAGGTGACCTTATTTGGAAATAGGGCCTGTGCAGATGATCAAGTTAAGATGAGGACATCAGGGTGGGCCCTACTCCAGGATGGCTGCGTCCTTATAAAGAGGGGTCATTTGGACAGCTGCGTATGCGCAGAGGAAAGGTGACATGAAGACACAGGGAGAAGACGGGCACGTGGCTGGAGTGGTGCATCTACAAGGCACAGGGTGCCAAGGATTGCTGGCACATGGCAGAGGCTAGAATTGGCAAGCAGGGACCCTCCCCGCAGCCTTCGGAGGGAGCCTGGCTCTGCTGACACCTGGCCTTCAGACCTGTGGCCTCTGGAATTGGGACAGGACACATTCTTGTTGTTTTGAGTCACCCAGTTTGTGGTCCTTCGATATGGCAGCCCCAGGAAACTAATATGCTCGCCTAGATCAATATCTTTGTCACAGTTACAAGGATCCTTATTTTATTCCCAAACAAGAGACACTGATTTTCTCTGTGTCTGTGCTGGGCCTACAGGACTGCAGCTGGTCGATGAGATCACATGGGGTCTGGGATAGTGACGTTTATGTGTCAGATCCTGCCCGACGGCCTTCGAACTGAGACATTGGCTCTCCCGGCCTCCCTTTGCCAATTCACACTGCAGATTTTGGGACTTGTCAGCCTCCTAACTCCTGCGGGCCCATTCCCTATAATACACACACACTCACTCTCACTCACACACTCACTCACTCACACACACTCACACACACACACTCACACGCACACTCACACACACTCTCTCTCACACACACACACACTCACACACACACACTCACACACATACTCTCACACACTCACACACGCTCTCACACTCACACACACACACACACACACACTCACACACATACTCTCACACACTCACACACACACTCACACACGCTCTCACACTCACACATACACTCTCACACACACTCACACACACAATCACACACTCTCACATACACACACACTCACACAGTCACACACACACACTCACACACACTCTCACACACACTCACACACAATCACACACTCTCACATACACACACTGACACACACTCACACACACTCTCACATACACACACACTCACATAGTCACACACACACACTCACACTCACACTCACACACACCCTGCTGCTGCTGTTTCTCTAGGCTTAAAGCTTTCCTGTTTCCCTTTAACCATGTTTTCTAAAGCCAGCCAGTCTTTATTGGCAAAACTGGTAGACTCTCCAGTTTTTTTGCAGGCTGCTTTGTGGCTTATATTTAATTTTGTTTTTTAAAAGCCATTTCTAAGCCACTACAATGAAGGCCGATGCTGCAGTTCAAGGTCCGAAAATGCATAGTCAGAGCATGACACGTCCCTTGTCCGGACAGGTCCCCTGACAAAAACACATCAAGAAAACGGGTTTTCTCTTTCTGAAGCTGAACGGGCTGCACTGAAATGATCTTCAAACAAGGTGAGTGAAGGTCGGGCTGGTCTCCCTGCGCCACTCCCTGCAGGTGGAGGGGGTCAGCTTTCACTGCTTCCTCTTCCCACCCCTGACCCCCGACAAAGCTGCCCCCTCTGCTCCCCGTGAGTCACTCGTATCCCAGGGCTGTGAGTCCTGCCTGTCTGCTGCTCTGCCAGCGGGGTCCCTCTTATCGCTGCTCCAGATCAGACATCTCCAGCCAAGAATATTTTCCCTAAGATGTCTATTTAGAAAGGAATTCTCCTTGGGTACTTCTCACACACACCCCGGTGGCTTTGCCAGATTCTCAAGGGAGTGGTTCTACAAGGTGGCCACCTGCCATCTGTGGGCCGAGCGTGGGAACTGCAGCCCTGGCTGCTTTGGAGTCGGGATGACTGCGCAGGTGAGCCAGCGACTCCCAGCCACAATATTTGTGGTGCGCGTGCTGTGTGCCAGGCACTGCCTTCATCATAGACGGCCCTGCCCACTGGGTCTCTCGGTCCATGCCTCAGTGAAATGCCAGGTCCCCAGCCTGACGAAAGCAGGCAGCAGGGTGCAGAGGCCAGGGCTGCCCATGGTGTTCCAGGTTTGCAGGTCACCAGGTTCTCTTCCTCAGTTTCCCCCTCTGTGGAATGAGGAAGGTGAAACTAAGGTCCCTACTTCACAGAATTGTGGGGATTAAATAAGATAAGGTGTCCTCAGAACAGTGTCTGCATGTCCTGTGCCCTGCACGTGGGGCTTCTTTAATTTGGGTCACTTTCATGGGCTTTCAGTGATACACTGCAAACGTCCAATCAGCCATATTTTCCCACCGAAGGAGACACATACAATATCAAATTACATTTCATGAAAGAGCAAGTTACAGACATTTACATAACGAGCCCCATTTCTGTTCAAATATTAAACAATTTGTAAAAGCAAGAGACTGGGAGCAACCCAAATGCCCACCGGCGGGGCCCTGGGGAAATTGTCATCACTCATCCACGCGGAGGAGCACTATGCAGCCACAAACAGGGGGAGGACAAGCTCTCCACATGGCTCTGTGCTGATCGCAGAGGTCTCTGTGGACAGAGCAAGGCGAGGAAAGCACCGAGTGTGCGTTACCGTTTACCCAAGACAGGCGGGAACTGGGGAGGCAGCCAGCTGGCTATGTGTCCATCCATCTGTCATCTAGCTATCTACTATCTATCTGTCTATCTGTCTGTCTATCTGTCTATCTACTATCTATCATCTATCTACAATCTATCATCTGTCTACTATCATCTATCTATCTATCTATGTATCTATCATCTATCATTTATGTCTATCTATTCGTCTACTATCATCTATCTATCTATCATCTATCATTTATGTCTATCTATTCATTTATCTACTATCATCTATCTACTATCATCTATCTATCATCTATCTATCTATGTCTCTATCATCTATCTATCATCTACTCTCTATCATCTACCTATCTGATCTGCCTCTATTTTAAGCACCGGGAGACTAATCTGTAAGCATCTGGGAGGCACCTATAGGAACGGAGAATAGAAGGACCTGGGATGGAAACACACCTTCTCCGTACGTGCCTAGTTTTATAGATTTAACTTGGGAACCATTTGAATATTTTACACACTTATAAAACAACTTTAAAAAACCAATCCTTAAATATCAGACATAAAATAGGACAAACAAACCGAATGTGCATCCATTGGATGGCCTGACCAACCAGAGCAGAGCTCTTCCAAGTGGCTTTAAAACGTGGCAATTTGAAAGTGACTTCTAGTGGAAAATATGCTGAGGGCAAAAAAAAAAAAAACTACGAAAAAGAAAAAAAAGTCTTAGACCTTTTCTGGTAATCATGCTGTGGTTGTTATTTTTTGGAGACTGGTGTGTGCTGAGGAATAAAGCAAATGTGACATTCAAATTCTGTCATTTATCTGTGTCATGAGGGTTGGAGAGTCTGGCGTGAGACAGCGGAAGTTCGGGTGCGCTGAACTTGACAGGGAAATACCGGCACGGAATAGTCAGCAAAATTAATAAAAGTGGAGAATGCAAACATGCTCTACACGGAGCGCGTCATCCCTCATAATGTAAGTACGTATTTTGGGGACACTGCTCTCTTTTCCTTCTCTGTACCCCCTGCCAGCTAATTTTATGTAAACACGAAAGTCCCATTTCTACCAAAGCGAGATGCATTGTTTAATGTAGTGAAAGTGTAGGCCATTCTAAGAACAAAAGGTGAAATATATATTATTCAACGTTTACTTACCGTTTCTTAAAATGCCAACCGTCTCCCCAACTGATCAATTACGTCTGTCCATAAGCAACGATGAGATCAGCATGATTTTGTTTTTTATTATTAATTGTAAAGGTCAGCAAAACATATTCACTTTCCTATAATCATATATCATTTAAAAGTTATGAAACATTAGGTCCGAGCTGTACATGGAATTTATAAAGGAAGCTCTGCAGCAATCAGGGTTTTCACGCTCTGAGCAGCTGTAAACATGCCCTGATCTGACTGCCCACCTGGAAATCTGGAAGGTGATTGCGGCCAAGCCACTCCCACCCGGTCCCAGCTGATGGGTCAACTTACTTAGGGAGCATACGCAGTTCTAAAGCTGGAGGGAACTCAGATGAAAGTGACTTTAATTAATGTAATCTTTAAATTATTTTCAAACACACCTCTGCTTTACGACTACTCATTTCATTTGCAATTTAAGGCTTAAACAAATGATGCATTATTTAAACGCTCATTTTTTATTTGTTGAGGGAATAGTCAATATTTATCATTAAAGAATATGGCTCAAATATAAGATCTACCTAGTGGGAAACCGGAAAACATCAAAGGTATGACTGTAGAATAATGAAAAAAAGATCATTTTTATAAACCTTGATCCTCAGACCTCCCTTCCCTCCTAAGGCTAATAATGTGCTTTTTTTTACCCTGTGTGTGTGTGAGTGCACGTCCGTAACCTTGAACCAGACACTCCTCACTCAGCTGCACCAGAACCTCCTCCAGAATGCTGTCAGCAGGAGGTACCCCCACACCCACCTCCCACCACCCAGGAGACCCTCACGTCTACACCCTGGCTTTCAGGGGTCTCTGGGGAAGTGACCTGGGAAGCTCATGGGTCCACCAGCCCTTCGTATTGCCTGATAGTCAAAACTAAAATTTTCAAAAGCCAAGGACATCTTCCACAGATGACAATAAAAGGCAAAGAGATAAGAAATTGAAGGAAAAAGTAAAGTAGTCCAACAAAGAGAATCAACCTCCAAGTAGCAGGAATTCCAAAAAGAAGAAAGAGGGAAAGGGGGGAATTACCAAAGAAAGAATCCAGGGGGTTCCCAGGCTGCCTGAGGGCCCGAGCCTTCCAGCACCTGTGGCGGGTGTAGCACACGCTGGTGAAGGTGGAAATTAGGGAGACAGAGAAAACAGGAAGGAAGGCGGTGCAGCACCCTCATCTCCCACGGCCCTCTCCTCCCGCCCCTGTGGGAGCATCCGCCTTAAGACCCCTATAATGTGATTTCATCTCACACATACATACATATATACACATGTGTACACACATATACACATGCATACACACAAGTATATATATGCACACATACATTTATATATATACACACACATTCACAAATACATACATACATACATATATACATACTCGTATATACACATATACACATCTACAGAGGGTGCCAAAAACATGTGTACACATTTTAAGAAAGGAAAAAACTATTAAAATCATAATACTCAATATATACCGATAGCAAAGGATGAATACAAGTCACGTTTGACTTCTGCAATGACAAGAGGTGCTCAAAGTGGTTCCCATCAGCGTCCAGACACTTCTGATTATGGCGAACTACCGCTTGAGCGACGCTGACCAAAGTGTCCACTTGTATACATTTTTTTGGCACCCCCAGTATACATACATTAATTTTGTTAAGACAATTATTTTGTGTACATATTTTACATATAGATATATAAATAGTAAATATTTTATATATAGATATAGATATACACATAGATATAGATATAGATACACATATAAATAATATAGACAACATATAAAATAATTGTCTTTTAACAAAATTAATAGATTTCATTTTTTTAGAGCCTTTGTAGACTCATAGAAAAATCACACAAAAAGTATAGAATTCCTATAGAACCCCTCTGCACTGCTCCCTTGCCCTCTCAAGATTTCCTTAGTACTAACGTGATTACTAGTGTGGTACTTGTTACAACTTATGAACCAATAGTGATAAGTTATTATTACCTAATAATTTTAAACTAACTTTTAAATTAGGTGAACTAACACTAACATTTAAATTAAGTAAACATCTAAAATGTGAATGGCCTTTTAAAAAGTTTCCCCATTTTCCCACATTTTTAGATCCATTTTTAAACACTTTCATTTTCTGTGGAAATAATTTTTTTCTGCAACTAGCTGGTGTCCATGTCTGATCTCCAAGCGTGCAGGGACGGCAGGGGCACGTGCGTGAGAAGGGAGTGGGGTGCGCCTTCCCTGGGTAAATATTGACAGGGCAGTGCCTGAGGCGACGTGGGTGCCAGCTGCCTAAGGGCACATGCACCCAGGTGCAGAGTTCAAGGAGGCACGCCGCCTCTCGTGCCAGAGGGTTCTGTACGCTCTGCCTGTGTATGTTTTCCCGGCTTCTGACCAATGTTTCCTGGTTTACAGCCAACCTCGCCTGCTTTTGTCTAACTGTCTTCTGATCTGACTCATATCTGTTGTCACAGAAACCACAATGGAAGGGCCGTTCGTTTCAGAGACGAGAGTCGCTTACACAAACCCCGGTGCACTGCAGATGGTTAGCTCCAGGGTGCCTGGTTAGCTCAGTTGGTCAGAGCGCAGTGCTCAGAACACCAAGGTTGCCGGTTTAATCCCCACGCCCTCCACAGCTAGATTGAAACAACTACTTGACTTGGAGCTAGATGATGGGTCCTGGAAAATCACACTGTTCCCCAATTAAAAGATTTTTTAAAATGTTTATATATATATATATATATATATATATATATATATATATATATATATATATATATGTAAAAAATCAGTACAAATATTAAGCCAATACTTTTTTTAATTCAAGATTTTAACTTTTCAATTTGCAAAACAAAACAAAAGCCTCTGCAAGCAACCACCATGATACTTATATTATTTGTTAAAGCATAATGTATCAAAGATTTTTAAAGTAATGTCAGCTGTCTTAAATAAACATACAGAGGGTGCCAAAACAATGTATACACATTTTAGAAAGGAAAAAAAACTGTACTAAAATTGTAATAATATATACCGATAGCAAAAGATGAATACAAGTCATGTGTATACATTGTTTCGGCACCCCCAGTATGTACATCCTGTTCCCAACAACTGCTTACTACTTGCAGCATACTTAGGACATGTTTTAAGGCAGTTTAAAATATTTTCACTGGCAGCCCAAATGGGCCCACATTTCCGGGATGGCCTTCTTAATGAGACATAGTGGGGAGTGCCGTGCCCCTCCGTGCTGGTTCCTGTCCCCTTGCCTGCACTGACAAGGGAAGGACAGACAGGACGGGTATATGAGCTGGCAGAGGCTCTCCTTGGCAACTCAAAGGTACAGGAAAGAGCAGAGTGCCCCCCACTGCGGCTGGGCACATGGAGTGGCAAACGGCCAGAGATCAGAGGTAGGAATCGAGAGAGAGGAACAGTACTTGTTGTGAAAACCCCATATTTTACTATACCACACTATTCAGCATCAAATCATGAGCCATATGCTATTGAATGAAAACCACCATAAAAATCCTCATCACAAGGAAATTCAGACTATTAAGAGTCCATTTTTGTTAAAAGTTGAATTTTTCACCTTCTCTAGGGACTCAGCTTAGTTTTTCTTTTTTTGGCTATATAGGCTCTAATTAACCAAATTACAAAACCTGACTTATTCTTCCTTTTCAGAGTAGACTACTTACTATATAGTCACAGAGTGACGTATTGGGGCCGGCCAAGTGGCTCAGTTGGTTAAGAGCTTGCTCAAGAGTGCGAGCTCTGAGCAACAGGGTCGCTGGTTCGATTCCCACATGGGCTAGTGACACTGCGCCCAAGCTGAGCTGCCACTGAGCTGCCAACAGGTGGTAGGATGGCTCAGCTGGTGAGAGCACGTGCTAACAACAAGACTGCCTGTTTGAGATGGTGGGCTCTGCCCACCTGCAACTAAGACTGAACTCGGCACCTTGAGCTGAGCTGCCACCCGGATGGCTCAGTGGATAGAGCACACACTCTTAACAACAAGGCTGCTGGTTCGGCTCCCGCATGGGATGGTGGCTACGCCCGCCCACAACTAATTGAACCCAGCACCTTGAGCTGAACGGCACGACTGGACTTGGAGCTGAGCTTGCTGCACCCTCCACAACTAAGATTGAAAGACAACATCTTGGCTGTTCCCCTTCTACAATTCCTCAATAAAATCTTAAAAAAAAAAAAAGTGACGTATCTTTTTGCATTTAAGTCTAAAAATCTCCATGAAGTGATCTGTGCTCATAGGGGATGCACAAAGAGCCTTTACTTACCATGCGTTCTAGCCTGGCTTCAAAGAACGCTCTCACTCGCAAAGTATTTGTTGCAACACTGATAATAACGCTCCAAAATTAAACGTAAACTCATCAGTCAAGTGTGGTCTAATAAAGATTTTCAAAGAATGTAATTTCCCCCGGAAATCTACATCAGATGAAAGCAAATAACACTGAAGCCCACGTACAAAGCAAGGAGTTGAGCACAGATGGGAAGAATCTAAATAAAATGAAACTGCCAGAAAATTGCAATTAAAAAATGATCAGCAAATATAAACACTTCAGAAGACGTGTCTGCCTATCCTCCACATGCTAAGGTTAAACACTTATTTGCAAAGACAAACTAAGTGAACGTTAGAGATAAAAATCTATGCTAAAATGCTAACTGCAAATCCTGAACCTGAGTGTGTGTGTGTGTGTGTGTGTGTGTCCACATAGAAGAAAATATTTTCTTATTTCAACTGACATTTCCTATGAGGAAAACTTGCTGTGAATAGGGCTCCAAATTTTGAAAGCAGAGCGAGGCCAGCAGCATTTTATTGTGGATCAGGAGAGTCCAACCCTGCATGACCTGATTTGAAAATGTGCTCCACGTGCATTCTCCCTGTTTAGAATGAGGAAATCAAGAACATTCTGACCCTTTTTTAATTCAACAGAGATACATGGGACCAAGCGGTTTATAAGTGTGTGAGGCAAGGGCTTTGTCTCCCCACCGCAGTACAAAACTGGGAAGGCTCCTGAGAGCAATGCTTCTGGAGACCAGTGCTGAATTCTTTTCTCGCTATTGTACCCAGAGCCTAAAGTCACCCTGATTGCTTACGTCATCTGAGACTGCCCCAAATTTGTCAACACAGAAGAAGTGTGTGTCACCCCTAGGCCACCCAAAGTTATGATAAGATATGAAGACAAACACCTTTAAAGTCATCTAATATTTTTGGTAAAACGCCTTTCCTTATCCTCATCCAGAAAAAGATCTTCAACAACAAAGGTGTCAAAGAATTTTTAAGCTACGGTGAAGCTATTTATTGGGTGGATATCTGAAAGTAAATGCATTAGACAGCGAAAGAAAAAAGAGAGACAGACATATTCTTTTAAATGAATTAAAAACAATAACAATAGGAAAAAAATATGCCATTCCCTAAAAAAAAATTCTAAACCTTTCTAAAACCTCCAATTTCAGGAGTTCCTGTCTTAAAAATAAGTAATGTACTTTCAAAACCTCGCTTAAAAGAACTTCAAATCAAAATATAATTAATTTGAAGAACGCCCCTCTACCAAACCGCACAGTGTGTTTTCACAGTGGCAGCTGGGAGAAAGGGAGGTGACACACGGGGCTGATGGGGCTCTCTGCCTGGATTCTGAGCACGCGTGACATCAGCATTTATATCCCCAGCCTGAGAATTCACAGTATAATGACATGATGATGTCACAGTCTTGTCAATTCAGTTCAACTCTAAAAGCAGTTATTAAAGACCTTCGAACCTGCAAAGATTAATTGAGGAATTACTATCTGCCAATTTGTCCGGAACAGTTGTGTGTCTAAGTTCACACAGCTTCCCCTAACTTTACCCATTCTAAAGGAAGCACCAATTTAAAGCGTGTTACTATGATTCAAAACCTTCCAAAAGTACTACTGTTGATGTCTTAAATGAATCCAACCACAGAAGAAATATATTGCAAGAATATTTCCTTTGTGACCAGAAAAAAATAGCAATTGACTTACTGTCTTCTAGAATCTACTGTTGCACAAAATCCAACATTCCTGGTCAAGAAGGACAAGCCGGAAGTGGCCCGAGGGTGTGTCCTGAGCCTTCACTCAGGTGGTGCCATTCCTCTAGGCCCGACCCCAAGGGCACGTCCTTGTAGATCAGCGGCTCTCAACCTTCCTAATGCTGTGACCCCTTAATACAGTTCCTCATGTTGTGGTGATCCCCAACCATAAAATTATTTTCGTTGCTACTCTATAACTGTAATTTTGCTACTGTTATGAATCATAATATAAATATCTTCTTGTTTTCCGATGGTCTTAGGCGACCCCTGTGAAAGGGTCGTTCGACCCCCAAAGGGGTCGCAACCCACAGGTTGAGAACCTCTGTTAGGTGATAAAGCGAGTTCCTCCAACTGGGTCGTCTGACCAGGGTAACCTTAAGTTTTGCAAGGCAGCCTCTAAGTAAAAGAAAGATTATTAACTTAAGCAGGTTTTATAGCCTTTGTCTGTTTACAGCTACTTGAAGACAAGCGCAAAGCATAGGTGCAGTACAGTGTGATTTGAGCTACCGAGTCCTGGAAGCACCTTTCCCGTCTCATTGTGATGGGGCTGTAACGAACCGAATTGTCACTGCCAGTGCACACTCTTCAAAAAACAGACAAGACTAAGACAAATGTGCAGTGTGGGGCGTCCAGGCCCCCAGTACACGCAAGCCCAGTTTAAAACTTAACGTCTGTAAAATGAACTCAGATTTGATGTAACCCCATGCTTTGGATGTCGGATAAGTTACAACGTCAAATTCCCCTGAAAAACTGGTTACCAAACAAGTTAAGTTCAAAGTTTATTACATGGAGTGACATGCTGAGATAGAAACGAAAACCATGAAAATGCACATTAATGAACTGCTTTTGTACAAGAGACGAAGCTCAGACTGTGTCTCGTGAGCCTCAGACAGGGCTGCCCTTCAGTTGATCATTGTGTTTGTTACTCAGCAGCGTGCAGGGACTGCGCTTTTTGTGCAGGACCATTCAGAGGCCAGCGTGCGTTCACGAGCCACTCTGTCCCTGTCCCTAGACACCGGCCACCAGAACGCGCCTAGCGTTCCTTCGTGGGGTCACAGGGAAGGGCTTCAGACACGTCATTATTTTATCTGCCCCGGGAAAGTGAGGCTGTTTTCAAAGGTTATCCTCTCAGTGATATTCTGTGAACTGTATCACCAAAGACAGGAAAACAGTCGGTAAATTCTAGAAAATCCCTATGTACTTAAGTCCTGTTTACTGAAGGTAAAACGATTTGGAGATTCTAAGTCATTAGACTTCAGTCACACGCACAGCCTCTTAAGCAGAACAGGCGAAAAAACCCCGCAGGGGTTACAGCCAGTGCTGGGAGCCCTTGAAGGCCTGGAGTCCGGAGGGGACGTCTGGAGAAGAGATTGAAGGACCAGGGCTGCGAAGAAGCCAGCTCGTGGGCTGAAGGAGTGAAAGGGCATTAGACACAAGGCTGTAATCATCTTCTTGACCTTTGCTTTACCGCGAGCAGAACAAGAGGGCATGTGGTCAATGACCCAACACGAGGGCGTTTTTGGACGGGACGCCTAGATGACTGTGTGATGTTGTGAAGTCTTTTCCACCAGCGGCAGTAATAATCAAATAAATCACGTCTGTGGGAGCGAGGCCACGTTTCCGTTCTTGGTTTGGAATAATGGCACCAAATTGCAGCTCAGCGCAATACAATTTGCGATGGTCCCAAGTGGAGGCAAAAGACACCGGCTCAGCCAAGTCCCTGGAGCCGGGAATGAGCTTTCCCCCAAGTGGGCTGCGCACTGTTCAAACACAAGCAAAGAAATCCAGTTCTGCAAACATGACGCCACAGATTCACTAAGACAATGTTTTGAGATCTGGAACACGAGGAACCCCACATCATCTCACAGTGACCAGACGACAGCCAGCTCAGGGGTCGCTGGGGGGTTAGCTGAGCTAACGTTGGTTGAGGCCCTGCGGAGCTCTGTTCTTCTTATCCTAAACGGATATGCTGCACGTTTACATACAATTTGTGCCAGCTATTTATTTTTACTGATGCTAACAACACGTACGTAAGATCTGAAAATCTAGTAATATGCAGTGCAGCTCTCAGCGTCTACACAACTAGAAAAATCAGTGTCCAACCTACCAAAACGCTAACCAAACTGCAGTAAAAAGGTCTTTGCTTGGGATAGCAAGGGACTAAGAACACGAGGCATGGGTTTTCTTTTCTTTTCTATTTTTTTCAATATGGTGTGTTTTGGAAATTTCCACTGTTCTTTTAGTTTACTCATCAGAAGCCTCTAACAGAGGGTCAAAGGGAGGGTCCGAGAAAGGTAGGAAATTTGGGGCATGTGGGGTCATCACGCTCAGAAAGCAGGATTTCCCAAAGCCCCGTGAAGACTTAGAAATTTCACGTGATAATTCCAACTGGATATAATCAATTCAGGGTTGGGTTTTTTTGTTGTTGTTTTTTTGTTTTTTATTGTAGGGCTTCAAAGCTTTGCAGGTCAAGGAAGTATGTTTCCCCCAACACTTGGAAAACACACTTTCCTATAGGTTAAAAATAAAAAGTAGTGGGAGTCCTTCCTTTCCACTATCTACCTGAGTTGGGCAAATTCTTTTTATTTCCCAAAACCACAATCTCAGATTTCGTTTTGCTCTTAGAATACAGCGTGAATAAATTTACCACCTCTGTACCTTATGATCCGAGTTACATGGAAAACACAGCTCATAGCTGAAGTGACTTAACACGGGCTGTTAGGCGGTTCCACAATTGTTCCCCACATGAACCTATACACCGACCTTACAATCTGGTGAAGGCTCTCCTGGGCATTTTTACCCCACAGAAGTGAAAACTGATGTACACAGAGATATTCGTACACCAGTGTTCATCACAGCTTTTATTCGTAATAACCCCCAACTGGAAACAGCTCAAAAAGTCATTGAGTGGGTGATGGGTTACACAAACTATGTTATACCCACACATTAGATGCAGCAATAAAAGGAATGAATGACTTGGGTGGTTCTCAAGGGTGTTATGCTCAGTGAGAAAGAGCCCATCTTAAAAAGTGACATACTTAGTAGAGTGACTGTGGTGGTAGATAACACAAACCAACACAGGAGATGAAACTGTATAGCATCACACAAACACACACACACACACACACACACACACACACACCACACACACACCACACAAACACGCTCACACACACACACAGTCTTAGTCCCTCGGGCTTCTGTAACAGAACTCCACAGACTGGGAGGCTTATACATAAAAACAAAACAAAACAAAACAAAAAACAGGTATGTGTTTCTCACAGTTCTGAAGGCTGGGAGTCCAAGATCAAAGTGCTGGCAGATTTGGTGTCTGGTGAGGGCCGGATTGCTGGTTCACAGCCGGTGCCTTCTCGCGGTGTCCTCACACGGTGCAAGGGCTGAGGGAGCTCTCTGGGGTCTCTTATAAAGGACCGACCTCACCATGAGGGCTCAGCCTGCATCACCTCCCAGAGGCCTCACCTTTGTGGGCAAAACCCAGGAGAGGAGAGCAGCCCTGGAGTTCAGGCCAAGCTTCCCAGGTTGTTCGGACCCACCCGCGTTCAGGAGCAGAACGTCCCACGAGTGGAACAGCCCCGATTCAGCAGACGTGAAATCCCGGCCCTCCATAACCCTTCCAGGGAGGCGTGCTGGGCTGGGCTCTCAGGGAAGACACAGGGTGTGTCTATGTCCTGTTGAAGGGACGCCTTCCCCTGGGAGGGGAAAGCGCGGGGGCCTGGTACTGAGGGGCTGTGGGCATGGGGTGCCATGCTCAGCTGCTGTCTGGCAACGCCAGCCGCCTGCACCTGGAGACTGTGAGGTCCAGGGAGGGAGGGATGGTCCTCGCCAGCTCTGCCCAGGCCACCCACGGCCACTGCTGGTAACTGTGCTGACTGCACGCCACGCGGGTAAGATCATTCGCCTGTGTTTCCAGAGCAAGGGCCCCTTTGATGTTGCTGCACGTAAGCCAGACATAAACCATTGGTGAGAGGAAGCAGCTGGCGGCCCCCGCTTTGTCAGAATTTGTTTTCAATGCGTGTGAAAGGACTAATCACGGTTGGGCGCTGTGTGAGTTTCCCATCACACCGCGCGGCTGTGAGCGGAGCAAATCACTATGTGGTTAACGGGACTTCACAGAGCAGCACAGGGTGTTCGGGCGACAGTCACCGACACTGCTTCCTGTGGAGTGTTCCGCAAGGCTGACTGTGCAGAGCCCTGCAGGCCCGGCACGCACGAGGAGGAGCTCAGAACGTGGTGCTGCATGAAGGGGCCCTCTCCACTGGCAGAATTAGCCGCTACCAGATGCTACTGAAAATATGGCTCAAGTGTGTAAGACAGAGTCCTCAGATAACCCCTCAGGGCTCCCATAACTTTAAAACGACGATCTCTAACAAACTGGAATACTGGACTGGAGAGAAATCAAGACCCATCAGCAGCAGGAAAGACAGCTGTTCTCCAAATGCACCAAGTGCAGCATCTACTTGGAACGGAATTAGAGGGCCAGCGATTGAAAAACACAGGTCACAGCACCTTTTATTTGTCATTATACAAACAGAGGGGACACGAAATACAAGCAACTTCTCCAAACAGTTTTAATGCCTCCCACAGGCCAATGGGACGGTCGCTGAAACCGCCTTGAGATGGGAAGCATGTGCCGCACATCTTTGGACACCATAGCTGGAAAAAACATGTAAGGTCCGTGAATCCGCCTTCCACGCCCAGATTCTCCCGTGGGACAGTGAGGTGGCCCGGAGAACATACCCAGAGGCCCAGGCTCCTCACCACGGGGCTCCCCACTCAGGTCAGATGGCCACACCCAGGGGTCCAGCTCGGCCCACAACCACACATTACGAATTCACAGCCCCCAAAATAAACTATCACAATTTATTAATTTAGAATGACCAAGACAGAGTCACAGAGTTTGGTGGCTCCATCTAGTGTCTTCCTATAGATACAGCTGTGCACCTGACATCAGTTAAAAAAATTGAATGCCTTCCATCAGCGAACAGTGATGTACGTGCAGAACATTCTAGCCGATGGCTCTTTTGGCTGAAGAGAACTTTGTATGTTTGCTGCCCAGTTTCTTACATGCAAATTCACAGCAACTGTCTTAAGAGAACCTGCACCCAGTTTGCCTCCACAGTAACCCTATTAAGACCAAAAGCGTCTACAGGAAACTTAGGAGTAAATCCCATTTTTATTTAGCATTCTCACTTATTATAAAAAGAAACAGTATTATGCACCTGTTATTTAAATAAACAGTGGTACTACACAGGGGCCACACAACCTAAATTAGGTTCTTTAAAACCATCTGATGCATCCTTATGCTAGGCAGAAAAACAGCTTCTTTAAAAAAATAAAATTGTGATTTAAAAGGCCTTTATTTCACAGGTAAGAGGAATAAAAGGTAAACGCTAGCAGATGTTTAATCATGTTTGAATTCTTTACTTGGTCATTTGTCCTTTATAGTCTGCAAATGCAAAAAGAAATTGTCAGTGATTTAAAAAAAATATCTGAGGAGCCCTGGCACCCTGGGTTAGTCCACGGATGCCCAGGCCCCTTTTATTTGGAGAATGGAGACAATGTTTTAGAAAATCTATCACCCCTTGCCCAAGTTCTTTTGATGAAACTAGTATGTAAAAAGCAGTTAATTATATACATAAATAACATAAAAATAATTATCATAAGTTAAAAAGTCAAACAATCTCCCACAATTAATCCAACTGAGAGGTGAGAGCTGAGAGTGAATGAAGATAGGAACTCTGAAGACCTCTTTCGCACGCTGCCTGGGTGATGAAGTTCCTTAGTTTGTGAAGGCCTGTATTGCACAAAACAAATTCTAGCCCTAACCTCAAAATCTTGCTATTTGGGATACAGTGATGTGCTGAGAAAGCTGCATTTTGCGTAACAAATCGTCCTCAGCAGCACTGGTTAACACAAGAAAACTCCGGCCTCATTTACCGGCTACTGACTCATAGTCAGTACTTCTTCAAGACGGTCTCCTAAATCAGATAGGATCTGGGACCAAGAGTGGTCAATGACAAAATAAGGCCAATTTATCAGTTCATTTTGGACAGCGTTACAAAATATCGGGGGCGGGGGGTGGGGGGAGCAGGCAGCAATCAGACTTCATTCCCCACAGCTGTTTGCGTGGCTGAGCGTCAGCAGGGCCGGCTGCTGGCGTTTCAGCTTCAGCCACACCTCTGAGATGGCTGCACGTGTGAGAGCACGTGTCCCGGAAGCAGGGCGGGTTGTCCTTTAGCACATTCACTTAGTCTGGGCATCGATGCTTCTAATGTCCTCTGTTTTCACTGCTGCCTGGAAGGACACTGCGGTGTCTTCGTATTCCAGAAAAACCTATGCTTTTCCAGCGTGGTAAAGAGCCAAGCTTATTCGACACTTTTATAGAAAATTGGTCTTGAAACAAATCAACCTTTGGAATTAATGTTTAAACAGAAAGAAACATGAATTCCTTCCTTGTTCTTCATTTCAGGGGGTTTTGGCTGAGCCTCCCTTAGTCAGAATAAATACATCTGGATGGCAGGGGATCCCGAGAGAACCCCGAAGGTGCCTGCAGCAGGGGCAACACAGCTTCCTCGGTGCACGACTTGGTGCCCCTTTGCCTTTGGGCGGTTGTGCAGAGCTAGACACGGACGACAGTCCTACAGTGCAAACGACGTTAGCATGTTAAAAAAAGTCAAAACAACATGGCCACAACAGTCTTCAATACACAATATATGCTTGAAATAAAGTAAAAAAAAAAAAAAAAGGAAAATGCTTCTGAAAATCAATTCATGTAGTAAATGACTCAGAGGCCTTTCTGCCTGAGTCAGTGATGTCATGGGCCCCCTTGCCCATGATGGACATGAGGGCCAAAGGACGCCTGTATGCGTCACAACCATCTTCACACACGTGGTTTCAGCCCAGAGTTGTGAAACAAATTTAACTCAACTCAGATTTCAAAGAAGAGACTAAATGTCACTTTGACGCCTACCTGCTCGTTTGCAAAAACAAGCAAGAAGGAAGCTGCATTTCATAGCAGCATGCTGCCTCGCAGGAATGCTGTTTTGATACAGTAACTGAGTTCTAAAAAACAAAATAAAATGAACCACTTATGCTCCTAATAACACATCACTTGCCTCTTCCGATCCTGCTTCTCTTATGTTGCACTTTCCAGAACCCCGAACCCCGTGTCCGTCAGACCCAGTCTGTTGGGGAGGGCTGGGACGTGGCCACGGCCAGACTCACCGTCCGGCTAAGGCGGAGCCTGCAGCCTGTGCCGTGCACAGCAGGCTGGCCAGGGCTCTCTCTGCGAGTCGCGCTGACTGACTGTAATGGTTGCGCGGGGATGTGGAGATAATTCTGCAAAAGCTAAGTCAACCTTACTTACATTGCAACATTCATTTTTCTTCTTTGTTTGGTATCCAGCAAACAAATCTCAAATATAAACCAGAAAGCCGGGGTGAGGCTCTCTCTGAGCCCCCCGCCACGCAGCTCAGTAGCTGTACATCTGCTGCTGCTCGGCCTGCACCGGGGGCTGTGCGGGCTGCGGCTGGGGGGCCTGTGGCTGCGGGGGCGGCAGCACGTCAGCCTGGGGCACTGCCCGCCACGAGAGCGGGTGCTGGTCACTGAGCTGGTTGCCCAGGGGCGTGATGGAGTTGACCAGGGTGGTCAGGTTGATGAAGTGGGCCACAGACTGTGGGTTTGAGGCTTCCGGCTGGGGGTGCAGCTGGATGTCATTTTGACGGTTGTGCAACATGGCAGAGCCGCTGACGGTGTCAAAGGTCACGGTCAGGATGGAGTTGTCCAGCTGCAGCTGGCGTTCTGGGGTGGTCAGGTGCCCAACGGCCACCGGCTGGAGGTTGGTAAACTGAGTCCCAGCTGCAGTGGTGATGGGCGTCACGGTGATGTTAGTCAGGCCGACCGAGCTCGAGGGCGTGGTCACGCTTGGGTCACCCAGAGTCACCACCACCTGCAAGAGTCACACAACGTTATAGGTCCTGCAAAATGGAGACGGCAGGGGCTTCCCTTGCGGCACCTGTGACGGAGGCCAGGGTGTCATGCCAGAAGTCCTACGCCCAAAGGGGGGAGGCAAAGCATCCTTTAGTGAAAGAGTAAGCCAAGTTAATTTTGTCCCAGAACAGTCACTCTAGTGAAAAAAAGCAACAAGATACAGACACAATCAGACAGACCATTAGGGAGAACTGAGAAACAAGTGATTTCACTGGGTAGGAAAAAAATAACGTACTAACAAGAAAGAAAGTATAGTCTTCACTGTCCATTCATTCCTCTAAAGTGCCTTGCTGGTGGTCAATGAGAATCCCAAGAATAACGCTAAAAAGGGCAATGGACAAATCTGCAGAGGTTAGCAGCTAACAAATAACAAAGAAAGCAGCCTTCCTCTCAGGCAGAGGGATGAAAGGCCAAATAAAGGCCAAGGTGTGAGGTCAGGACAGGCGCCCGGCTGGTATCAGACACACACTGATGAAAGACTTGGGGCCGCAAACCCAAGAGACGCAGGCTGAGCAAATCAAAGGTTCCATTAAAGGAAGCAGGCCGGCCGGCCTCCTTCCCTGCCGCCAACTCTCTCTGGGCAGTTCCTCTGCTTTGCAGGGTCTCCTCTCCCCGCCTGGCCGGCAGGGGCACTGCACCCCACTTCCACATACTCGGGCCATTTATGATCTCCCGACACCCAGCCGGGGGAGCCGGCTCTCCTCATGCACCCGAATGTCAGTTGCTATTCCCAGCGACAAGTGTGGTGTCTAGGTCTACGCTGGGAAATGCTGAGGTGGAAGAGTGGGACATGGCAGATGGCACCCATGGGCACACGCAGACCAGGCTGCGGGGACAAGGGAGGGAGCGGGCACGGGAGGGACCCGGTGCCCAGGGCCGCTGCCGCCCACAGTGACTGGGCCCCCGATGCCAACACAAGAAACAGGGTGACCTGCTGGATACTCTGCACGGCAGAGTCGGTCTCGTCTCCCACGCCGCCCGTGAGCGCGGGCTCCTTCTCCGAGTACTCGCTGAAGGCTGCGTCCTCGGGCAGCGGCGCTCCCGCGTCCTCCTCCGGCTTCTGCTTCCTCTTGTGAGCCCTCCTGGCCGCATTCACGGGCTTCCCTTCCGCCAGATCTTCCTGCTCCAGACTCAGTTCAGGCTGAAGGAAAAGGCGTTTCAGCAACACACGCGCCAACGGGTTGCGTCCCGTGGTGGCTGGCGTGGTCCCGGCACCGTCCCCGGGCACACTCCCAGGTCAGTGCGAGGCTCCGGCTACCAGGCTGCCATAGGAAACAGTGACCACAGCTTGTCTGCCTACCTGCATTTCTCAGGATTAGGGCATGTTCCTGCTGGTCTCAGTGGTTTTTGTTTTGTTTTGTTTTTGTTTTTAAGTGAAAGAAATGACACACAAGTCATACTTTCAAGAGCTACATGTTGTGCTGAAACACAAACATCTCTTAAAACAAATTTTTTGAGCCACCGTTTCAGCCCTGGTGAGCTCAGCCTGAGGCCAAAAATGCTTTCACATCAGGTGCTCATCCCCAGGGAGACTCAATCTTGTATCAAAACAGTTTGATAAGATCTGGACAGTCACCTCCTTTGGGGACAGCAAATAGGGCCCTGCTGTCACCGCAAACCCAGATTGGTGCCCCACACTCTGCGAGCTGCTGCACCGGGGCCAGTCTTCTGACCCACAGCTAGGCTCACTCAGAGTCACTGAGGCCACTGGGCAGTGGTGGCCAGTGAGGTTCTCCACTCTGGTCACCCACCACCCTTCCCAGGGGACTTGGTCCCACCAGTGACAAAGGAAGCCTGCCAGGGCATGGCCATGGTGGGACGCCCTTGTCAGGGGTGGACGTGGGACATGGGCCTCTGGCATTGCAGGGAGGTGGGGCAGGTGGGGCACAGGCATTCTCACACTCGCTCAGTGCAAGCCTGCACCTGAGTATTGCGCTCAAATCAGTTTCAAGAGAAAGGCATATAAATGCAATTGAAAAAGAACTGCGAACCTGGCATATTCTCTTTATATAAAAGGAAATTTTTATAAAGAGATAAACTGAAAATACCTGTAAGAAGTAGTTTTACTTATAACAATTTAATTATACTAAGCCTTTCTGGAAACAATTTCTGACCACTTATGTTAAGTGTTAACTTGGCTGGGCCATAGTGTTCAGTTGTGTGGTCAAATACCAGTCTAGATGTCACTGTGAAGGTATTTTTTAGATGAGATGAACATTTACATCAATGCACACTGAGTAAAGCAGATTACCCTCCATAATGTGGGTGGGCCTCATCTATTCAGGTGAAGGCCTTAGGAGAAAAGACTGAGATCTCCCTCCCCCACCCCCACCCCCAGGAAGAGGGACTTCTGCCTCCCATCAGCCTTCAGGTTCCAGCTGCAGCATCAACTCCTCCCTGGGTCTCCAGTCTGTCACCTGCCCAGCAGATTTTGAACATGCCAGCCCCCACATCACGAGCTGAATTCTTAGTGACTCTGTCTCTCTACACACACATTCACACACACACATGCACACTCAAACACACACATGCACACACACTCACCCGCACACGCACGCACATGCAACCCTATTCACTGTTTCCCCTACAGAACTCTAATATCCATCTACTCTCCAAAATAAGATACACCGGTATTCATAAAGCTGAAGTATTAGAAATTTACAGAAACTGAAAGACTTGGGGAGAAGACTGACCTTAAAGATGGACAGCGAAAGGATGATGAGATGGCGGAGACTGCGGAGCTTCCCAAAGGTGCCGGGTCACCTGGCCCAAGCCCTGGAGGCCCCGCCCACCCCGTAGTGTCTGCGCATCGACATCCTGTGAGGTGAGGCCCCGCCCCCCGCGGCGTCAGCGTTTCTCCCCGTCCCGGGCGATGCCCCGCCCTGCAGGGTCGCCCTGTGCTCACCTGCACGATTCCGATAGAGGAGGCGTCGATGGTGGTGGTCTCTGGGAGGTGGTCCAGGTCGTCGATCCTCACGGCCAGGACCTGCGGGGAGCACGGGGCAGTGAGCCGGGACGACTCTTGTGACCCCCTCATGGGCGTCCCCCGTGTTCCCAAGCTCAGGACTGACCTTGACACCTTGTTTCCTGAGCGGTCCAGACCTGTCCTCCCCTCCCCCATCTGCCCTCATCTCAGGTGTCCGCAAAGCTCTTGCACACGGAGGGTGCCCCCAGTACCTGTGTGGGCATCACCTCATGCCACCCACTCACACTGTATTGCCTCCCTTTTCTGCCCCACACTAATGCGCTTTCAGTGAGTGAAATTTCAGTGAACCTTATTATTTCAAACCAAGAGAAGATGGGATAAGATATAGCACAGTAAACCTGTCCCATAAGAAACCACCAAAAATGAGAGATTTACACCTTACACGCTTTACTTCTATGCTTGACACGTGTCCAAGTATTTTCGCCCCGGCCTTCCCTCCATGAGCCACACTGCGTGGCCCTGAGCGTGCAGAGGCCACGCTGTGCCCACTCCCCATGTGCCCACACGTCCCCCCACCAACCAGGTCAGGGGTGTCCCGTCCGATGCTCGTCCACGAGACTGTTTCCGCCAGTTGTCCCTGCTACTGTGGTTATGTAAGTGAATTAAATCCTAAGTGAGACAACGGACCACGTGTGCGGAGCGAATGAATACTCTGAAAAGGCGTAATGAAGTGAGTTGCTAAGAAAAAGGGAATTAGCTGTGGGAAAACTATACAAGACTGGGGAAAACCATAAAAGTCTGTGTGTAAGGGCTCTTCGCCCCAGCATCTTTGTAAATATCTTTAAATTTTTGCTCAACTAAAGAAAATAAAAATGGAAAATTAAGAATTACACATTGTGGGTGTGGCTTATTTAAGAAAGATAACGGGAACTGTGGGCTTTGGACTCACGTTCAAAGCCAGGGGCTGCGCCCATCTCTGACAGGATGGCAAAGTGGTGGTGCATGTTTCAAGTTAACATAAATACTGATGGTGGCACTGAGGTCCCAGGTGTGACTGTGACGCTGCAAAACTGAATAAAAGCAGGCAGATGCCACGGATGTGTTTTCTACCCGTCTCCACCACTGTCACTGTCACCCCCGTTACCATCGCCATCATCATCATCAGTATCCTAGTCACACAGTCCGGACACTGATGCCACAGAAGGACAAGCACGGACGCCTTCATTGGCTTTGCTCTTAGTAGGAGATAAGACCATAAATGAAAAGTATTTTTTTCTGTTTTGTTTATAGTGAACATTCATTCAAAGCAGAAAGACCACAGCTTGAAGTCATCCAAGTGTCGATTCTGATAGATTCTACATATGTGAAGTCGTTTATGCCCAATGGCTAAACGTTAGTCGGCCTCCAACGACCCAGCCCCCAGCCTGTGGTTGGCACCCGCAGGCAGGCTGCGAGGCTCTTGCCCAGCCAGGCCTCGGTGGCAGCGCGTACACCACAGCAGACACCCTGCCCGCCCCTCCCGCTGCCACGTCCTCTGTCCGGGTCACAGCATCCACGTCATCTGCTCTCCTCTGCAATTACTTTACCTCTTGTCTACTCCCTCCTTTCCCTTGTCTCCTACTGGAGACTGTCACCTCCAGGAGGTGGGGGCACACCCTGGCTGGCTGGTTCCCCAGCACTCATCACGAGTGGGCACTTACCATGTGTCTGTCTGAACCAACATGGAATGAAACAACGGTGAAACGACCCACAGGGGTGTCCCAGACAGAAGTCTGGAGAGACAGAAGGGGCTAAGGAGAGTGCCAATGACAGCGGGGCCGGCCCAGCACTGTCTGTACCCTTCGCCAGCCAGTGTTCCCCTCTCTGCAGCCAGTTCTGCCTGAGATGGTTGTGCCTGAGGAGGTGATGGGGAGCACACTGCCCCAGCGTGACAGGCAGGCACAAAAGATGACCTCGCAGCTGACCAAGGCGGAAGTGACCATTGCCCCTGGTAAAGCCTTGCTGGACAGAGACATCTGCTGGGCCGCTCTGTGTTCATTCGCCAGCCCCCTCTCCCTCTCGCATACCCCGGCTGCAAACACAGACTTGCATACGCGTCACTACACTGAACTACAGACCCACAGTGACAGAGCGGCGCCAACTCCAGACCCTCATGTGTCCTGGGGTGAGTCCGCAGCGCCCGCTCTGGGCCCCGAGCCCTGGGCGACATGTTTGCTTACACTTTATGTCCTGCCCCCGACTTTGTTTTTCTAATTGGAAACACTGGCTGGGATCAATTGGAGGAACTCCAGCTCCATGTATCAGAGTCTGCGGGCCGGGCCAGGCCCCTCAGAGGACTGGAGAGCTGGTGACCACGCACGGCTGGAAGGGACCTGATCGGGCCACGGAGGAGAACATGGCGAGGCTCCGGAAGAAAACGATGCACTTATCCTCCCCAAATTAAGGCAGGTTGTGCTATTATAGTTACAAAAGTAACTCATGTTCATTAAAGGAAATTATTAAAAACAGAAAACTATGAAAAAATGACTCACAGCTTCGCCCCCGGGGAGAAAGGCACTGTGCAATGTTTCCTTCCTTCGTTTTCTCCTCTCATTTACATTATAAGGTGAGTACTGCAGACACACACACACGTGTATGACGCCTACAGTGTACACACAGTGTATACTGCTTTTCCACAACTTTATTTAGAAACCTCTGTGCACGTTTATAGAGCCCAGCACCTTGCTGAACGAGCACTAATTTAATCCATTCCTCTTGTTGGACACTGAGGGGTCCAAAGACTCATTTATAAAGCACTGGGCAGACACCGTCAGGCAGCCTTCTGGGGGGCACCCGTGGCCGAGGGCAAGGCTCGTGCCAGCCGGCCTGTGCAGTCACTCTGAATCTAAAAGCCTCTCGCTCACTCCATGGAGGAAGGCTGCCACGTTCTACGGTGGATGTGTGCGTTTCTGGGGCTCAGTGAGACTGGCTGCTCTGTTCCTGTTTTCCTCTTTCATGAACCGCCTCTCCATGTCCACACTGCAGCCTGCGTTCCTCTCATGGAATGGTTACCATCTTTAATAACAAAGTTTCATCTGTTAATGGTATAGTATCTTACGCAGGTTTTCCAGTCTGCCCTTGGTTTTTTATTCCTTCTGACTGCAGAAGTTCTGAGTCACGCTGCTTATGTAGTCAAATCTATGGGTGTTTTTGTTCACGACTTCTTTCAGTTACGCTTAGAATCTTCCCCTTTCAGTGGCCTGGGAGCCAAGGACCTGCTTTTCCTTCTGTATTTCAGTTTGCTTCTTTCTAAAGCACCATGAATTATTTATTAATAACGCCCCAGACCTTCCTTGAGAACAAGCTTCAGTCAGGACCGACTTACCTCTATAATTGCTCCCTCTGGCCCTCAATGCCACCCTGTGATCAGCCCCCACCATCACCTGGAGGCTCCCCATTCTGTGCATTTTATGAGTTACTCCAAAGGAAAGAACAGGGGAGGGGGAGGGCTGTCCTTCCATCTTGCTGTAATTCCAGTGACCATGAATTTATAACCTTAGCAAAATATGCGAGGCTCTTCTATTCCTCATTCATTCAGGGGTTCCTATGCGCAGGCACTGCGATTCGGGGAAAATGCAGACCCAGGCCCTGCTTCGGGGGCTTCGGGGTCCGCAAAGGGTGCGGGATCTGTGAGCATGCGCAGTGGGGTCTCGAGCGCCAGAAGCGGCGCCGCAGTCACGCCCAGGGGCCAGGCGGGCGCGGGGTGGGGGCAGGGAGGACGCTTACCTCTGGGTGCTTACGCCGCATGTGTCTGCTCATGGAGGCCCTGGTGGACACCTTGGTCCCACACAGCTGGCAGCTCTGTGCCTCCACCTTGTCGTGGGTAAGCTGCACGTGCTTCTGTAGCATGTACTCCGTGACATACTTCTTGTCACACACGGAGCATGTCCACTGCTTGCCCACTTCACACACACACACACGGGGAAGAAACGACAAGCACAGGTCACGAGCAGGTCGTGCCACAGTCCACAGAGCAGGGGAGAGGGGGCTTTGCCCTTGGCATGTGCTGCCAGGTCAGGGCTGGGGAACAGGAAGCACAGGCCGTGACGAGTAGGAGAGTGGCCCACGCCGTCACCGGGCGTGGCGTCAGGTCACTGCTCCGGTATTTGAAAACTCAAGAATGGATATTTGAAAGTTGTGATGGGCTGATTTTTAGGGGGCAAGGAGTCACCATTAAGGCAGGATGGGACCAAACATTCTGAAACAGCCTATATGATAGGGTCACACCCCGTCGTTCCCATCCCTGCGCTGGGGCAGTGTGGTGCGGCCTGGAACGTTCCGGCTGCACCCTGCTTACCTGTGTGGATGAGCTTGTGGGTCTCCATCGTGTTTCTTTCACTGAAAGTCTTTCCACACAATTCACACATGAAATCTTTAATCCCTGCAGAAAAAGACGCGCTTAATTACACGTGTTTTACAGGGCTTTACTTTAACTACTCACAGAGGGTGTCTTGTCCCTGACATGGTTCAGAATTTGGAGAGGCTGCAGGGGAAGGTAGATTACCAGGAGACACACAGTAAACATTTACTTTCACACGCATCAGAAAACAGTGGCCTGGAAAACGTGCCCTCTGTAGGTGGTTTAGCAAGCTGCTTTGCAGAAAGGGTGGCAGGTCAGTTTCAGCCCAGGGCCCTGGGCCCACAGAATGTGCCAGACATTCTGAATTCTCAGAGTCTGATTCAGTGAGCTTTACTCTGCATTCGCTCAGGAAAACAGAAGGTAGGGCCGGCCGAGTGGCGTGATGGTTAAGAGCTGGCTTGGGACGCCAGAGGGCCCCGGTTCGGATCCCACATATGAGGGCCAGTGACACTGCCCTCTACAGCTAAGA
>NW_017731808.1:290822-305240 GCF_001890085.2 Hipposideros armiger
TCACACACACACACACACACACACACACACACACACACACACACACACACATTTATCACCTATAAGCGTTTTACAAAAAATGAGGCCATATTTCTTGTAGAGGCTTTTTCTCCTATTGTATCATGAACTTCTATGTAAATTAAAATGTATCTCTCATCACTTTTACTAAAGTTACTGTTCTTTTTTGTGGATGTACCACAATTTAGCCCTACTGATGGACGCTTGAGATGTCCCTGACACATGACGACCAGCTGGTCCACACGTATCTGGGTCCCTGTCTGATCGCTTCTCCAGTCCACATTCCCGCTGCGAAATGTCTCCACAGCAGGCAAGGACGCGACGGGCCTGGCAGATCTCGCCCAACGCCCAGCGAGTCCGGCAGCGATCCTGCCTCCTGTGCGTGTGCCCCAGGGAGCCGAGGAACGGCGCCTGCAGGAGGGGACGCTGGGGGGGGGGTGGCAGCCGCTCAGCCACACCTCCCGGGAGGCGCTCGGAAGCCGGCTTACTAGGAGCTAACGAAAGACGGGCAGCCAGGCGCTCCTTTGTGTGCGTTTCACCCCAGGTCCAGCGCGCGGCCCTCCCGGACTCACCCGTGTGCCGCTTGTAATGCTTCAGCATGTTGACCTTCTGCGCGAACTTGCGGTGGCACTCCTTGCACTCGTACTCCTTGATGCCCTTGTGCAGCTTCATGTGGTGGCGCAGCGCGTGCTTGGTTTTCATGCCTGCGGGACACAAGCAGGTGGGCACCCGCCACACCCCACCGCGCCATGGACCCGCCACAGTGCGCGCACCCAGGACCCAGCACAGTGCCCGCACTCCGGACCCGCACAGTGCACGCGCTCCGGACCCAAACAGTGTCCACGCTCCGGACCCCTGCACAGTGCCCGCGCTCCGGACCCCTGCACAGTGCCCGCGCTCCAGACACCCACAGTGCGCGCGCTCCGGACCCCTGCACAGTGTCCGCGCTCCGGACCCGCACAGTGTCCGCGCTCCAGACCCCTGCACAGTGCCCGCGCTCCAGACACCCACAGTGCGCGCGCTCCGGACCCAAACAGTGTCCGCGCTCCGGACCCCTGCACAGTGCCCGCGCTCCGGACCCGCACAGTGCCCGCGCTCCAGACCCGCACAGTGTCCGCGCTCCGGACCTTCCCACAGGCACAGGTCTCCGTGAGTGCGGAACAGACGACGGGGAACGGCGGGGCGGGAGGCTTGTCTCTGAAAGGTCGCCCCACCAGCGGCGAGGCAGGCAGTTGGCCAGAGCCCTCGCCCTCAGAGGCGCCCTTGGGCATTTACTGGGGATATCTAGACAGCTCATCTCATCAAGGTGCCGGCCCCGCCCTGACGCTCAGCGCCATACCACTGGAGCTGTAAACGCACAAAGTTTACCACTGTGACCCAATCATCTTGGGACAGATGTACAAGACTGCTGAGGTTTCCTGTTGATCTTGGCGACATACATGTGATTACCATTAGGAATAAGGCCACCGGACATTAGACAACCTATGGTCTAAGCACAGACTTTCAATCTACCTTTAGTTTAACTTAAAGTCAACTTTGCTGAAGGAGGTGAAATAAAGCTATGACCTCATTCACTCAGCCCAGTGGGGAAGGGCCAGCCGGTGCAGGGTGTGAATCAGAGACCCAGAGGCTTAGCCTGGGGTCGCCCACGAGGTGGCATGCTGCACAGGAAGGGCCAGCGTGGGGGCTGCAGGGTCTGTAGGCTCCTTGTCACCCAGAAACTGGCCTGGGGCGCCGCTGCAGGCGGCGGGGCAGATTACTACGAGGCCCCTCAGTAACAGCAGGGGGAGGACTGCAGGCCCCAAAGGCCTCTCTGCAGCTGATCACCAGCTCCCTTCTAGATTACCTAGAAAATCCGCTGCCAAGGTCGATGGAGGCATGAACTCCACCATCTCCTGCAGGGCTGAACCCAGGCTTGCCTGAACCACCTGGCTGTGTCCCCTGTCAGCCAGCAGAGGGAGCAGGAGTCCCTGAAATGCCATTCGCCTGTCACCGCCATGAAGAAAGGGGTTCCTAGGTACGGGGTTGGGTAGACGTGTGTGGGCCTGGCGCTGATTGCGGGATAGTGTTTTTCCCATAAAAAAATCACACATGCTCATAGTGAAAAAACTACAGGTGATGAGAGGTTGGCCCAGAGGACAGCACTCCAGCTGCCCTCCCTTCCAGGTCACACTCCCAGATACACTGTGGCCACACAGCCTGGGCCCCCCCCAGATCCTCCCGGACCCTCCACTCTCTGGCCACCTGTAGACCCTACTGTCTGATATCGAGCCAGTGTCGGCCCTGTCAGCCCACACCTGACTATTGCTCTGCTTTTCACAGTGCGGACTCCTCACGGCTTGTGTTTGTTCTTCACAGACCCCCCCAGAGCTCCTACCATGGGCCTGGCACTGTTCCAGGAGCCAGAGGCTGTGCATGAGCCAAACTAGGTCCCCAGCTCCACGGGGGGAGGGACAGACAAGCAACGGCAGGCTGTCATGTGAGAAGGGATGATGAGAAGCAGGATAAAGTGGGACAAGGATTTTGGGGGGCGGGATGCTGGCTCATGGGGCATGGGGGGACATCAGGGGATCCCTCTCAGATGAAGTATCTCAAAAAGTGACCTGGAAGAAGTGTGTGTGTGTGTGTGTGTGTGTGTGTGTGTGTGTGTGTGTGTGTGGCGGGGGGGCGCGCTGAGAGATACTTGGGGGAACAGCATTCCTGGTGGAAGGAACAGCCAGTGCAGAGGCTCTGAGGCCACTGTCAATTAACCCCTCGGTGTTTCAAGCTGTCCCGTCACAAACAGTGCTGCAGTGCGCACATCTTTACACAGCGAACAGATTCTGTACTGCAGATAAACAGGATAAACAAGATATATTTCTAGATGTAGCTAACTCTGCCCAACTATACAATTTACACTCCCTCCCAAAGTCCGCGAGTGTGCCCGCCTCCTCCCCTCCCAGCACTGGCTGCTTCCCCAGACTATGTCGGGCACAGAGGCATCTCGACTCTGACCCTTGATGAGACGGTCACCTCAGTGTCAGCACCCAGTGGGTCAATGGACGGAAGGGAGCTGATCCTTACCGTCCTGCACCCCCAGCGCCTGGCTCCCACATGCATCTAAAATGAACTTATTCTAAATCATAAGGGAAACAGAAGAGGCACAGATGACACAGCCCCCACCCCCACTCTGTCCTCCCCATCCCAGCCAGCTGGGGGTAGCCATGTTCCTCTTTCCATTTAAAAAAAAAATCTGTGAACAGTTTTGAAATACACATGACAGCCACACTGTGGACATCTGAAGGCTCTCTCGTGGGATTCTGATTCAGTCTGCATCACATTCACAACTTACTTTGGGGAAAACAGATATTCTTTAAGTACTCAGAATTCCCAAACCTGGAACAGGGTTCTTTTTCTATCTCTAAAGCCTGGTGGTCTTCGCGCAGGCCACAGTGTCTCATCACGATTCGCCGTGCATGTTTCAGGGTACGTGAAGTATTTATTTTATTTTATTTTTTAATGTAAAGTGTTTTTGAACAAGATGTGTTCCTGTGTATCCTTGGCTACTACTGCTCTACATGGAAACCCACCAGGGTGGCACACTGGCCCCGGCTGCCGGGTGACGGGACTCTCATGACTTCTAACAGCCTCTCACTTGCAAGTCCGAGTCAGAATTTCTAAGAAAAGAATGTAAAGGAATAATACGCAATAGCATTTCCTGTAACATTATCTGTAATGATAAAAGACGGCACACACAGTAAACCTTAATAAAGAAACAAACGGTCTGGGTACAAGATCCACAGGATGGAACCCTATCAAGATCTGGAGAAAAACATTAACCTGTCCTGATACGAAAAGATCTCTAAGATGGACTTGTACGTAAATAAAAAGCAAGGTATGGAAAGAACAGGTAAGCACAAGCATTTGCTTGTCTGTGCTGGTGACTGTGATACGACAGCAAAATGACAGTACCAATATTTTGTGATTACGTGAAATAAACGTGGTAGCCCAAGTATTAATACCAGTATTTACTGCAAGTATTCAGAATTCATGAAAGAAATCATTAAACTAAACAGTAAATACATTTCAAATACAGAAATGCATGTATTATAGACATGGCTCTGACCTCAGGGCCTGCGCTGGGCACTCCTCCCTACTCTGCCGGGCCGCTGAGCAGTACCGGGGGACCCCGGGGGGCCAGGTGTGGCTTCTCCCTGCCTATCTGGGGGGGGTGCCGCATCACGCCTGTCCACCTGTGGCGCTTCCCACCTTTACCCTGCTGCACAGTCTCCTCCAGACACCGTGGGGCTGGGCTGGAAGAGATCAGGCAAAGTGGGGACAATGGCTGGAACTGAGCCAGCGTGGCCATCACTAAGGCAGGCACGGAAACTGCTCAAAATGTTTCTATGAAACGATTAACAATGGGTCTTTTGAAGAGTGTAACTGAGGTCTGAGGAGGGAATAACAACTTTATCTGGCACAGCCACCTGTGTATGGTTGGGTGGCTGGGTTACTTTTTCAAGAAAACAATCTGCATGCTACCCTTGTGCCAAGTTATTTTGAGAGACAGACAAGAAAGTGTCACCGCTGGGGAGAGGGACTGGGGTGGGAGAGAGGGTGCTTCTCACACTCTGCTTTTCTCTGTAGTTAATTCTGAAAAGAAAAATTAAAAAAAAACGAAACACCCTTACATGTAATCTTGCTTTTATGGGTGCGAGTAGGGGTATCCAGTGAGTGGAAATTATGGGGCACTTGTGCCATCCACATACTTTTTTGTTTAATTTAAAAAAACCACATAAAGGAAGATGGTTTCACTGGTGAATTCTACCATTTAAAGAAGAATTAACATTAATTAATACTTCTCACATTCTTCCAAACAATTGAAGAGAATACTCCCAAACTCATTTTATGAGGCCAGCATTACTCTGATACCAAAGCCAGACAAAGACACTATAAGAAAACTACAGAGCAATATCCCTGAGAAACAAAGATATAAAAATTCTCAACAAAATACTAGCAAACTGAATTCAACAACACATTAAAGGATATTCACCACAATCAAGTGAGATTCATCCCTGGGATGCAAGGATGGTTCAACATTCACAAATCAATAAATGTCATACATGACAGTAATAGAATGAAAGATAAAAATCACATGATCATTTCAATACATGCAGAAAAAGCATCTCACAAAATACAACATACTTTCATGATAAAAATGCTCAACAGATTGGGTACAGAATGAATGTACCTCAACATAATGAAGGACAAGCATACAGCTAACATCATACTCAACAGTGAAAAGTTAAAAGCTTTTCCTCTAAGATCAGGAGCAAGACAAGGATACCCTTCTCACCACTTCTTTTCAACACAGTCAGAGTCCTAGCTAGAGCAAATAGGCAAGAAAAAGTTACAAAAGGCATCCGGATCAGAAAGGAAGAAGTAAAATTCTCTCCGTGCACAGGTGACACGATCTTATATATAGAAAACCCTAATGATGCCACTAAAACACTGTTGGAGATAATAAATGAATTCGGTCAAGGTGCAGTATACAAAATCAACATATAGAAATCAGTTGCATTTCTATACAATAATAATGAATTATACAATAGAGAAATTAAGAAAGTAATCTCATTTACAATAGCATGGAAAACCATGAAATACTTAGGAATAAATTCAACCAAGCAGTGAAAGATCTGGACAACACAAGCTGTAAGACATTGATGAGAGAGGCTGAAGGCGACACAAATAAATGAAAAGATCTCCCGTGTTCATGGACTGGAAGAATGCTGTGAAAATGTCCCCGCTGCCCAAAGCGATCTACAGATTCAATGCAATCCTGATCAAACTCCAATGACATGTTTCACAGAAATAGAAAGGATATTCTAAAATTTGTTGGGAACTACAGAAGACCCCAAAGAGCCAAATCAATCCTGAGAATGAAAAACGGAGCTGGAGGCATCACTGTACCTGATGTATTATGTTACATATCACTAAGCTATCGTCATCCAAACAGTGTGGTACTGGCATAAAAACAGGCACATTGATCAGTGGAACAGAATAGAGAGCCCAGAAATAACCCCTCCCATATGTAATCAACTACTTTTTTGACAAGGGTGTCAGGAACACACAGTGGGAAAAGAACAGTCTCTTCAGTAAATGGTGCTGAGAAAACTGGACAGATACATGCAAACAATTGAAACTATCTTATACCACTCATAAAAATTAACTTAAAATGGATCAAATATTTAAATCTAAGACCTGAAACTGTAAAACTCCTAGAAGGAAATGTAGGAAAACAGAACCTTGACATTGGTTGAGGCAGCGATTTCTTGGGTAAGTCACCAAAAAGTACAGGCAATAAAACTAAAATGAACACGTGGGGTTACATTAAATGAAAGAGCTTCTGTACAGCAAAGGAAACAATAAATTGAAAAGACAGCCTGTGGAATGAAAGACAACGTTCCCAAACCATATATCTAATAAAGGACTAACATCTAAAATATATAAAGAACTCATACAACTCAAAAGCAAAAAGCAATTAATCCAATTAAAAAATGGGCAAAGGACCTGAATTCTTCCAAAGACCTACAAATGGCCAATAGGTACGTGAAAACGTGCTCGACAGCCTTCATCATCAGGGAAACGAAAATCAAAACCACAATGAGGTATCATCTCATACCAGTTAGGGTGGCTTTTATTAAAAAGACAAGAGATAATAAATGCTGGCGAGGATGTGGAGAAAAGGGACCCCTCGTGCACTGTTGGAGGGAATGTAAATTGGTGCGGCCACTATGGAAAACAGTATGGAGGTTCCTCAAGAAATTAAAAATTGAACTACCTTATTATGATCCAGCAACCCCACTTCTGGGTGTTTATCCAAAGAACATGAAAACAGGATCTTGATAGATATCTGTACTCCCATGTTCACTGCTGCTTTATTCACAATAGCCAAGATATGAAAACAACATAAGTGTCCATCGACAGATGAGTGGATAAAGAAGATGCGGTATGTACATCCATATACACACAGTGGAATACTATTCGGCCATGAGAAAGAGGGACATCCTACCACTTGTGACAATGTGGATGGACCTTGAGGGCATTGTGCTAAGTGAGACAAGTCAGACAGAGAAAGACACATACTATGTGATCTCACTTATATGTGGGATCTAAAAAATGGAACTTGCCAAAACAAGAGGCTACAGTGGTGGTTACCAGGGGCTGAGGGCGGTGAGACTGGAGACATGATGAAATGGAAGGGTGCAAGCTTACAGCATTACATGAATCAGTCCTGGAGATCTAACACACAACACAGTGATAGTCAACAATGTCATACTACAAATTGTGAAGTTGCTAAGAGACTGAATCTTTCGTGTTCTCAACACGAAAAAGAAGTAAGTACGTCGTGGGATGGGGGTGTGAGTTAGCCCAGCTGTAGTAATCATATTGCTGTACATCAACGTGTCAAGCCAGCGTGTTGTACACTTTAAACTTATACATTGTTATGTGTCAATTATGTCTCAGTAAAAAAGCAAATAAAGGAAAAAGGAAAACCTCTGTGGAATATAAAAATTGGTGAGATTTGTCCTGAGTCTGAACGAGGGGGGTCCTGCTGCTCCCCACTGAGGACAGCTCTGGTGGCCTCTTGTGACCCCCAAAGAAAGATCCCCTGCCCAAGTCTTCTGGGCAGTTGTTTTGTTTTTTTGTTGTTTTAAACAGAAACGGGTAACACTTTACCCTGTACCGGAATTCTCTCTTTTTAAGTTTCTCTTACTATATGGTTATTTTATTTCCTGTGAGATAGTTTATTAATGGGTTTATTGCTGACCTAATTTCTCCTGATTAGAATAAAGGCCAGAGCATTCGCTGGTCACAGTAAGTCTCCGTCTTAGGACACAGCTGGTTCTGGTTGACAGCAGATAAGAGCCGCGGACTCTGCACCTGTGCTCAGGCCACACGGCGATTCTCAGGATTATTTTGTGCTTTAAACAATTACATGTTGCGTGATTTCCCTATTTTTAAAACAATTTGTACCTTGGATTCGTCATGTCTTTGAGCCTTCTGGACTACTTTGTTTTTCCTGCAGATCCCTCCTTTAAACACTTGCTTCCCATCGTGGCTTTTTTAAGCACACGACGTAGGCCTGGGCCACCTCTGGCGGCACTGGTGACCCCTCACATTTGGCGTGTGAGCCCCCGCACACCCTTCCTGGTGGAGCTCCGGCGCCGGCTGCACGTACCTTTCCCGCACTCGGCGCACAGGTACTCCCGGATGTTGTCGTGCACGCGCATGTGTTCCTTCAGCATGTCCTTCCTGGCAAAAGACTTCCTACACTGCTCACAGGCATGGCTCTTCACACCTGAAAAACGAACGTGTGGCAATTCCAAGCCTGTAAACGCTGAAGCCCTGGTCACAGCATAAAGGCGGTAACGGGGAGGGGAGGTGGCCTCCCGACAGTTGGAAGCACGTGACTGCTGAGCCGCCCCTTCCCTCCACCTCCTCGGGACTGTTTCTTGGGCTCTTTGGCAAGGAGGAGGTCCCGAGGACACGGAGGGGGTGATGGAGCAGGGAGGGTCTGTGCTGGGAGGGGAAGCAGTGGTGATGGGAGAAGCCAGAGAAAGAAGAATGTACTAGGAGAGGGCGACGGATGGTGCTCCATGCAGGAAGCCCGTGGACAAGGCCCAGGGGCGCAGTTCAGCTCCCAACGGGAACACCTACCCGTGTGGATGAGTTTATGCCGCTCCAAGTTCCCGATGCTGTTGAAGATACGCCCGCAGATCTCACATGGGTGAATGTACCTGGAATCAGACACAAGCCTCAGGGTGGCCCAGCCTCGGGGACTGTCCCAGCAGGTACACCTTTCCTAAGCATCTTTGTCAGCACAGGTGAGGCCGGAAAGGTGCAACGTAGAAGATAAAAGACACACAGATTTTCGGCTCTCTATAGGCTGCGTGGTGTCCTCCCCACCAAGTTCACGTGTTGAAGCCCTAACCAGTTGGTTCCCCCAGTGTGACTGTGTCTGGAGATGGGTTTTTACAGGTGATTAAATTAAAATGAGGTCTCTAAGGGGGACCTGAACCCAGCATGACTGGTGTCCTTATAGAAAGGGGAAACCTGGACACAGACACGCACAGAGGGAGACGATGCGAGGACACAGGCAGAAGACAGCCGTGTACAAGCCCAGGGGAGGGGCCGGGAACAGGCTCTCCCCCGGCCTCAGAGGAACAACCCTGTGACACCTTGGTTTTGGACTTTCAGCCTCCAGAACTGAGAATAAGTTTGTCATGTGAGCCGCCCAGTCTGCCCGAGCTGGCTGCTCCAGGCTCTAACAAGGGCCGTCCACTCACTCGCTCAGGCTCAGAGCACTGGTTCCAGGCTGCAGCCAGACACGAGGCTGGCCCTCCCGGCACCTGATCACTGGAGGGAAAGGGCTCCTGGTGGCTCTGTAGGCCTGTGGTGTGACCCGGCAGGAGGGTGTGTGAGCTGGGGAGGCAGGGTGGGTGGAGCCCGGGATGAGCGAGCAAGAAGCTGTTCCCCGGCCCCGTGGGGCCGCCTTCTCTGCACCTCCCTCGGGCACCACCCCACTGGAGCCACAGCGTGGGGCCTCACTTCTGCACGTTGGGGTCCGGCAGGTTCTCGCGGTGGATGACCATGTGGGCGTGGTAGGTGGCCTTCAGGGCGAAGCGGCGGTGGCAGATGCTGCAGCCGTAGCCTTTCTCCTTGTGCACCTCCATGATGTGCTTCAGGTACTCCTTCCCACGGCCGAAGGTGAGCTGCAGACAGACACACGGCTCACAGTGCACACCGCTGGCCCCTGCGGCTCAGTGCGGTGCCCCCGCTGCCCACACAATGGGGAGAGCCAGCCACCCCGGCAGATGAGGAAGGGGCTGCCAGGGGTAGGACCAGCGCCCGGCAAAACGGTGCAGCGGGCCGGGGGAGGTGACAAGTGCACCACACCCTTCCTGGGCCTCCCTCCAGACCGCCGTTCTCTGAACCCTCCTCCTCTCCACCCACCCGAGCTCCTTGCCTCTCACCTACACCCCACCGGCCCTGACACGTGCACAGCCAGGTGCTGGGGCTCACGGAGGACACGGGGACCTGTGCTCCACGGGGAGTGAACTGCGCTCTCCCGAGCAGTGGAGCCCAATGCAGGACCAGCGCTCGTAGCTCCCATCTTCTCGTGAACAAAACCACCCCCTCAAGTGTGGACTTTCCCGCCATGCGTGCGCAGGCAGTGGGGAAGGACCAATGGCCTGAGGGGAGGAGGAGGAGCCACAGCCTGCGGCGACCTTCACAGACACGCCCGGCAGTGCCGACCAGTCAGGAGGCTGGTTCTGAGGGTGGACCATGTGACAGCAGCGAGGCCCACACAGACCATCCCTTAGAAACAGCGACATGGGGTGGCCTTCCGGCACACCCGTGATGTGCGTGTCCCCCCGGTGAGGGGGGCCGTGCCCCCTGCATGGGGCAGCCGGTGGCCTGAGACTCTGCACGATGCGCCCAGAGCAGTCGTTACCTGACACCTTTTGCAGCTGTACTTGTGAGGCTCCGAGTCCGCACTCTCGTCAGAATTGTCATCGTTTTCCTCTGAGGAGATGCCGATCTTGCCAATGAACTCCTCCCTTTGGTGGTCGTCCATCAGCGCGATGTCCTGGAACAGTCACAACGTCCGATGTCTCACACACTCGGTGCGGCTTTAGTCGGTTCTTTATTCCGACTAAATAACGAGGTTCGCCCGCATGGAGAAGGCAGGGCCCCTCTGACATGCAGAAGTCCTGCTGAGCTGCCCCTTGTGGGACAGGCCCGGGGCCACACGCAGCCTGCTCCTGTGGGCCACCTGTGCACACCCCACATCCCTGATGGTAAGCCCGCCAGGCCCCTGCCTGCCTTCAGATGATTCTGGAACGCCCAGGGCTGACACCTGCAGAGGGGTGAGGGTGGGGGACAGCAAAGTCCCTGCCCCGTGTCCCTGGGTTTGAGCCTGGTGCTGCCTGGACTGGGAACGCCTAATGTCCCTGACCTCGACGGTGGCATCTATCGACGGAATGGGGTGGGGTCAGTGGACACTAAGGCCTCTATTCCATGTGACATGGTGGGATTGCCCCGAAGTTCCATTTACTTGTCTGAAAAAGACTGTAAGAACACATCAAAGTCGTACGGACTAGGAACGCTCTGGGCGAGCGCGCCAGGGTTTGAGGGACAAGACACTGAGAAGCAGCGTTTCAGCCCATCAGCCGCTGCGAGTGGACTGGAGGAGGGCTCATCATGCATGGTGGTCGGCTTCTTCCGACGGCCACAGGGGGCTGCCATCCAGTCTCCTTGCCCATTTTCAGGCAGAGGCTGCCCGGACACGCTGACGGGAGAGCCTGCCATGCCACCCCCACCCCATGCGAGCCCCGCGGGCTGACACCTTGAAGTGGACGTGGATGTGGTCCCGGAGCACATCCACACGGAAGAACCTGCGGCCGCAGACCTCGCAGGTGTACTTCTTGTCGCCGTGGGTCAGCAGGTGCTTGTTCATGTTGCTCCTGCAGGAGAACACCTGCAGGCAGAGAGGGGACGTGGGGAAGCCTCACCAACACTGGGCTGCGCTCCGTCAACCGTCACCACGAGCCTGAGAGTTCTGTTTCCTCTTGAAAAGGTTAAAAGCTCTGGTAATGCTTGCCCACCTGCAGCCATCACTCCCCCACTGCCCGGGCCCGGTGCCCGCTGAGGGTGCACTGTGGCTCCAGGGCCCCTGTGCACTGCAAATGGCTGAGACTCGGTAACTGCACCCAAACACAGGCTGGCGCTTATGTGCCCCAACCCCCCCAGGTGGCACAGAGCCCACTTGGGAGGCCCTCTGGGGACCCTCTCTGCAGCACGTGCTCTGTATACCACGAGGGACACAGTTGTCTTGGGGACACAGCTGACCGTCACATATTCCTAAGTCATGGGAGGTGCGTCTAAGGAGATCCCAGACCCCAGAGCTTATCTGCAAAGAATACCAGCACTCTCCCTGGCACCCTGACGTGGCCTGGGCGGCAGTGCCAGGATGGGGCTCCAGCGCAATGCTGACCCAGGTCTGCACTGCCGGATGGGGCGTAGGGGCTTCGCTTCCGGACAGTCGGGGTCCAGCGGCTCTGCTAATGAGTCACCTGCCTGCCAGACCACCTTGGACACACCCGGGACAGGTCTGCTCATAAGGGTGACATCACACTTATGACATTCACTCATTCAGGAGTGCCAGCACCCACGGAACATGCCACAAGTGGGTGCCTGTGCCAGGGGGTCACTGGCACTGTCCCTGAGAAATGCCACAGGGAGACCAGCCCCGACAGGCAGAATGAAGTCCCGGGCCGCCTGCTTCCCCAGCGCGCTTGCTCCGGTCTCGGCCACAGGGACGCACCTCAGAGATGCTAACAAGGACAGCGTGAGGATGTGCGCGCAAAAGGGAACATCGTGGCAAAAGGGAAAAAGGCTCTAAAAGAGAAACGCTTATTTCTAAGCTCCTTCACTGGAGACCCAGCTCAACAGCAAAAGAGCAAAATGACAAAGGCACGAACGAGTGGCCACCGCAGCTTTAGACAACCCGAGTATCCATTTTCACCCTAAAATCTTTCCCCCTGGACACTCAGTGGGGGGAGCTCTGCGTTCCGAGGTAAGGAAATGATGGGCTTTGTACCTCAGATCCCAGGACCGAGCGCGGGGCGTTACCTTGCCACACACGGGGCATCCCGAGGGCTCCTTCTTGTAGCGGACCAAGTTCTCACCGCTCGTCTCCAGGTCTTCTCTCTTCACCCGTCTGACTCCTAGAACCCCACCCGCCCAAGCGAGAGAGTGACTCGCCACGGAGCATGTGTATATCGGCCAGTTCTACTTCAGCCCGGTGCCATTTTCAGCGGGCAGGAGAGAGGTGCCCACGGTGGGGGGACAAATAAGTGGGTGGGTGGCATGCGTCCCGTGTGCATGACGCGGGCATCAGTCCTACGTGCTGCTCCTACACAGGCTCCCACGGAAAGAAGGGACAAGCCCACGAGGCTCGGTGACATGGTTCTCACACCTGAAACCTCTGGGCAGCACGTGTCTCCCACTTTGCAGGGTGGAAGAGTTATCATGAGCTATTAGACAAACTAAAGGCCCTTCTTAGAGATGGCTCGAAGTAGACAGGCTTTTGTATTAAAAAGAGGCTAATATTCACCCTTCAAATTAGGATCAGGATGCGAAGTCAGATGAGAAAATCTTTATGGTTTTAAGGCATTAACTGTTGGGATCAAACCAGACTTTTATTGTAGAAGTTTGGGTGAAATAGGTGATCTCTGAACAAAAGAAAGGAGAGCAATTTACTTCCCATGGTCTCTTTCTACACGACTGATCCGTTCTGGAACATTCCTGCATAACATGCAGTCAGACTTAAGAACGCCCAGCAAGCTGGACAGGGGACAAATACATCATTCTCCAAGGACCCCCGGGGCATACAGTACCCCAGGTTCGGGCAGGAGCTTACCCTATGATTCAGCAGAAAGGAAAAACACCCCAATGGCCACAGCAGCGTTAGTTTATTCCAGCAGAAAATGATCTGAGTATGTGTCAGTTGTAAAATAAAGTAGTAAAATGCAACCCAGGTACAGGTATCTATCTGTCAATCAGGGAACACCTGGCACCTAGGGCCCCGCTCGGGACTTCACAAGCTGGGTCTGGTTCAACCATCCACCAGCCTAGGGGGTTGGGTGCGGTCATCCCCCCACCACACAGGTGAGAAAGCGAGGCACGGTAGCATGCCCAAGGCCACCCTGTCACCGAGTTTGGCACGTGAGGTCCTACGTGCCCACCCAGCGGATCACAGAGCAAAAACTGCTGACTCTCATGAGGCCACACGAAGAACAGCAGGTGAAGCGGCAGAGTGCCCAGGAGGAGACTCGGTCTGGGTTAAGGCAGGCGTGGCGCTCCACGGCACAGCACGTGCGTGGCAGTCAGGCTCTGCATGCAGCTTTGCTTCCCGGCTTTCTTTTTCCAGACAGCACACACAGTAGGTCCTCGAATGGTGCCATTTCGTTACGACATTGAGGTGCTGAAGGAACTTAACTCTGTTTGTGTCCCCTAGCCTGTGGTGAACCTGATTTCCTTATACATCGTTTTGCAGAAAGCAGCACAACCAACTGACGATGTAAACTGGGGACTTACCTGTGCCTCATTTGCAATTCTTTAGAAAATGATTTTTTTTTAAACTTTTATAAAAAGGTATTTTGCTCACTGAAGTCTGGTCAGAAAGAGAGCAGTGGCTTTTAGGGTAAAAATCAGGACTGCCGAGACTAAAATGCTACTTTTCATGAGGGTGTGAGAGCAGGCTCTCTAAGGAAGTTTCCCAGTTCAGGATGCACCTGCAGCCCAGGTGCGGCTCCCGGTGCTGCTCTACTTAGCGCCTGTGCCGTCCCATTC
>NW_017731808.1:305660-307163 GCF_001890085.2 Hipposideros armiger
TCACTCCGTAACTGGCCCCACTAAAGTGCATCTTGCTCTTATACCTGACCTCTCATAAACCCATCACACAGACAGGCAGTCCCCCTGCGCCCCAAGCCTGCCCCAAATGGCGTGGCCTCGGGAAACAGAGGGTAGGGGGAGCAGGGAAAAAGTCATGGCGCCCCACCCCCAGCATCTGCCCGGAACATTCTGCTCCACACACACGGCTGAAAGCAGACCCCATACACAATTTCACAGGTTTTTTTCTACTTTCCATCACACTGAAAGCATTTTCTCATAATATTAAAAAGAAACTCTTCGAAAAAATGCTGTCAAAGGACCACATAACTCATAGAGTCTGGTTTCCTTAACTCTTTCTCGACTGGAACACTCAGGGTGTTTCCAGCTATTTCCACGAACACACCACACTATTAATCCCATCTCTATCCCTGCGCTGAATTCCCAGATGACGGTGACCAGAGAGACTGTGCAACCTAGGCACGGCCCCCGCTGCTCCCCCCAGGCAGGTGCGCTCACCTTCCAGGTGCCTCCTCTGGTGGTCCAGCATGACGTCCTTACGGTAGAACATTTTGTTGCAGACTTCACAAGCAAACTTTTTGTCCCCGTGCTTCTTTTTGTGCTTGGAAAGGTTACTGTTGGTGGAGAAGAATCTGAAACACATCTCACATTGGAACGTCTTGTCATCTGTCCGGAAAGTAAGCAAACACACAGCGACTTTCAGGTGAGTGGTGCGGAAGTCAGGCTGCACGCCACGGCCGTGGGGCTGGCAGTGAGGCGCGGGTGTGGGGCAGAGACGGTAAGACCACACCGTGGAGCAGCACGCACGCCCCGCTGCAGCTTCTGCCCAAGCACCAGGCTGGAGCGGCTGGTTCTCAGCGTGAAAAGCAAACATTTAGCTCCTGTCCTTCCAGGCCAAGCCGCTTCGGCCCCCCTCCAGCATGCCCCCATCTCCCACGGCAGCCACCGGTTCCTCTCCCAGGAATCACGCTGCCCCACCAGGGACGATGGCAGTGCCCAGCCTGGCTCTGTCCCACTGCACGCTCTCCCTCCAGGTGCCCAGGACAACCCTCGGCTCCCCTGAAGGGCTGCTTTGGGTGAGCACAAGCAGTGCGGCCACTGGGACGTGCAGGAGATGGCACCTTTTCAGCTGGGTCTCTGCCCAACACACCTGGCCACTCCCCTTGTTCAAGGGGGTCTCAGGGCATCACACCCGGTACAGGACCCCAGCCAGCACTCCCCTCTCTCAGCCTTGTTCCCTGCTCTGTCCCCTCACCCCCATCACCTTCCTCCAACCCGCGCTTCCTCCCTTCTCCCCTCCATGCCCTCCTTGTTCCCACCAGGACCCGTCCCTTTCCATGAGTGTGTCACCTCCACAAGCCCCAGAAGGCAATCACACTGCCCACAGCACTCCTGCAGGGCCAACCCCAGAACTCTCAGACCATCAGATGCCCAGCAGAACCCTCTCCCGCCCCGTGACCCTGTGCAGGTGCGCATGACAGGGTG
>NW_017731808.1:309743-310951 GCF_001890085.2 Hipposideros armiger
GTGCAGAGGGGACCGACCAGGGCCTTTCTCCGCTGGATGGGCTGCTAGGCCACCGCCAACTTGCTGGACGTGGGGATTTCTACATACACGTGCTTGCCAGCTGTGAACTTGGCCAGAGGCGGTGACCGGGACACTTGCACAGGCCCAGAGAGGCCCCTCGGCACAGGCTCGTCTGAGCGCGCTGACTTCTGACCATACATGAGTAAACCAAGGCTCCATTTCACATGGAGACCGGCGGGCAGCGGCAGACTCAGAACAACACAGCCTGTGCAAGGAGGCGCCACACCTGTGCTAGACGCTGGCAGCTGCTGCTTCATCCTTCGGAAATCTCCCAACACGGGGGGCAGGCCCTGGCTCCTCCAGGTGCTATCCACCCGCTCTGACTCCTCACGTGGCCCCAGAACAAGTCCGACACAGGCTCACCACACTTCGCGAGCATGCAAGGTGGGGTCTCAAAGGGGGGCCCGCATAGCTTCAGCCGAAGCACAACAGGGAGCGAGAAAAGACGTCCCTTCAGACACGGGACGCTTCCATCTGTGTTCTTAGGCTAATGACTGCTTGGAAGCGAAACGAACGGAGCGAAATGTTAGCAGCGAGGCGACCTGTGCATCTTGACTCCCTTCTGAAGCCCCACGGTCTCCACGCGGGTCTGCTCACCTGTCCTGCAGTTGTGAAACTCCAGCGCACTCTCGATGCGGAAGGTCTTCTCACAGGTGCCACACCGGTATCGGTACTCGCTGTCCACCTGGGCAGAGGGCAGCACGTGAGAGAAGGACACGGGAGCGCGCTCCGCCAGCACGGGCTCCCGGACGCACCGTCCTGGAGGCTTGCACGCGTGTGTGGGTTACGCTTTCTCTGCTTCTCACCTACTCAGTTTAGGCGCGTGGAGCATTTTCACTCTTCCCGCCCAACTGCCCTGGAAAGAACCCCGTCCTCAGCCGCCAGCGCTGCCACCCGGCCAGGCCACCGGGCCGCCAGACTCCCTCCCGGGTCCGGGCTCTGTTTTCTCTTCCCAGCACGAGCGTTCCCTCCACGGCCTGCTTCTCCCCACAGCCAGAGGGGAGCCCGCGGTTCCACCCACCTCGGTCCTGCTGTGCTTGTAAGACACGTGCTGCTTCAGCGACTCCTTGCGACTGAACAGCTTCGTACACTCCTCACACTTGAACAGCTTGTCGCCTAAAGGAACCGACCAATAGAAAGCAGCCTTG
>NW_017731808.1:315697-322038 GCF_001890085.2 Hipposideros armiger
CCTTTGGTCTGTTCCAAGTGACCCAACAAATGCTCTGCAGGAGGGAGGCCACACGCAGGGCGGTGAGGAAGCCGGCAGTGCCCGCTCCCACACCCACTGTTTGTTTCTTTGTCTTCAATTTTATTTGCTAATACTGTGCCTTTTGCATCGGTAAATAAACTTTATTTCCTCTGCTTTTGAAAAGCATTCCCACTGCACCAAACACTACGACTACTTTAAAAAGTCAATTAGGTGATAAAAGCAAGGCAGGTGCACCACACACACACACCGTTCTGTAAAAACTGGAAGCATGTGTACACACTTAAGTGCAAAGAAAACTATGGAAGGATTTATGAAAACAGTGCTGTGCTTCTCTCTAGATGGTGACCTTCCAGGCAATTCTAATTTTCTTCTTTAAGCTTATTTGTAGTTTCTAATTTTTCTACAATAAATACGATACATAATTACCTAAAAATATAGCCTCCAAAGAGGAATATGAGAAATATTCAATTCGTGATCAACAAAACTGTCTTTAAAAATATTACAAGAAAGCAAAACAACAACAACAACTTTGGTTTATTTCCAACTGAAGAAAGCCTCAGAGAGCCCCCGAGACGAAACCCAGGAAGCAGGCAGGGGTGGCCATGCTCCCAAATGAAGGCTCAGACCAGCTGGATGGCAGGGCACCAGCAGGATAGAGGAGGGAGACCCACGAGAGGACGGGGACTAATGCACTCAGGTGACAGAGGCACACATGTGCACACTGGGGCCAGGACGGACACTGCCCACTGTAAATCTCCACCAGTTCAACACAGGCACTCAGTGGGAAGTGGCTGCTGTCTTCATCTGTCCCCTATTTCGGGGCCTGGTGCTGGGTGAGTGCCCTCAAGAAGCTACTGAGGGAAAGACAATTACAAAGCAAACAATGTCTGTGACACATGTCACAGGAAGGGTTGGGCTGTTTGCACACAGCAGAACAAGCTAACCATGTGCCGACCTGGCTGAAAACCCTTGGGAAGACCATTAAAGTGGAGACACCTCCCCTTCCAAGCTGTATGGCGCTGCTGAGCTTAAGAGAGAGGACAAAACCCCGCAGTGCCAGACACGAGAGGGGACCCCAGGCCAGAGCGTAGAAACACGAGTGGAAGGAAGGCCTGGTTTCACGCGCCTCCAGGTCTGAGGGACGCGGCTCGGATCTGCACAGGCCGCAGGAGCCGAGCTGCTCACGGAAGCCACGGAGTGTCCTAACGGCCACCCGCGTTGTCTCGAGGGGATGGTGTGGAAGTGACAGCCCATAGCAGAGTGAGTGCAACACAGGACTTCCCGAAACCTTCCATGGCCACCCGCCCCGCCCCCTTACCATTGAGGGGCTGCAGCTCCAGGAAGGTGGCGGAACACACCTTACACACCCACGAGCTGGGCTCCGATTCCACTGGGGCGCTGTTTTCTGGGGTGCCTGCAGCTTCAAAAGAGAGAACAGGTGACCCACAGCAGCTCCTTGTCCCTGAGGGCCCAGCCCAGGGCAGAGTGCACCTGTCCTCACAGGTGACAATGACAGCGGACCCGCAGGAGCACTTTCCACATTCCCAGCTGTTCTCAGAGTTCTATGCACATGGACCTGTTCGGGCCCCATGAGTACCCCCATTTTACAGACGAGGAAACAGCACAGACAGGTGGCGCCACAGCAGCCCGGATGCAGGGTCTGGCTCCAGGCACAGAAACCTGTCTGGTCCAAGAAGCCATCCTTCATACGACTTCAAGAAAAACCTGCATCCTATAGACGAAACCGAATTCCTCGGTCTCTCATGGCTCACTCAAGACGGTGGGACCTCAAACCACTGGTCAGTGTGCTGTGAGCCGGCAGTGGCCGCAGCTCCAGCCCACCCCTGTCCACCAGGACTCTGCGTGGTGACAGAAATGCCCTAGCTGTGCTGTCCAGGGCCGCCCCTGCGTGCACTAGTGCATGGAGGAAATGAAGTTTTAATTCTACTTAATATGATCCTAGCTTTAAATCGCCCCCCGGGGCAGGTGGCTGCTGCCCAGGCAGGTCCACCAGCCTTTATTCATCACACCCCCCCAGGAGCCTCAGGAGGCAGAAAATGACCAGGGTTTGAGGCGGACACAGGGGGGCCCTGCCTGTGAAGCGGGGAACTGCAGCCTTAAAAAAACAAAAATACCTGCTTTTGTGGGACCTAAACACTGGGGATGGTCTGAGTGAGCGTGTGACGTCCAGGCCGGCCCAGTTCTGGCCCAGGGCCAAGCCCGCACCCCCCTTTCTCTCCTGGCTCTGTACAGCCTACGTTGACACACGTGACCCATCACAATACTCCAGGGGCCACTCACACAGCAAACTCCTGGGTCCTTAAAGAAATCACCCAGAATTGAGACCGGGGAAAAGCACATGTCTTTCTGGGTCAGAAACTAGCAATAAGGTTGCAAAGCATGGAAGAAACNTGTTTCATATTGTCTCTGAACCCCGTTTCCAAAATGTCTTCTCCCTGTTGAATGTGTCTATGACTATAAGCCACGGAAGTCCGCTGGCAGTAAGAAGAGTGTAAATGCATAAACAGGTAACACCGCTTCGGACATGACTGTGGTGTCAGTTTGCAGCATTCCCACAGGTGTCTGGACTATGGAGGACCAGGCACATTTTGACAGCTGTAAGGGACTCTCCAAAAAGGGCCGGAAAGAAAAATCGCTATCAGTTTATTCAACTTCAGTGCAAGTTGAATACCCAAGAATAACGTTAAAATATAAAAATTGTCTTTGTTCCCAAAAAGGAAAACACAAAGCAAGGCGTTCAATTTATACAAATTCAAATACAAAAATGCTTTATCATCGCAGCATTATTCACAACAGCCAAAGGGTGGAAGCAACGCAAGTTGCTATTGAAGGAGAAACGGATAATCAAAATGTGGTCTCAACAGACGATGGACTATTATTCAGCCTTCAAACGGAAGGACATTCTGACACCTGCTACAAGTGACAAAAACCAGTCAGGAGCAGATAATCGCTGTATGACTCCACTTATATGAAGTGCTGAGAGACATCTCACAGAAGGTCACCATAGCAACAAAAAATACACGGTGGGGGCCAAGGGCTGCGGGAGGGGGAGTAACTGCTAAATAGGTACAGAGTTTCAGTTCAGGGAAGATAAAAAAGTTCTGGGGCTGGATGGTGGTGAAGGTTGCACAACAATATGAATGTATTTAACTCAAAAATGGTTACGATGGTAAATTTCATGCTATGTACATTTTACTACAAAAAAGTTTTTTTATAACTTTTGACGGTGGACACCCCATTAAGCTCCTGGGCCCACACTGCTTCTGCTGCTACCCAAGCTCGTCCACTTCCCACCATGAGAGACCACCCCCACCCCCACCTCCATCAGACCTTCCTGCTGGGAGGTGCCACCCCCCCTATGCCCGCAGTGGACTCACTGCCCCCAGCACTTGCTGCCCCGAATGCCGTGGCAGGACGTACTTTGGCACTGAACTGGTGTCGCTGGTGGTGGTGGCTAGCTTCCCCAAAACCAGCTCCATGATGCGCTCGTCCGGCGTGGTGGTCACAGGCTCGTCAGGTGGCACCTCAGTGACGATCTCTGCCACTTGCTCTGTGTGGAAGGGATGGGACAGGCCATGTCACTACCAGGGCAGTGGACAGACACAACCTAACCAAGAAGCCACACCGAAGGGGACCGCAGCCAGGCCTGTGGATTGCTGTAGACTCGGATTGCAAGATTTACACAAGGGGAGAAAAAGAAAGAAAAACTAGCAATATTTTAGAATCCACATATTTACCTGTATATATCGAAAAACACAATGATATTCTTAACTCAAAACTGGAGTTATTAACTGTGATTCCTTTTAAAACCACAACAGTCAGAACACTATCTCAATCCCTCTTCATACCAACCCCAAACAAAACATTTTGATATTCAGTGGGATCTTCTAACTTATTGAGATTCAGAAATATTAATTTTAGGAGACAAGCCACCTTGAGCATGTTCAAAAGCAGGTAACTGCTCCATACAAGAGTTAAACACCAAGTAACCCCAGTAATAGGGACCTGGGCTGGCACCTCTGGACCAATGAAATATGAGAAGATCACACACAAAAATTTAGCACTGGTTCTGCCACTTCATTTACTGCAAGTCTTCCCAGTGCAATGAACCATGTGTGAAATAATCCCTTAATAAGCTCTCCGCCCCTCCGCACCCCCTCCACCTGTTAGAGATGGGGAGTCTGCCCAGGGAAGCTAAGCCGCTCCTATCAGTCCCACAGAGCAGACTGCGAGCTGGCTGCGCAGCGGGGCGGAGAAGGGCAAAGCTGAGAATATTACATGAGGACTGTTCTTCTGATTCTCTCTCTCTTTTTTTTTTTTAGGAGCCACATCCTTACCTAGCGGCTGCTCAGCTCGAGCTGGACTTGAACTGCTGTTGCTCAGAGCTCAAACTCTTGAGCGAGCTCTTAACCAACTGAGCCACTCGGCCGGCCTGCTGATTCTCTTTTTTAATTCTCAGAAAGAATAAGGATTTTTTTCTCACAAAAGGGATCATGGGATATACCAGTGGCAAAAAGAAAACTGACCACTACAGTGGTCAGTAACGAAGGTAGTGAGGGGACCTGTGCCATGCACAGGAGAGTGTCTCCAAGGTCCCCCCAAACTCAACTGAGGCTATCATGTAACAGGGCATGCTTCAGCCGTGGCCGGAAACAAGCGAGGTGCCCATTCGCAGGTGACAGGGGGCGGACGGTGGGGCGTTCACACAGCGACCAGTACTGCTCAGCAGCCAGGGGCAAGGAGCGGCCGAAACCCAACGTGGAAGGGTCACCGCAGTGCCACGTGTGAGACACCAGGCACAGAAAAAGCGCCATTCACGTGAACCCCCGGATAGGCAAGACCGATCCGTGTGGGACCAGGCGAAGGGCTGGGAGACGGACTGTTCTCTGTCCTGATGGGACCCGCTCGTCAAAGTTCAGGACTGCACTCTCTGTAGTGCGGATCATATTACATGTAAATTGTATTTTCCAAAAGAGCCGATGTATAGACAAAGATAAAGAGCTTACATTCTGCCTCTACATGGGCTCTGTGCTGAGTCTTCACACCCTGCCCCACGGAGGTGGGAGGGGACAAGTCATGTGGTCCCTCTCNAACAGTATGCAAATAATGTATTATGCAAATGAACTCCATTTCCAGGTTTGTTCTCTGTTTTCCATCCAAAATTTCTAACCTCTGAAATGAGGGCATCTAGAGAAAGTACGTTTCAATCTATTATTTCTACATAATGAAGTTAAAGGTGTGGTTCGCCAGAACTTTCAGCTGACATGTAGCAACTGTAGCTTTGGCTTCTATTACTTTCTGTCTCATTTGTGTCCAGAGAAACAGTTAAAGATAGAGGACAAGGTAGACGGCAACTTCTCTTCCTTGACACTGAGTCGGCCTCACCGAATATCCATCAGGACCGGGCACCCCTCTCGGCCACTCGCTCTGACACCGGGTCCCCTGCACTCATGCAGACCCACAAGGGGCCACGCGGGGTGTCATCTGACTCTGGTCAACCGGCAGCTAAGGCTCCGTGACTGCGAGTGCAGCAGTGGAGGCCATGGGGTGGCCGTGCCCAGGTCTGGGGGAACGCTAGGGTGCAAGGCTCAGAACGCCCGTAATGTAGTTCATGTGAGAGCTCCCAAGGCCACTTCATGCCACGGGTACGGATGCTGCAGAGCAGCTGGGGCGCAGGTGAAAGATTTGCCCGCCACTTAGAAAAGCCCCGCCACGGTTTCAGACAGGAGCCCTCAAAGCAGAACAAACAAACAAATGAACCAAGCAAAGGGACAAGCAAAGGGAGGCTGCGAACGGCTCTGGCCTCGGTGGGAGGGGCCACGCAGATTTAGCTAATTCAGGGAGAGGTTCCCCAGAGACCCACCCAGAACCAGCACAGAGAGACCAGTGACGCACACAGAGGGCCAACGGGACGGGATTCAGTGTCAAAGGCTAAGCGGGCAGGTCTCTAAGCCGACTGCCACTGGTCCCCCCCTCCCGGGTGTGCTAGGGCTCCTAGAGAGAGGAAGAACGAAGTCACCCATGGCACACAGGGACCGTGCAGAGGGGACCGACCAGGGCCTTTCTCCGCTGGATGGGCTGCTAGGCCACCGCCAACTTGCTGGACGTGGGGATTTCTACATACACGTGCTTGCCAGCTGTGAACTTGGCCAGAGGCGGTGACCGGGACACTTGCACAGGCCCAGAGAGGCCCCTCGGCACAGGCTCGTCTGAGCGCGCTGACTTCTGACCATACATGAGTAAACCAAGGCTCCATTTCACATGGAGACCGGCGGGCAGCGGCAGACTCAGAACAACAC
>NW_017731808.1:329183-346494 GCF_001890085.2 Hipposideros armiger
GTCCTTAAAGAAATCACCCAGAATTGAGACCGGGGAAAAGCACATGTCTTTCTGGGTCAGAAACTAGCAATAAGGTTGCAAAGCATGGAAGAAACGATGCCAGCTGCTGCTCCGACTGTGGGCATGAGCTTTCTGAGTCCTCCTACGGTAACATGAAGGAAACAATGGAAATGCAATATGAAATGTTTGTCAGGAGCCAGTGCCACGGAAGCAGGGCACTATGATGGGCTGTCCCCTCCCAACCAGCCCCGCTGTCGGCACTCGCTGTCTGGGATGCGCTACTTGAAGAATATCAGATCCGGACGAACATAGGTCAGAGCCAAATGGCCGTTTCTCACTCGCTTTCTGAAGAAGGAAAAACACGCTTGCACAGGAGTTTCAGAACAGGAGGATGAGGTGTGGCTTCACGGGAAGCCGACACTTGTGAATCAGGGTGACTTCTTCCACTCTGGCTGAGCTGCTACCTCCGGCAATGAGGTCCCCACCTCACGAACGCGAGGTCAAACCATCCTGACACGAGCAGCTCTTCTCTTCACCTGGCGCTCCGAAGCCAGCGCATCAGGACTGACCAGAAGAACTAGCTGTGACTATTGTCCTCTCATCAAGGGCAGTATTCCATGTTGCAAAAACTATCTTTACAAGGTTAAGAATTTTTAAGGATAAGAAAGTAGCCAATAACCAGCAGGTAATGCTTGATTGCCAATCACATATCCAACAAGAAGGAAGTGTCTACACAAAATATAACCCCACAGCCATGAAACGGCGCCACAGAGACAGTTCTAACAGGGTGCAGGCTTACAACAGGGTGGGGAGTAAAACGTGTGCAGGTAAAGAAAAGCAATGAAATGGCGCAGACAGTCAAACCAGAACCGTGTAAAAGCTCACAGCTTTTTAACAGATTGGCAGAACGAACATACAGAGGCACAAAGGCGCCTGCTGGCTTCTGGGGCACCGAGGGCAAAGCCACACGATGGAACTTTCGGGGAGATGAGCGCCTTCTGTGTCTTGGTCATGGGGGAGCTTACACAACTGTATACACCTAAGCTCTCTGAACTGTACCCTTAAAATCAGTAAGTTTTACAGTATGTAAAACTACATGTCAACGGCTGGTTTTAAAAAAGCTAGTCAAAAATGCCAAGAGTCGTTGAGTGAAAATGGTGATGTTCTATGTGATTTAAAAGAGTTTCCCAAATGTTACGAAATGTGTTTATATTTTTTTCATTAGAAAATTCTGAAAATCCGATGCGGACAGCTGGTCCTGGACACCACGCATTAAGACCCATCACACCTCGTGGGCGTCCTTCATCTGTCAACAGGCCCAGGTTTGTGTCGACAGAAAATCAACCTTAATGTGAGCTCAAGAAAAAAATGTGGTTAGAAAAGTCAGTTCACTACCAGGAAAAAGAGAGTAACAATTAATTTTTGAAAGGAGTGGGTCACTGCTCCTCAGGTCAAAACCAACTTTTGTCTATATTTTGTCTGCAAATCAGTTGATTTCTACAACAAAGATGCCTGCTTGAAGCGAATCTGAAAGAGACAGAATTAGTGAGTCTTAGCAGCTCTGAAGCTCGCTGAGAAAAATTCTGAATGACTTATGGGAAGACTGCTGCTTGTCCATCAGCTCCTAGTACAACTCTTCTAGAGCATTCTGGGAAGGCCCCCTTCACGGGGCTCTGCGCCACGCACACCGGGCCCAAGGCGTGGTGACGGCCTCCTTCCTGCCCCCGTCAGTGGTGGGACGGGCAGGGGCCCCTCACTGAGGAGGAGAGCCGAAGCCATCTCCCTGCCTGCTGGGTCTGGACAATCAGAACCAACCAGAAGACCAGCGTTCGTGTTTCAAGGCCTCTCTTCACAGGTCACGCTACCTACTCTGGTTTCTGAGAAGCCGGCAGTACTGGGCTCCCGGCACGTGGCTTCAGCTGGGTGAGACGTTCGGCCCACACGGAGGCTGCGCTGGGCCCAGGCACTCAGGGTGGGCAGGGCTGGAGCAGGTTCCAGAAGCTTCGCTGTGCCAGGAGGGGACTTCTGGGGACACGGGAAGGAGGGGCTCCATAGAGGGGCTGGGCAGGGGGCCCGGGTGGGGGGACGCAGGGTCGGGGGACCTGGGGCAGCTGCTATGTCACTATTTTACCAAGTGGCCCTGGCGCATGGAGGCGGACGTTACTGCGTAAGGGGCCGTTCAACAGGTAGCATCTCAGGGAGCAAAGAAATGAGGAGCCCAACTACCCAGCTAGTTAACAGTCGTCAACAGCTTCTTGCTTGCACGAAATGCTTGCTTGCCACTGGTCCCATAACAGAAAACCATAAAAAGGAATTCTAAAACTTGGGAGTATCTAAGTTGCTTGATTGTTTTCCTAATTGAAAAACTTGTTTGGGGGTGACCATGTGTTCCTACTTAGGCGGTTGTCCCGGGTAATGATTAACAGCCTCCCGTTCTCAGAGGCTAGAAGAGGGAGGCGTCACAGTCGCCCTAGGACTCCTGAATGAGAGAGGTTCGGATGAAACCGGGAGGCGGCTGTACTGGACGATACAGTATCAGGCTGATTTCATTAAAATCTACGCTCTCAGGGCAGCCGGTTAGTTCAGGTGGTTAGAGCGCAGGCTCGTAACACCAAGGTTGCCGGTTTGATTCCCACATGGGCCAAGGAGCTGCGGCCTCCACAGCTAGACTGAAGACAACTACTTGACTTGGAGCTGATGGGTCCTGGAAAAATACACTGTTCCCCAATAAAAAATTTCTAAAAATAGAAAGAAAAACAACAAAAAATAAAACAAGATGCTCTCAAACTCAGCTCCAGATCAAAAAGCTCTCCAGCAGGTAAAAATCAAACAGAACTGTGACTCTGATCAGGGGCACCAGCCTTTACTTGGTCTTTGGCCTTGAGAGACGTAAGGGTTGTGCCATCATCCAGGACACAACTGACAAGGTCAGCCTCTAACACCCCAAATCCCATCGTGCAGTCCGGGCTGGTCCCAGGGCGCACACAGCATCATCGGCTGCCTGGGCCGTAAGGAATTGGGGACACGAGAAAACCAGGTCAGGAAGAGCGCGGTGATCTTGGACTGCGCCCGGTGAGCCCGACTGCTCATGCTGCGAAGTGACTCCTGACCCAGTGAGGTGACGCTGCAGGTGCCTCCCTCGGGGCCAGGCCCACTGCAAATCCTAGAGGGTGGGGCTCGGAGCGGCCTGGCAAAAAGCCATCAGTCTCCCCAAATTCTGTTTGCTTCACTATCAAAATAAGAGGACTCCATGAAGCCCGTCTTCCCCTGGGAATATCTCTGTGAAGGGGGCAACCCACCACTGCCAAGCTTCCGTTACTGTCCAGCTGCCACCAGACCTGGAGTACAGGTCATCCCAGTGGGTTCCCCACTCCAGCGGCCCCCTCCCAGCCTGCAGTGGGTTAAGAGTGGCCCCCTGCCATTCGGGTCTGCCTGGAAGCTTTGGATAGGGTCTCTGTGGGTGTTACCAGGTAAGACAAGGTCAGGCTGGATTCAGGTGGGCCCTCACTCCAATAACTGGTGTCCTTATACGGAGAGAACAGACACGGGGGAGGGGGGGGGAAGGCACGTGAAGACTCAGCCAGGGATCGGAGTGACGCAGCCGCTGGCCAAGGAAGGCCGAGGGCTGCCAGCAACACCGAAAGCCGGAATAGAGGCCTGCGAAGGAGTCTCCCTTGGAGCCCCCAGAGGAACCAGCCCTGCGGACACTGATCTCAGACTTGCAGCCTCCAGACCGGGAGACAATCCATTTCTGTCATTTGGGCAGCCTCACGGGGTCCTCCCCTCACACGCTGCTGGGTGTGCCACCCAGGACAGCTCACAAACCTCAACCACGTGAGCACACAGGACAGACAGAACCTTCCAAACCTGCGAAGGCTTTCACTCCAGAGCTGTTTCGTATCACACTGTGTTCATGATAAAAAGGAAACCATTTGCTTGTCAGCGTCCTATCGCTTGGAGGCATCAGAGCAAATAGTCTTCTTGGCAACAGTGAACACATCTGTCCTCTCAGTATCGGGGGGAGCACAGGAGAGTGCTGCTCCGAGAGGTCAAGGATGTCCAGCGCCAGCAACTTCTCGGGGTCTCTCAGGGTTCTGTGAGAGGCCCTGCACCACCGGGACCCACAGGCAGCAAAGATTTCAGTTCAGTGGGTCCCCTTCACAAAGTGACGCCCAGACCCCGAACAGCAGGACGCGCACTTTGATTTGCTCTTCCTAAGAGGAACGTCAGGTTTGGGCCAATCACACACACAACTTTCACTAGGTCTTTCTGTGCGCGTGCGCACACATACACACATGCATGCACACACGGGCGCGCGCGCACCCCACATTCAGGAAGAGGCTGCACAGTGGGCAGCACAGCCCTGCAGCCCGACTCCTCCATGTCCTGCACTGCGGCTGGGGCGGGCTCCTTACCCTCTCCGGGCTCCGTTTCCTCTGCCCAAAACCACGGACAGTACCCGACCTCAGAGGACTGGGCAGAAGTTACTGCGTGGAAGCCCCGAGGGCAGGGCTGAGTAGGTAGCTTGTGTCCCAGTGCGGGCTTTAGCTGGGAGAGCTGAGAGGCACGACTTCCCACCAATGAGGGTCTGGCTTAGGGGGAGCTCTTCTTCTAATTGTCTATCAGCCTGGATATTCAACAAGCAGAACAACAGACCCGGCTTGTGGGGTCGGGACCACCCCTCTCTGCCTCCCCAAAGCCGGCTCCCCGGGCACGGCTGCGCCCTAACGCCAGGTCCTGCATGCGGCTGAGGAACCCCGAGGCCCTCTGGCGAGGCACACCACATACCGTGGGCACCGGAGCACGCCTGCCTCAGCATGGGCTTGTCCATCTTCTTGGCGTAAAAGGCCGCGTACCACACGCGCAGCTCGGTGCCGGGGGGGATGTCCCGCGAGGTGGTGAAGTACACGTCATCCCCGTGCTGGTAGGCCGTCAGGTTCTGGTGCTCGGGCTGCACCGCCGGCCGCACGAGCATCATCCAGTTGCAGTCGTCCTCGTTGGAGGTGTCGAAGCACACAGGGTGCCCGTCCTTCTGGAACACCTGAGGGGCAGCGTGCCCGCCAAGAGGCGGGCGAGGAGCTGGTCACCCAGCAGTCCGCGTGTCAGCGTGTGGGGGTGGGGGGCGGGGAGAGTGGCCGAGCCACTGGTCCAGGCAGTGCCGCATCGGAGGCCACATCAGGCTCCGTACGGGGCCTGTTCAGGGGTTTAGAGGTTGGAGGGTCTTAGGTCAGGCTGGTCACAGGTAAAGGCGAGCAATAAACATAACATAAGGGCCAGGGGTCATCGGGACCTGAGTTCTACGCATGGCTCAGGGTGCAATTGGGACACCTGAGCTCTACACCTGCTCCAGGTGTCATAGAGTCACCTGAGTTCTATGCATGCCCAGATGGGAACTGGGACATCTGAGTTTGACAACTGTTCCAGGGGTCACTGAGTGCCTGAGTTCTACACATGACCCAGTTGGGAACTGGGACACCTGAGCTCGACACCTGAGTTCTAGGCAGGGCCCAGGTGGGCATCAGCACACCTGAATTCTTCTCCCAGCTCTGTTCCAAGTGTGCTCCGTGACTTCAGCAGAGTTTTCTGGTCTCTGTAAGGTGTGCCCTCACGTGTAACACAGCACTGGGGCTTATGGATTAAATGCAGGCAGGGAGCAGGGGAGAAGCTTAAATACTTTGAAGTTCAAAGCAGCCATGCAAGTGCAGAGGGTTCTGTTTTCTGCTGCAATCGTTACTTCCCACTGGAGGAAGAAATCTTTCCTATATCCTGGGCTTTTCCTGTAGGGGTTCCCCACTGCAAATGAGCTGAAGGCCCCCCTCTCAGGATGGAGCCCTTGGCAGCTATGGGAGAGGGCAGGGGGGCCACCAGGTGCCTAACGATCCCCAGCTGGGGTGGGGGTGTGCCCAAGGGGGCCCCCGCCCTCCCTCTTGTGGGCAGGAGGCTGCCCCCGGCACACAGGTGCTCAATGCTGAGCCTGTGCTGAAAACAGCTCATGCCAGACAGAGAGCTTCAGAGCTGAGTCACTGAAGGAAACCAGGACGGGCACAGAGGGCTTGTTGAAAGGGCCTCGGCCACAGCGACTGTGCCCATCGTGCGGCCTGGGTCCCAACAGACTTTCTAGGACGCAGCCTCAGGCCTCTTCACACCACTCCTTCACGACAAACAGCCTTCTTGCCTTCCCTTCTCTCTTTTCTTACAAGAAAATCAAATGCCTTTCCTTTTCCTCCTCTTGCTGAATGTGCTTTGTCAGCTCACCTTTCCAAAGGCCAAAACCCTGAAGTTATCTATTTCCCCTCTGTCCGGAAATGTGGCTCTCTGTTAAGGGTCTCTAAGAAAAGCTCACCTCCGTGCCTAACTGGGGCGGACCAGCACGGTTCCTCATTTGCTTATTTCACAGGTGCTTTGGGGGGCCTGCTCTGGGTCTGGTGCTATGCTGGGCACGGCGACAGAACCGTGGCCTCATGGGGCTCCCCTGGGGCTTACTTTCCATATTCTGAACCCACCCTGCAACTCACATCCGTTTTGTCTTCATCGATTTCACATAAAAGCTGTCCATTCCGTCTGATGTGCCTTCCTGAGCTGCCAAACTTTGTACCAGTGTCTCATTGGTGCCTAAGCAAAACACCCTTCTTCTAAAAGAGCTTTGCAAAGTAGCATTTGCTCTGCATGGGGTGGGGTGGGGTGAGGGGGCGGGGGCAGTAGCTGTGCTGACACCCTGCTGCAAACCCAGGGAACTGCCCACCACCTACACCAGCACCATCAGCCTTGGTCGCAGCAGAAGTGAGGCAGCATTTTGGGTCTCCTCTTACGCACATTTTAAATGCACTCTCTTTAGTGTTTTGCAAAGTTGAGCATCACAAACTACTAACTTAACTTGGATGCTCTTGTGATATAAAAAACTAAAAAGAGGGAAAACTGTCTTGGAAATTAGGAAGGGGTCCAACATTTAGAGCTGTGCCCAGGACATCTGCGACCCGCCGGCACTCACGGAGGGAGGTGACAGCACCGGGGTCCTCCGTGCCGTCCACACGGCCTTTACCTTCAGTGGAAAGGCAGACTCTTTCTCCCATTTGGCGACTCGCCTCGACTCGAAGGGACCAAACTGCGTTCGCTTCACAAGCTGAGTTACAGCAAACACGCCTTCGGCTCCATCTTCCAGTCGTCTGATCTCCAAGTTGGAAGGAAGGGACGACCTAGAAATGGAACCAAACAAGAGACTCTCAGGCCCTGAGCACCGGCCAGCTGGGGGCAGCCACTCACCCCAGGGGACAGAAGGTTAAGCTAAGTGAAACGCTCTCTCTCACCAACCACCCAGGGCACACGATAGTGGCGTTTGACTAAAGGACGCACTTACTATCTCCACCCATGACAGAGCCCACACAGAGCCTACGCTGGGGCGGGGTGCCACGGGCCAACCGACAGAGACAAGCAGATGGCTGCTTTCGCCCACGGAGACGCAGTCCAGGTGGGGCGGGAGGGCTACAGAGGGCTCCGCGAGGAGGTGCCACGCGGAAATTCCACAGGGAAGACAGAGCCACGGCATTCCCACGGCCAGGAAAGGGCCTGTGCCCGGCTGGGCTGGCCGGGTTCATGGAGGACGTGGCCCTTTTTAAGTTAAGTAGGAGAATGTCACGGGTGGGGCGCTGGAGGAGGGGACACATGGGCTGGGACCCCAGCATGAGGCAGGGCATCGGCCAGCCATTGGAACCCCATCACGGAGGGTCCCACTGCAGGGCGGATGGCTCCCAGGGGAGTTTCGTGGGCAACAGGAAGCCAATGAAGGTCTGGTGGAGAGCTGACCTGATCTCTGCTTTAGGTAAAAAGATTAATCTGTGTTTTGAGAAGGTAAGTCACAGTGAGAAAAAGTAAATAAATAGAGGCTGGGAAACCAGTTGGGAGGCGTCTAGAAACACCACCAGTAAGATACTGTATTCCCCCATGTATAAGACGCTCCTTAATTTTAGGGCCCGAAATTTGAAAAAAAATGTATTACATAAAGTTACTGAACTCAAGTTTTATTCATTATAAAATTCATACAACTCCTCATCACTGTCAAAACTCCCCACCATGAGCTTGTCCTCATCTGTGTCTGATGACGAATCACTGTCTTCATATATTGCCTCGTCCTCAGTTCCATCTATGGCATTTGAAATCTACAACCACTGCATAAGATGCAAATTTTTAGACCCCAAATTTTTTGAAAAAGGGTGCGTCTTATACATGGGGAAATACGATCATTTTTAGGGCCTCCGTGTGCCAAACACGGGATATATAATGACCATGACTTTTAGGGGTACTGTTATCCTCTGCTCTTCACTAATGAGGCAACTGGGGTGTGGAGAGGGGAATGCCTTCTCCAAGTTCAAACAGCCATAACGCTTCCGACCCGGGCTGGGAGGCAGCAGTCATGCAGCCTTTGCTCAGGCCACCAGGGGGCACAGCCCCACAGGGACACACGGAATGGCGGAGCCACTGAGCCTCCTCACTAGATCTGTGGGTGCTTTTCCAGAAGCTTCCATGGCTTTGTCTTGTTACCCCCACTCACTGCTGCACCCCTACCCCAGCCCACCTTGCCCACAGTGGGCACGTGTCAGACAGCAGGCCTCGACTCGGGCCACGGGGGAAACCATGACGGCTGGCACACAACTCGGTCGTCGCGCCTCCACCCGTAAGCCAGCCCAGCCCCCGGCCCCTCCGCAGCGGCCGCGCTGGGTGTCAGCTTGGCTCCTAAAATCACGAGCGGATACAAGACATGCCCTCTGAAACATGTCTGGGCTCCTCCCGGCAGCAGGCCACTCCATTCCCTGGGGCACGGACAGGACCCCAGGCTCTGCCTGCTCTTGACATGCAGTCAATCCTGTCAGACGGGCAGGACTGTAGAAACGGCTCAGGGTGGCCACTCACCTTGCCCTGCTCAACACAAAGGAGTCTTTGACCATGACCACAGGGCCCAGCTCAGGACACTCGGAGTCGTGGTACTGGCTGCAGTCTTCACACCCTGCAAACAGACATCAGACCGTCAGAGGGGATGCATGCAGGGAGGGGGACACCCAAAGGATGTCACACAGCTCCAAGCCCAGGAAACACAGAGTCCCCATCTGAGGGGAGTGACCAACAGGGCTCCCCACAAATATAAAACAGAGCAAACACAGGACATGCCCCCAAGAAAAAGAGCCAGCTCTACGGCACATTTCAAAGCATGCAGAGTCACTTCTATGGCGACAAAGAATGAGATCTTCCCAAGGAATGCCAGTAAATGAAAATGCGCCCATTCCACCTGTTTGCCATAAACCTAACATATCATAGATCTCTGAACCCTTGCGGAGTGCCCGTTGCCGGAAGTCCTGAGGAAGACCAGCCTTTTAAAACCACACCCCTGCAGCACGTTGCTCACGTAATACACAGCGTTTCTTAAAAGCAAGTAAAACGATCTTAATGTAGAGAGAAACAGTGTATCATATCTTCCGTATTATAAACACAAAATGTGGACGTGGCTTTACGCAGGCAGCACGTGCCATGCCGTCTGCACTGGGGGACACACACGGGCCACTTACAGATGAACATGATCTCCTCGCTGCCGTCTTCGGCCATCTCTGACACCTGTCAGGACAGACAGCGGTGTTAACAAGGAGCTCTTTGCCAAAGCTGTTTCTAAAGACAGTTCCTGCTAAAGGCCCCCGCTCCCGCTGCCCTCCCGAGCCTGTGACTTAGGACAACAAGCAGTGAGTCCCCTGTACTGTGGGATGGGGCTGGGGGCCTCGAAACATATTCTCACCTAAAATAATGTTGTTTTTTAATAACAGCAATTGATTTGAATGGTCTCTAGATTAGGAAGTCTTCATCAAGTCAGACATTCCTCTTTTTATATTAGCCATCGGTTTCCATTTGTAAAATAAATATATCCCCATTTTTTAAAAGCCACTTTTCACATTGTCACTTCTTTTTTCTTCTTCCTCCCTCATTAGGCTGTGCATTCCTCCAAGGCAACCATGTCTTGCGCAACCTCCACTTTTCTTCAGCTGCTAACCGGTGCCCAGCACCCAGCGAGCACTCGGTTCTCGTGGGACTAAAGTGACCGTGACATCAGGGAGGAGAGCCTGCCTGCTCTCCACAAAACCTTTGTCAGATCCAGTCACTTCTATCTCCTAACTGTCCTTGGAGGTGCAGCTCAAGAAGCATCTCCACAGCGGGCAGCTGAGCTTAGGCTCCCCCGGCATATTTGTGGGGTGACCTGGGCATGTTAATTCTGGGGCCTCAGATTCCTGACCTATAAAATGAAAATAAAAATGCCCACCTCATGCAGTTTCGCGGGGAACACAAAGTGCGATATACCCAGTGTGTGCCACTAAATAACCCTTCCTCCTCGCTCCTGCTCCGTCCCCAGTTAAGCTAACCCAGCACATCCCTCCTGCGCCCGCTTCTTGTCCGAGCCCCTGTGATGTGAGCTGCTAGGAGAGGACGCAGGCCGGCCCTTCCTGAAGGCTCGTGCCACACCGCACCCCTGTCCCCAGGAGCTGGAAGGAGGACACACAGACAATGCACTGTCCTGATGAAAACTCGGATTTGCCAGGCACACGTTTCCATCAGCAGAGAGAGAATCGTGTGGAAAACTTCACGATGGTGGAATGAATTAGCCACAAGGAAACGAAGCAGAGAGACGAGGTCACCAATTTGCCCTTAAAGTGCCAAGGGTCAATAACCTGGGCATGTTTTCCCCACAGCCTCTGCTACCTCCCTTGGCCATGCCCACCTCCTCCCACCCGGCAGGTGCAAGGGCCTCTGGATGGCTCTGCCTGCTCTGCCCTCACCGGCCTGCTCATTTTTCACACCACACACGGGTTCTTCTAGAGCAGCGGTTCTCCACCTTCCTAACGCCGCGACCCCTTAATACAGTTCCTCATGTTGTGGTGACCCCCCAACCATAAAATTATTTTTGTGGCTACTCTATAACTGTAATTTTGCTACTGTTATGAATCGTAATGTAAATATATTTTTGTTTTTCGATGGTCTTAGTCGACGCCTGTGAAAGGGTGGTTCGACCCCAAAGGTTGAGAACCGCTGTTCTAGAGCATGGACCCAATGCCAGCCTGAAACTTAATGGCTCCCCACTGTCCCTGGGACCAAATCCAAACTCACCAGCATCCTCTGCCCACCTCCCTCTCGGGCCATGGCGGACTTCGTCCCCAGCCCCTTCCTGCCTCCAGCACTCCCACATGCCATTCCCTGTGCCTGGAACCTCTCCCCAGCTCTGCCGCTGGCTGACGTCTACTCATTCTTCTCGTCCTAGCTCAACTGTCACTTCTTTGGGGAGAGTTTTCGGATCCACCTGTCCAAATTAGGGCCTTTGTAACACTTCCTGGGAGCACCCTGTAATTTTCCTCACTGCAGCTTTCACCACTGTGATCATCTGTGTGTGTTGTTTATCTGGTGTCTCTTTCCCCACCGGACCCGGAGAGCCGTAAGGCGGGGCCATCAGTACACGCTCAGCATCTGCGCAGCCAGGCACAGGGCACGCGGATGTGATACCAGCCTCAGCCGCCTCCGGTGTGCTCCAATTCTTGTGTACTTTGTACATAACACTCCACGTACAGCAGAGCCCCAATATCTTTGGGCTGGACTCGCTCTGTATCTCCACATAATAAAGAGTTGATTGAAAAGTTCCAAATCCTTCACTGGCATAATGTATGCCAAGTCAAAAAGTTTGGTTAGATTAGCAGTGAGACCGGGACGATAAATTTTACGTGTTTCTTAACCACCAAGTAAAGAGTGATCTTAAGTGCTTATAGCACTTTCTCAATATTTACCCAGCACCTGCTAGGTACCTCCCACGGCCCAGGAGTTGGACAGCGGCCCCACGTGGTCCTGCCCCCATGCAGGCCAGGCCTGGGGCTGAGGTCCTTCTCCTGTGTGGCCTCCCGGAAAGGCGGAGGCGGCAGTGGCTTGTCCTTGTTTCACAGGGCTCCCATCTTCCCTCCCTTGGACACTAAGCCTGTTTAAGGGTTTCCAGCTACACAAGCATGAAAGAAAGTTTAAACAGAACATTTGTGCTAGTTAAGAAATCTTGCAAATCGATAATGCTGTTACAGGAAAGGGCAGCTTTTCAGGAAAGCTCTGGCACCCTTGAGAATATTTTATCAGCTCAAACAAGACAAATGTCCCTGTCTTGCCCAGGTATTCCCAGGACACCCACCACAGCCAGGCTGTGCTGAAGGACTGCTTTATTGGGGGCGGCAGGACAGAACCTTCCACAAGCCCTGCAGGACGGGGGCAAGTCAGGGCCTGCTGGGGGGACACTGGGAGGGCTGCTGGTAGCACTCAGGTTTGGTCCAAAAAATGTGTCCTCATCTTCCGGTTCTGGGGAAAAGCCAGGGAAGGCTTCCGCCCCCCAGGGAAAGCCCATGCCTTCAACAAAGCGGGAAAGACCTAGAACAACATGCACTGGCTTCCCTGTGGTTACCAGGCAGGTGGGCGCCACCAGGTTCAGTCGGTCACACCGCTGGGGCGGGAGCGGCTGCAGGAGAGCGCCACACCCGTGCCATCCCTCCGGCGATGGGGGAGGTGGGCACAGTAGGCGCGGTGCCCCAGCCCAGCCCTCAGGCAGGTGGTAAGGGGCCAGGCTCCTTTCTACACTGCCCACGTTCATCATCCAGAACTGAGGTACGGAAGATGCCACCCTCAGCTGGCCAAGCCCAGAAACCTCATCAGATATTTCGAGTTCTGCGCAAATTTCTTACAAACAGGGTTTTCACAGAACACCAGCCACTTGGAGTTCTAGTCTGCTGCTCACAGAGCACTGACCTGACAGAACAGAATCAGGCGAGCAGCCCTTTACTCCTGCACAGACCGACTCACTCAGTTCCTGGGGAGGAAACGGGTCTGTGCAAAGGATCGCGGGGATTCAAGGGAAGGGCGCGCAGGCCCACTCAACAGCCGCAGGACGGAGACGTAACGTCTATGAGTTGGACGACTCGAGTCCCTCACATGGGTGGAATCACATTACAATTGTCCTTTTGTCACCGGCTTATTCCACTGGGCACAGTGTCCTCCGGCCTCATCCATGTCGCAGCCTGTGTCAGAAGGTCCCTCCTCTTTAAGGCTGAATAATATTCCACTGTGTGGACAGATGACATTTCGCTTAGCCATGCCCCCTTCGATAGACACTGGGTTGCCTCCTCCTCTTGGCTGTTGTGAATAATGCTGCAATGAACGTGGGTGTGCAAACACCTCTTTGAAACCCTGTTTTCAATTCCTTTGGGCATGTGCTTTGGGTGAAATTGCTGGATCAGATGGTAATTCTATGCTTAATTTTCTGAGGAACCACCACACTGTTTTTCAGGCAGCCGCACCATTTAACATTCTCACTAAAGGGCACAAGGGTTCCAATTTCTCCACATCCTCACCAGCACTTGTTATTATTATTTTTAAATAGTAGCCACCTTAATGGATGTGAGGTGGTAAAAGATTATTTTTTAACATGATCCGCAAAGGCTGGTCTCTAGAAAAAGTAATCAGCTTTGAAACACTGGGAAATGAAAACGTCACAATTTTAAAACACAGGTTGCTAAAAATAACTCTAAGAAAAAGGAGTTTTCAGGGAGGTTGGTGACGTAAGTGTGAAATGAAGGTGAGCTCTCACTTGTTAACCTGACTGGGCCTTCCATGGCAGTCCCCTGGCCACTTACAAGAAAGAGGGGGACAGGTAAGGGGCGGGACAGTGAAGGCTGACGTCCTGAGAGTCTATTACTGGCCCGGAGGGCTTTCCAAAGCCTTTTCAGCACCCAAAGCAGCACTTTCCAAGGGAAATGTGAGGTGAGCCACACATGCTATATGTTTTGGCTGTTGTTAAGTTTTGAAATATTCTAGATCACAGGAAGCTTCAAAAATAGCACAGAGAAGTCTGGTGTATTCTTCACTCCGTTTTCCCCAAGTTATGTATAATATCAAAACTCTTACGGAACACAGCACGCTGCCCAAACCAGGAAATTGACCTTGGCACAGGCACGTGCCCGTAGCTCTATGTCATTTTATCACAGGTGTGGATTCATGCAACCACCCCTGCAATCAAGATTCAGGGCTGTTCCGTCACTAAGAAGACCCCACTCCCATGTCCCTGTTTGTCACCGCCCGTCTCCCCTACCATCCCCAACTCCATCTCTATAATTTTTTTGTCATTTCAAGCCTATCGTATAAATGGAATCATACCGCATGTGACCTTTGGCGACTGGCTTTTTTCCACTCAGCATAATGCCCTTGCAATCCATCCAGGTCATTCCGTGTAGCAACAGTTCGTTCCTTTTTATTGCTGTATAACAGTCCACGGCACAAGTGTACTGCAGGTGGCGGAGCCATCCACTCACTGAGCGACACTTGGATCTGCCCCCATTTTTGTCTACTATAAATAAAGCTGCTATGAACACTTGTGGATAGGTTTTTTTTGCGGACATGAGTTGTCATTTCTCTGGGATAAATGCCCCGAAGTGCAGCCCTTGGGTCATGTGTTAAGTGGATGCTGGGAGAAACTGGAGGAAAAGAGGAAGCCCACCTGTGAGACGTGCTGGCTCCGTACAGAAGCCAGAGGCGCGCATCCACAGGAGCTGCTGAGGGTGGGACGTAGCGGACGGCACTCATTCATGGGGTCGCTGACTCACCCACACATCACACACACACACGGTAAGTGGGCGTTTAGATTTTTAAGAAACTGCCGCGCTGACAATTTCTCCCCCTCCCACCAGCACCGGGTTCACTATTTTTCATTTTCGCCATTCTCACATATGGGTGGTAGCCTCTCACTGTGGCTGACTTTTGTGTTTCCCTGATGGCTAATCGCGTTGAACACCTTTTCATGTGCTTTTTTGCCATGTGTATCCTCTTCAGTCATGACGACAGTCAAAAGAGTCAAAATGTCTCTTTCTGTCATTTGCCCATTTCCTAGTTGGACTGTCTGGTTTTTTGGCTATTGTGTTTTGAAAGTTCCTTATACATTTGGATCCTTTGTCAAGTGGTGATTCGCAAATATTTTCTCCCCGCTTACAGCTCGTCTCCTCATCCTCTGAACAGGGACACTTGGGAAACCAAAGGGTTTTCCTTTTGGTGAAGTGAACTCGATTCTTCCTTGTATGGGTCACGCTTCTGATGTCATGTCTAAGCCCTAGATCCCTACGATTTTCTCCTGTATTTCTTGAAAAAGACTTATATGTTTTACATTTAAGTCTAGCATCCAATTTGAGTTAATTTTTATATAAGCTGTGAGGTTGAGGTCCAAGTTCATTTTTTTTTTGCCAATAGGTGTCCAAATGTGTCAACAACATCGAACTGCTTTTGCACCTTTGTCCAAAACCTGCTGGCCACGTTTGTATGGGTCTATTTCTGGGTCACCCCTTCTGTTCCGCGGATCTCTGTGTCTGTCCCTCTGCCAACACCACATTTGGTGGAGATCAATCAATCGTCTTGACGGCCATTGCTTTATAGTAAGCCTTAAAATTGGGTAGAGTGTTCCCCCCGCTTTATTCCTCTTTTTCAAAAAGCTTGTAGCCATTCTAGTTCCTGTGCCTTTCCATATAAATTTTACAACCATCTTGTCTATATATACAAAAAATATTGTTGGGATTCACATATGTAATTTGGGTAACATTTTATTTAACAGACTATATCCCAAATACTATGATTTCAACATGTAATTAGTATTAAAATAATTCATAATTTTTTCATACTAAGTCCCGGAAACCAGATGTGTATTTATACCTCTGGACTAGCCTAATTTGGGTCAGCCACGTGTCAAATGCTCTGTAGCCAGCCCTGGTCTAGAAGTTCCGGACATTTTTTTTTTTTTTAACAAGAGGGACATTTTCCCACTGGGCATATGCCCTCATGACACTATCAAAAGCATTAAGGGAAAAATCACGAAAGGAAAAACACAAAAAAAGAGTGATTTTCACTCATGTGCTGCCACTTTGTCCTGAGGTGCTCTGTGTGTGTGTGGGGGGGGCCCCAGGAGGGTAGCAGGTGGGTAGAGAGGAATTTTGTGACCAAAAACTTGTGAAACTGCAATTCCCATTCTAGACTCTTGACAGACAATGGCCCCTTAAAGGCCCTGAGAAGTCCTGCAAAAAAAAAATCTGTTGAAATGTGTTCAGCCCAGCAGTTCCTGAACTAACCAGGACCAAGAACACTCTCGCACACACCGATTCACTTGGTAGAGCCACGGTCCAGGGCACAGGTTTGGGTCGTCAGTACAAGGGAAGGGGCTGGTCCTGTTCTGAGCAGACGGGTGCCAGGGAGCAGGCTCTGCCATTTACGGGATGTGGAACCTCGAGTTAGCTATTTCCCCTCCACAGCCTCAGTTTCTTCATTTGTACAAGGAGAGGGTTCGAATATCTACTCTGCACTTTCTTGCAGCCTACACAGGTATAATTTTAAATTCTTGTTCATCGTCAAGACCTCATAAAATGGTGGTTCTCAAAGGTTTCCACCCCACAACCGTGCACCCCCATTACTGTGCTATGTATATGTACGTATGTTTCAAAAGTCAGCTCTCACGTTATAAAGAAATGGCATATACAGCAGTCACTCCTCGTTGCTTATTAACCGACAAAGTTCAAAGTCAGGAATTTGGCACTGACAATTCTGTAAACTGGCTGTGACCCCCCTTTCTTTCTAATCTCATTTCACAGTGTATGTGACTCCTTGCCCCAGTTTTCATTTCTGGACTTCCCCTGATTCGACATCACCCCACCGCCCACTGGCACCACCGCCTCCTGTCTCGTCTGGGTTCTTCTCTCCCTCTGTCTGTCTGTCTGTCTGTCTGTCTCTGGCCGCAATCGCCATCGTTAAAGCTCCAGGCTGCCACTGTTTATGTCCACGTCCTTTCTCCTCTGCCACGGTGAGCCCACCAAGAGGGCAGAACCCGAGTCTGACAGGCTGCTGACAGCCGGGCCCGGCCCCGGGCTCAGCGACTCTATCGAGAACATTTCATGGCCTAGAGACTCATTTCCAAGAGCCACTCATCTGATGTGCGGGTTCCCCATCCAGGATCTGCAGGCTGACCGCGGTGTATGGAGACATGTGGGAAGCCCAGAGTCCCTCTGCACATGTCTTAAAACAGGACAGAAAGGAAACAGCGGGCCTCTGCTGCCACAGACAACCTCACCAGCAGCTGCCTGACTTCAAGAATCTCCCGGCGCAGGGCCGGCTGAGTGGCTCAGTTGGTTAAGAGCTCGCTCAAGAGTTTGAGCTCTAAGCAACAGCGGTTCGAGTCAGCCCGAGCTGAGCAGCCGTGAGCTGCCAACAGGTGGCGGGATGGCTCAGCTAAAAA
>NW_017731808.1:348149-354108 GCF_001890085.2 Hipposideros armiger
AGTCTTATACGGCGAGTATATAACAAACTCTGTATTTTGAGTGGAAATGTTAGGGGGTCGTCTTATACGCCCAGTCATCTTATACGCCGGCAAATACGGTATGTTAGATTTTGTTGTGCCGTGTGTGTAATTTTGTTGTGCTGTTTCTGTTTGTGCGGAGGAGTTGTGTGTTGTGTTGTTTGCATATGTTGTGTGCTGTTTTGTGTGGGTCTTGTGTTGTTTGTGTGTAACTTTGTTGCGCTGTTTCTGCTGTGTCTGTGTATGGGTGTCGAGTCTGGTGGTGGTGGGGGCAGTGTTGGCGGAGGGTACCCATGGTGACGTCTTCACACATCCTGCAATAGCTCTCCTTACGGTTTACTTTTCTCAGGGTCCAGCCAACAGCGGCCCAGGGCTTCCACGGCGCTCCTGGAGCCCTGCTTGTGGCGGCTGCCGTCAGGCCCTCCCTCACCGGCAGCCGGATTTGTTAATTCTCTTCGTGTGGAAGGAGCCCCCATTTCCTGAGGCCCGTTGCTTCCATCTCCTTGGCTTAGTCTTTTGATTTGGGGAGCACATTTTCCCGTACGTTCCCCGGGAGGTAGAACTTCTGAGAGGAGTCGCCATGTCTGCAAATGTCTGTTCCAATCTCACAGGGAAGCCGGCTTGCCTGGCACGTGGCACTCTCACACAGGTCACTGGAGGGAAGGCTCCATCGCCCTTCAGCCCCCAGCGTCACCGCGGAGGAGTCTGACGTCTGTCTAGCCGGCAACCTTCAGTGCATGACTCCCAAGCCCCGAATCTTCCGGCATGTCTGTTTTCGCTGCAGTGACCTCAGGTTCCACGCCGGCTTCGATGCTGAGCACTGGCTGGCCTGCTCACCCCGGCACTCCTGTCCTTCAGCCTGAAGATTTTCTTGTGTTTCTTTCACAATTTCCTCTTTCAGAACCTCTTAGTTTCCATCAAAGACGACATCTAAGTTTCTGATTTTCACGTCTGGTTCTCTCAGCGGGATTTCTGAGCCATGAGAGGCGAGCGAGGCCTGCACGCTGCCATCTTAAAAGTGGAAACTGAGGTAGTGTTGACTTTATCATGTTGATTAGGGCTCTAACTGGCAGTTATCCTTCAACTTAACAAAAAAAGGGGGGAGCGTGAGGCCCGATACTTAATAATGGGCCTTGTGTGCCAGACAAGGTCTTTTAAAAGTAGGCACCCCGGGTGGGTGCTTCGATGGGGGAAAGATCATCATGCACCCTCAGCAAAAGGTTGGGGGGCACTGTGGACAGACTGGGAAGTGGCAGAGAACCAAGCCCGGAGAAGGCAGATGTGTCGGGGGAAAGGGGCCCAGAGGGACCCCAGGGGATCCAGGCAGCAGGACCGAAGAGGCCTGCCCAGAGCAAGGATTTCTATAAACCTCTTGACTAATAAGGTGCTAAAATTACACTTATGTTTCTGGTCACAATGAAAGGCAAGCTTACTTACTCTAACTAATTCACATATATATTTTTTAAACTTACAAAAGGCCAAAAACCTTGAGGTAAAGTTACAAAACGTTGGGAACACTCCTTTTCAAAGGCAGACTATCCAGCAGGTACGGTCCCTTCTCCCCAGAGGGTGAGTGAGAAGTGACAGTCCCCTTGCACGAATCATGATTTAAGAACACTCGGCTTTTAACGCGGCACCGAAGGCAGAAGCCCATTTAATAAAGGTTTTCTGATGACGCTTGTATCTACCCATGCTCCCACACACTGCGCTGGACATCGGCACGTCACACGGAGCCAATAACACTCAGCACCTCTCAGGTGAGGAACGGCACCATCTCTGAGAAGGCCAAGTTTGTGGAGCCACGGCCCCGTGGGCTCTGGAGGAATCGAGGGGAGATCGGGGGTAGGGCTCCCTCCGATCTTATCAGGATGCGAGGATTTTCAACAGGGGCCACAGTGAGCCCGAGCTGCCGCCCCCGCTGGCCCAAGGGCGCCTGTCCGCCCCCAAGCCCCCAGGACCGGCTTCCCAGCCTCACATCCCCGCCCTCTTGTTCCTCTAGTAGAAACTCCCACCCAATCTTTCAGACCTCATCCAAATGGCGCTCCTCTCTGAAGCCTTCATTCAACACAGGGGTGCATCACACCCACTCTTCCCGGGGAGGCCCAGTAAGACCTACATACAAACAAGAACGAAGCAAATATAAAAAATAAATCACCTGCCCATCCACACCTTCCTAATTACACACCCCTCTCCAGCAGCGAGCCACACCCCAATTGTTCACACCAGCCTGCACAGCGCCCACTCCTGCCTCACCCCCCACCCCGCTCTACTGCTCCATTTCTGTTTCCTTTCATGGCAAAAATCCTGGGAAGGGCTCCAATGGTGTCCTCCCCTCCCGTTCTCCCTTGAATGGAAGGATTTTGCCCGCCCCCCCCCCCAGCAGCTCACCTGGTCACCCAACCCTGCACCAGCTCCCGCCCCTGGGCTGCGTTCCACAGTGGGCCCTCACCCTCCCTCCGGAAACCCTTTCTCCCATGGTCCCCCAGTTTCTTCCTTCCACCCCACCCCAGCTCCTCCCTAAGCCCCTTTGTTCCCATCGCCCACCCAAAGCCACCACGGGGGGTGACCCAGGCTGGCCCCATGGTCTTCTCTCCCTCGGGACCCAGCACTGACCCCAAGCCACCTCCCAAACCCATGGCACCAGTCCAGCCCTTGGTCCTCCCCAGACACCACCTGATGCCTGGTTCCAGGCACCGCCAACATCTTTGCTCATATTGCTGCAAAAGTATAATAGTTTACAAAATGCTATGCCCTGCGCTTGAGCCGACAGCTTAAACTGGAACCCCTGGTTTAAACAGCTGCAGGGGACGTAATTTCCAGCATATTATAAATATTGCCTTCTTAAAATAAAACTGTTATGTCACTCCTCTAAACATGTCTACTGGAATCTAAGCGTGATGGTGCCACGTCCACTGCAATCAATTTGCAAAGCACACGAACAAGCCCTTCTTCAACTGTCAGGAAGCTCACGGCACGCCTTTCTCTGTGGTCTCCTATTTCCACCACAGCAGACGTTAAATCCAATGTGATATATTCATGCTTGAAATGGATCTATTGATCACACGACAAATATGCACAGGAATCATCAGATCAGTCTCTTCTATTGCCATAAGGGTGTGCAAACTTCTTCTGGACTGAGTTACCATTGTAACCACTGGAACCCCATTGATCGAAACAGAAACCTAGCATATGCTCTGGCCAACAGTCACCTAACATAGAAGCTGTGTTCAACGGGGCAGGTAGGGCTTTTCCCCCAGCTGGTTCACATGTCATGGACCAACGTGCAGCCCTGTTCCTATGCTCCGTTTTTATAAATGTGAGTGCAGGAAACCATGGTCCACAGACGAGTAGATGGGAACGGGCGAGCTTTCCCGTTATGGCAGTGTCCCCCACAGCTACTCATCAACGACCACCGTAAATGCTGACAGGTCCCCCACCTCTTCCGTCAGCAGGGCGGCACCTCCCACCTGCTGAAAGCCTGAGGTCTTACCCCACGGTGGTCTCACCGTGACACACACACATCTGTGGGGACCCTGAGGTGTACACACCCCAGGCCCACGGCCCACATCAAGACTGGGGGTGGGGGTTGCTGCATCCTGGACCGCGAGAGGACGGACCCTTCCTCAGGATGAGAGAGTGTAGGTTAGGCTCTGGACCCCGGGCCCTGGGCAAGGATGCTCCCACCCCAGAGGGGCGGTCTAAAGATGCCACTCGTCTGCAGGGCCCTTGGCTCCCCCGATCACACCCCAACCGCCCCGGCACATCTGTTCTCTGTATCTCAGTAAATGGCACCTCCCGTCACCCATCACACACTCCCCAACCAGCAGCAAGGCCCGCCTCACGCTGGAAACACACTTTGTCCTCTCTCCTCATTCCCCCTTCTGCCGCCACCATTTTTAGTAGAATCTTGCGGGGCCTTGATTCTCCACACGGCAGCCACAGGGAAGTTTCTGAAAAGACCCAGGCTCTGTCCCACCCCGGCCCAAAGCCCCCAGCAGTGTCAACCTTGCATTCAGGATAAACTGAGTGGTGGACGGCATGTGATGCCTCCTGTGCGCTCCCCTTGGCCACGCTGGCCTTTCTCATCCTTGGGCGCACAAAGCTTGTTTCCACCCCAGGGCCTTTGCACTTGCCATTTGTCTGCCTATGATACCCTCACCCCAGATGTCCATGGAGCACCTCACAGCAATGGTCTCCGTTCAAATGGCTGCTGCTCAGACAGACCTTTCTAGTCCCAACTGCCTGTGTGCGTACCCCTACCCACACCTGGGCCTCCCCCTGCTGTCGGTCCTTCCATCCTTCCTTCCTTCTTCTCCATGCTCTAACCACTGTCTACCTGACACCGTCTTATTGTTGTCTGCACCCTCCTTGTAGACCATTAGGTCCTCCAGGCAGGGCCTTCTCTTTTGTTCTCTGCAGTACCCGCTGAAGAGACACTTGCTGAATGAACAGCCACACTCATGAACTCTTTGAGGTGATGTGGACAGGGATCATCTATACTTCACAAATGTGACAAGGGGGCTGAGAAAGCATTTGACTCACTGCAGTCTCAACCTCTGAAATCACGTGCGTCAGAAAGAGTGGTCTTAAATCTCCAGTAAATCTGCAAAACGGGAGGGGTGTTCTCTCCCTGGCCTTCTACACGGATGATGGCACCAAGGGAATGAGAGGCATATCCTAAGCAAACAGAGTTCCCGCTCAAAAATAAGTGTGCCGAGAAAAGCTATTAGCCTGGAAACTGGGGTTTTAAAATTTGTGTTCTGGGGAAAAAAAATAATAACTGTCCCTCCTGCTTCCAAAATCAAACATATTATTATATTCTTTGTTGGCAACTTTTCTGCTAAAGTATGAATCAAAGCTATCAGGGGGAAAAAAAACCGTCCATAAATGATAAAATTTACTGTTTTTCCCTTTCCAAGTCCAAACTATAGTTGTCCTATTTCTGGACCATTCACCATAAGGCAGTGATGTCAAGGAAATGCAGAGAAGCTGAGTGGAGCAGTGAAAATGTGGAGAATGTGAAAATGCCCAGGTTTGAAACAAAATACGGTGTGGTGTGTGTGAACTGGGGGGGAAGCACCTCACTTATAAAAACCAAGTGTCTGCAGAGTGGCACTCTCTAGGGAGACTTCTCATCCTTGCCTTTTAAGGTTTATCACAAAACCAGTTGCTCATTTACGTAAAAACACCTTCCGGGACCAAGCTGAGTTCTCCAAATGTATCTGGTAAGTCTGGATTTCATGCTAGTGGCTGAAGCAAACGTGGTTTTGTGCTTCGGCAGCTTTACATACACACACAGCCACGTGTCTCTGGTCACACACTTGTTTCTACCATTTTAATCTGCTCTTTCTGGGGGGGGGGGTATTAAATTTCTGAGCATTTGTGGAGAAAAAACCCTCATCCACTACCTTAGGAGCTTAATAAAGGTAAGCACATAACTATCAGGTAGGTCGGTATTTCCATGCTGGGGTCTCACTTCTGTCTACTCAAAACTGACCCTTAGGGAGGAGGCCTGTCCCTCTCGCCAGAGGCCACAGGGCCAGCGCCCCCACCTGTCCGAGCCGCGGCGGCCGAGCCTCACCTGTGCGGCCGGCACGCCCCTTCGCGGCCCAGCCACCCACCCGAGGGCGGGCACATGTCACCTGCCCACGGGTCTGACCACCTTCCCCTCTGCCACCCAGGGGTTTACGGAAACAGAACGCAGGGTGCTCCTGGGGGGCCGGGGGAGCCCCATCGCCCGTCCTCTTGCTTTTCTAACCGCGAAGGCGGAGGCCCAGGGACCCTCCTAGCGCGTCCCCGGGGTCTGTGCCCGGGTATGGGGAGGGTGACATCATGGGGGGCCGAGGGCGACGCAGGCACCCGGGGGAGGAGACGCGGGCCGGGGGCGGGCGAGCCCCCCGCGCCGCGCCCACGGGCGAGCGCGGCCCCGCGCCGGCGGGTG
>NW_017731808.1:354463-367236 GCF_001890085.2 Hipposideros armiger
GCGGGGGCGGCGCGCGCGGGGGCGGCCGGCGGGCGCGGGGCCCCGGGCTTTACCTGCCTTTGGAATGTGCAGAGCGGGATCGGATCCGGACTCCGGGTTGCGATCCGCTCCGGAAACTGCGCAGCACCGGAAGCCGGGGGGCGGGGGCGGGGCATTGTGGGAGTTGTAGTTCGCGGCCGGGCGAGGGCGCGGGCGGCGTGGACCCCGGGCGCCGACAGTGCGGACCCGGAGCAGGCGGCGTGGACCGGGGCGCGGGGTGAGCAGGCGGCGTGGTTCCGGATCCGCGGGGAGGGGAGGGTCGGGTTCCGACTGCCCTTCCCCCGAGCGGGAGGGGGTATCTGAGAGCCACGCGCTGCCCCTTCCCGCGTGGCGTGGCCCGGTCCCGTGACCGCGACCGCAACGCGCGCGGACGGCGCGCACAGCCCCCTGGACCTTGCTTCTGGCGGCTCCGTCGAGGTCCGATTTCCTTCTGGGGGGCCAGGTGGGAGAAGGGGTCAGGTTTTTCTTTAAGTCGTGTCTGAGATTCGCTGCCCAGTCGCCACAACCCTGGACTCAGCCGATGGCCGCGGCCCTTCTTGGCCGTGTTTCCTGTTCATCCGTAAACACAGAAGCGCCTGCTCGGCCCGTCGTGCAGGGAGCCGGGCGTTTGGACGCCGCGGAGCCGCTGCTGCGTGGACGGCGCGGGGCGCGCACCCGGGTCCGAGCGGGGTGAGGCCCTGAGGGTCCCTCCTGCCCCCTTCCCTGCCGAGCTTGGGGTTTTTTGTTAACTCTTGACCCCTTCATCGCGTGTACCCGTGGAAACAGAATGGTGGAAAGAGAAGGGGCTGGTCCCGGCCCCCCAGATGCAGAGAACTCGTCCTGCTCGTTGCTGCCTGGCGGGAACCTCCACGAAGCAAGTCGGAGGAGGTGATGAACGAGGGGGAGAGGATCTGAGATTGGAGTGGGCAAAGCTCACGTCCCTCCTACACGCAAAGCTCTTACGAATCGATAAAAAGATAACCAACCCACAAGAAAAACGAACAAAGTCTGCGGACAGTTCACATAGAAAACGCAATGGCTCTTCAGCATATGCGAAACTATTCAGCTGTGCGGTAATGAGAGAAAAAGCAAATTGCAGTGAGATCGTTTTTATCGATTACGTTGGCAATAGAGAAAAAGGTTAACAGCATTATTCTGAGGAGACCGTAGACGAACAGCTGTCTCATCCCTTGCTGGTGGAAGAGTAGATTGGGGTATAGTGGGAATTAACCCAACAGCCAGACTCACTTGTGTGAGTTGGTATACGTGTAAGGCTCGTCACAAGTCCCCATCGGAAGGGCGCTCACGTGTGGAAGGCTGAGGGCGGCGTGGCGTCCTGTGCTGCTGAGGACTCACTGCTCTGCCCTCCCAAACGGCCCGCAGTGACTTCCCAGGGGCGCTCGCAGCTCGTCTGGAGCGCAGCCCCCCAAGCCTTCCTTTGTTATCTCACCTCTGCCCTGCCCATACTCACCCAGCCCTCTCTATTCCACAGACACATTCTGGGGGCTTTTGTTGTCGTTCTGTCTCCCCAAGGTTTTCCACCACTCTCTCTTCATCATTCAGGTCTTTGCCCAAAAGCTCCCCAACCCTTAAGAGCCCCAAACTAACCACTGCAGCTAATGTGCACCCCCCGTCCCCACATACACATACATACCCGCCCTTGTAGTGATATCACTCACAACTCCCAAATGCCCAGATGGCCAGCTCTCTGGGCCTTTGCACACTACATACATACCAGCATACATGAACAAAAGAAGGTCGTTTACCAAAAAAAAAAAAAAAAGGACAGGTCACAGCAAGAGCAAAAAACTGAAAGTAGGCAAGAGCTCGACCCCCCTAAAGCCATTTCTCAGCAACACACAGAGCACAGGGCTGCGGTTCGGATTCCAATCATTGCATCTTCAAAAGAGCTCTCAGCATATTCAGCATATGTCTTCTGTGAAGGCTGGGTTGTAAAGTCTTGTTGCTCAAGGTGTCAAAATGTTACTTGTTTACAACCTTGCAATGGACAGTCTTGGAACCCCAGGCAGAAAAAAAAGAAAAGCCAGCTATAAAGGATGTTACTGGGGAAATTTGAATATGGGTTGGTACTAGATAATAGTATTGCATCAATGATAAATTTCCCAAGCATGAAAACTGTGTTACACGGATGCTATGGGGATGCCCTGTTCTTAGAAAATGTATTCTAAAGAATTTAGGATGCAACATATCTCCAAACGTCATAAAATGTAACAAAATTGGAGAATTTAGGTGAAGGGTGTATAAGTTATTCTGTAGATTTGAAATTTTAAAAAATAAGCTAAGGAATTAAAAACAAAAAAACAACGGAAAACCAAAGAGCTTCAGTTGTTATCAGCGGGTTTTCCTAAGAATCCTTCCTGAGCAGAGACTAGCTGTGGCATTAAGATGCGATCGCTCTGTCGTGTGGCCTGATTGAGGGCGGTGCCCACAGCCCTGACGTCAGCCTGTCTTCGACCTGAACTTTCCCACTGACATGCCTCATCAGCTCTTGTTCTTTGTTAATTTAAATATAAATCATTAGTACCAGACGTTGCGGATGTACATGTCCTAAGCTACTTCTCTGTACTCCCTCTAGCTTTCATTTTCAATCTGGCTAATTTTCCCCATGGAGAGAAGTCATCAGCAGATAATTTCATTACTACTATGTGCAAAGCATTGCATCTCACTTTATATTATTCTCACCCATAATGGAGCGTACACTTAAAGTTCAGAAAAGACCATATGAGGCCATAAGTCCTTGGTGTCTCCATTTGACACAAGTAGAGACTCGTGGCTTTGAGCACGGATTCTCCAGCCAGACAGCCTGGCCTCGAATTCTGAGTCTGCCACGTACCAGCTCTATGGTCTTGGACATATTATTTAACCTCTGTGTGCCTTGGTTTCCCAGTCTGTAGTGCTGGGATAGATTGTAACTCGTGGGGTTATCTCAAAGAGTACAGGAGTCACTATCTGTAAAACACTTGGAAAAATTCCTGGCACATAGTACGTGCTCAGTATTAGCTGGTATCACTGTGATTCGGTCTTTCTCCAGCCTTTGTATTAAATACCAAGTAGCTCAAGTTACCTAGGCATCTCGCTTGACCTTATCAGTATTGATGACATCAACAATCAATAGATTTGAATGCCTGGCAACTGCAGGGCGGGACTGGGCAATTGCATAATGGACAGTCAGGGTACAGAGCCAAGGTAAGCTGGGGGCCATGTGTAAAAGGTGATGCTCCTAGGTCGCCGTGGGAAGAGGGTCTGGTCTGGAACTTTCTTTCCAGGGAGGGCACTGCACTAGCTCATCCATCTGGTATCCAGCCCTCTGTGGTGAGATATCTGCCTCTTCTTTTCAATAAACAGTTTACTAACATAAACGCACAACACCCTGTATTTGTCAAGGTGATCGAGGTCAAAAGCAGCATGGTTTTTGTCATGTGCATCCCCTCCTGGGCCCCATGAGGATGGGTGTAAGTTGCAAGTGCTTATCTAATGCCATCAGCTGACGTCGGTCAGAGGGGCACCATCCTAAGCCCAGGGCATACGGGCACTGACATTCTCACTGGGGAGCGAACATAGGAGAGCGTGATAAGGGACCGTTATAGGGCCTGAAGGATGCCGACAGAAGGGCCCTGGGTCATCCTTGGTGGCCGGAACCGCTTCATGGAGAAGGCAGGGCTTGAGTTTGGTTAGATCATTAGGAAGGTGAGGGGTGTATGCTGGGGATAAGGGGGTGCACGTTCCAGAATGACCGCAGGTGGCTGAAGGAGACTACTTTGGGCAGCGTAGACAGAATTGGCAAGAAGACAGTGTCCACCTGGAGGTGACCAGCAGATGAGGTTAGGAAAGCTGGTAAATTAGGACACGTTTGCCCTTCCAGCAGTCCATCCAGTCTCCTGGAGTGTCAGCACAAAGTGGGCCCCAGGTCACACAGGAAGCCATTTAATCCCAGGCCCGGGACCCGTCAATCCTGAACAAGACGCAGTGCCACCGCCATCTTGTCACCACCTCAGCTTGAGAATCCGAATCTGAGCCCCTCTCGCAGCTGGGGCTTTTCCTGGGGGGACTCGTCCCCTGAAATGCAAAGCTGGGAATCAGTCTAGGCACCAGAGTGACCCAGGCATGGTCAGGGCAGCTGAGAGGAAGGGTGGGGGCCTGGTAATTCCCCCAGTGCCCCAGTTCTCCAAGTGCTTCCACACTTGGGCACAGCAACGGGGATAAATCTGAAGGAAACAGAGAAACGGACGAACAGGAAGTGGGGATGCCGGCAGGGGCAGGGGTTGGGCGGGACGTGGCTGAATGCACTGCCCCGGACCCAGCTGCTCCATGCCATCCTGTCGCTGCTGTGAGGCCTGTGCCAGTGCAGACACAGGCCGTCCTTCCCAGGGACCCACCGGACGTCCTCCTCTGACCCCATGCGCTACACTCACCCATGGGCCACTGAGGGGTGGGGTGTTGAAAATGGGAGTTGATGGATAAAAGCTCCCACCCCCAAGGGGACCTTACCCCTCATAAGGTCCTTGGGGATCACCCGGGGTCCCATGGCCACCTTATGCCGGGGTTTTGCCACTGGAGACCAGACCAAGCAGCCCCTGACTGGTGAGCACCCACGATTCACCATGACCCGGAAGCTCACTACAAACACTGACTTCCTAGTAAATGGTTCACCTCAGGCCTAAAACAGGGTGCTGAGTGGCTTAAAAATCATGTAAGAAGAATGTTAGGAGGAAAGGCCTTTGCCAAGAACTGAGCAAGTTGGAAGCCTGCCTTGTTATGCCAGCTGACCATGCTGGTGGCCTGCAGTGACCGCTGAGGCACGTGACGAAAGACCATGGTTCTGAGACCCTCAGAGAAATTCGGGACCTTCGGGCCAGCACGGGATTCAGCACAAACAACTCGGTGTTTAGGGTTCCATGTGCACATTTATTTCTTTAAAGATCATTCGCGTTCCAGCCACGTCGTGTCCAAGTGAACCGCACGGCACAGGGCTGATGGCTGACTGGAATCATGTTTAAAGTGCTACGGAGGAATACAATCATTGTCATGTAAATTCATCACCACACTGGATCACAAGCCAAACCTTTCCACAAACCTAGGAAACCTTTTCTTTTTTAAAAAATGTAGCTTTGATGTGACACTGGGCAATAAAAACTAAAAGCCTAAATTATAAACATTCCGGACCCGTTGGAGGCTGGGTGAGCTGGGGTGGTTAATGCCTCGTCACACGTACAGTAGGAACGCTGAAGACAAGGAATCAGAGGTAACCTGAGTTTGCTTTGCAGGATGTCGCAGTGCATTGTCCCTGTGTCACTTGCTTTGGTAATCACGCCTTGGCAGGTTTGGGGCAGTGGACAGACGGCCCAGCATCAGGGTCTCCGTCAATACTGGGCTGTTTTCTATCCAGTAGAGATAAGTGTTCTAACCTTGAATGTCCACTAATGTGTTGAGGTTCGAAAAGCCTGAGTGGAGTCATCACTCAGCAAACGCCTGCGTTTGGTGGCAGCAGTATAAATGCATCTTTCCCTTTGTGCTCAGAAAGAAACTCTACAACTTTCTTCTATCAATGTGGCCGGTAGAACCAATCAGACATCTAGAAAGGCACCTAATTTGCGACTGGTTGGCAGTGACGGGCCCGATAGCCATCACCAGGAAATCAAGGGCTGGTTTTGAACTTCAACTTGAGACTCGATTATATAAATAAAGTGCTCTGAACCTTCTTCCCCATAGCAGGCTTTCAGTGCGGACAACGAGATGGATACTTTCGTTAATGCTGCGTTAAGCGCACTCACACTTAAAACTCCATTTCACGCCTCTACAAAGAACACAAGCACACCCTCACACAAAGCGGACGGAAACGCTGCCAGCTCATTAAAACCAGCGTGCGCTCCTGGTCCCAGACAGACAGACAGACATGCGTTAATATTAGTGCTCACGAGGAATCACTGTTCAAATTCAATTCCACTGCAAACATTTCATCAAGACCCGAAAGCAAAACCGGAAGCCCTGCAGCCACTAATGCTTGCAGGGAAGGGTAAGGGAGGAGGTGGTTTACAAATGAGCACGTTTTATACTGGCTGCATAATCTTAATTGATATTTAACCCTAATGACATTGACTTTACCATAAATACCCTACACCATTAAAAAACAAACCTGGATGAACAGCTTGGAAAAGACACATTCACAGAATTGATACAGCCCATTGTCTCCTGGTGCATCCTGGTCCTCTAACCAGAAAAGGCCGTTGTGGAGACTGGGTGTGTGCGCCTGGAGGACAGGCTCCTGGGGCTTACTCCAGCGTCCAGAAGCTCATGTGTGCCCAGCAGACAAAAAGGAACGGAGCTCCAAGACCACACTCTCTGCCTCCCGTATCTCACTGGTGAAGGAGGGATGCAGCCCACCTGGCACTTTCCCAGGACCCTGGAGAGGTTTCAAGTCACAAGGAAGTTGAGAAAGCAGAGCCCTTGACGAAGGTGTTAAATGGTGAGGCTCCTGGGGTCAGTCTGGGAATGGCTAAACACAAATTTTTTTTTTTTTTTAGCGAGAAAACTCAATCTAAAACTGATACCTTCACACTGGAATAAATTGAGTCCATCTGAATTTCAAAATGAAACGAAAAAAAACTACCAAAAATTTCTGGTCAGTGTTTGATATTCTGACACATAATGTCTTCTTGGAATTCATTCTTACACGTCACACGTTCTTCCTGCTGCATGAGAAAGAACAGAAATCCTTCAAGTAAAACACAACATTAGTGACCAAACATCCCCAAAAGGTTAGTAGTGGATTACCAACATGTGGGTATTGAGTATGAATAGATGTTGTAATGCCAGATGCTATTTTACAATGATTAAAATTGGAATATAATCTTTAAAAACAAAGTATGGTAAATAAGTCATAGTACAGTCACTTGATAATTCCTGGGACACCTAAGAATTTTGTAATGTAAAGAATTTTAAAGTAGAATTCTTAATGTAGATTTCTAGATTCTCCTTCCCAATAAAGGGAAAAAAATTCTGTAATTTTGGTTTTTATAAAACTTTCTTGCTCACATCAATGGCTCTCTTACCCCTGAAATACACATTTAAGGATTAACCAAAACGCCCATCCAATTTCACATCCGTGACAAGCGTCAAGTTTTTGTAATAGCCTTTTAAATCGTGTTGGAGGAAAAAGGAATCGCATTAAACCATCAGAACCTTTCCCCCGAATGACAGCTGCTTTTTAACGAGCATATCTCCTCTAAAAGTGGCACACTCAGTTTGTGAATGCACCTAAGTGGCGTGCTACTGCGGAAAGCGGTTTGAAAGACACGTAGGGATATTAAAATCGCGTATCAAGTTTATCATTTTTTCCACTGGAAACCAAAACACGGTCACGCCAACGCGTGTGGAGCATTCACAGTAGAGTCTGACGAGTCCCGTAAGGAAGGGTCTTCGTCCTTCAACGTCCGTTCCTAAGGCTGACACCTGAGACAGAAAAAGAATTTCCTCTTTAGCCCTAAAAGTACTTTGTTTCCGCTCTTGGCAATATTTGGCAAACCAACCTCGGACCAAAGAAAATCCAGGCGTGTGTGGGTCCCACATTCTCTTAGCTGTCACTTATTGTTCCCTAGTTCACTGGACAGGCTTGCTGCACTCCATTTCGCAAGTGTGCCAGATGGGGACCAAAATCCGTGTGTGGACTGCTCCACTGGTTTTAGTAGAGTTTTTCACAACATAGAGAAAAATGTAAAAACCACATAAGAATTTATGTATCTCCCACTCGCAGATAGGCTCAAAGTAAACTTAGAAAAGTGTTCATCACAATATGCATGGGGTATATTCAGTATTTGCATAAATTTTCAAGTCCTATGGCTAAGAACAAAGGTAATTGTCTTCCTATGTTTGTCACAGTGTTTCCATTCCTATCGTGATTTCTCTGTTGAAACCACCGATGTCCCAGCTCTCTGTACTCAGAGCCGACTGCCCCGTTTTTTCTGGAGCAGCCACTTAGGAGAGGTGACCTGTGCATCCCGTTCACAGTGACGGCACAGTCTCCTTGTGATGCAGTCCAGGCGTGGACTCCACATCATACCCGTCAGAGCACAGAGTGGGTGAAACCGAGTCCCCAAACCTGCCCCATCCACAGCCCATGTAGTATGTTCTTTAGTTCATCATCAGTCTCCCCCTAATAATGAACTTTAGCTCTCAAATCTGAGCACAGCCCATGCACAGGAGCCATGGGGTCTCCTGTGCCTCTGGCAGCCAGTTGGGCTCTGTCAGTTGTCTCTAGGGGGACCTCCCAGCCGGAGGCTCAGATTTCCTTCCCCTTTAAAAGGTGACACTGCTGGGGAAACTGCAGCTAGACAGGGCGGGCATCTGACAGCTCACTGGCACGCCGGCGTGTCCTGGTGGGTCGTGATGGGGTCCACGTCTCCCAGCATCACCGTGAAGGAGGCCGCCGACCGGGCCTATGCACAGGGGTCCCCGTTCACGGTGCTTTTGCTTCTGTGCTTGGACAGCAGCTTCCTGTTGAGGATCCTGGTGAGCGTGACGCCCCGCCTCCGGGCCGCCTCCGGCTGCTGCAGGAACACGAGGTCGTTGTGTGACTGGCTCAGGCCAGGGTCCTTCTGGTGATGCCGCCGGCGGAAGAACAGCTTGGCGCCTTTCCTTAGGATGCCTCCTGGAAGAGTACAGCACAGGGGGCTGGTCAGAGGGGCTGCGGACGAAACACCAGGACAACTAGGCCGCGTTGAAAAAGAAAAGGAAGTGAGGATGACTCTAATAAGAAGCCATCGCTGTCCCCATGAGACGACAGCTGGAACCGGGCCTGTGCACAACACCCGAGTTGTCAGGATGAAGTGAACACTGGGAAAGCAGGGGGCGGGACTATCACTCCTATTCCCAGGGCAGGTATTTATGCCACTGACCATCCCATCACACCAGATGCTGGCAGGCTGTCCTCACCTTGGCCCTCAGGTCCCCTCAGCCCCCCACCCCCGACTCCCCTTTATTAGGGAGAGTGTAAACTGTGTGCCTCCCCAAAGGATGCTCATGCTAGTATCAGGGCCCTGGGAAGAATGGTATTCACTTAGGAAAGTCAAATAACATTTATTCTTTGGGGGAATAAGGTTTTTTTATAACTCCAGATCCTATTGTGAACACAGAGGGTGTCAAAAAATGTATACACATTTTAAGAAAGGAAACAACTATTAAAATTGTAATACTCAATATATACTGATAACAAAAGATGAATACAAGTCACGTTTGACTTCTGCAATGACAAGAGGTGCTCAAAGTGGTTCCCATCAGCGTCCAGACACTTCCGATGATGGCGAACTACTGCTTGAGCAACGCTGACCGAAGTGCCCACTTGTATACATTTTTTTTTGGCACCCCCGGTATATCAGGCTATGTCATCCGCCATGTCGGTTACTTGATCAGTTCTGACCTACCAAGCCTCAATGCATGTGGTTTGAACAATCTGTATGTGATGTCAGGTAGTGGAACATGGAACAGAAAAAATATTAGCAGCAGCAACAATAATTTCAACAGCAAGGATTCCGTAAAGATCAAATGCAAGCTAATTCTGTGTGTGTATGTGTGGGGGGGGACGAACCCACTAACCTGCTTACACTTTCACTGACTCACTTAACATTCGCCAAGGCCCAGCACATCAGGGAGCCTGTCCAGCTCGCCTGTGAAATTCATGACTCCTGGCATGGAGGTGTTAATGACTTTGAAAAAAGATAGACCTGAGAATCACCAGGGAGCTTTAGAGCTGATCTGGCAATTCATTCTTTTCCTGATAGACAGATGCCACAGATTCTTCAACAGCCACAGCACTCACCAAGCCCCGCCCCGCCATGTCTGTTCAAGCGGGGAGGGATGGCTGAACAGCGTCAGTTTGCTCCTCTGCCCGGCCCTGTCTGCGGTCCTCTGGCTAATCCACACTTACCAGGCTAAGCAGCAGACGGGCAGCTCCAGGGCCCCAAGGAACGGGCCGATTTAATCTGCTCAAAGCTGCTGAAAAGACTTTAACATTTTTTTCTTTTCGGATCCAGGCAAATAACCTATTCTGAAGAATCACTGGGACATTTTAGTTTTTACACTTATCTAAAGTCAGGAGCCGTGTGCAGGGTGAAAGGGTGGGTGGGGAGGGCAGGGGGTAGGAGGGTGCACACAGACACGTAAGTGGCCTCGCTCTTGTCCGTGGGCCTGACGTGGGACATGTGTGGCCCGTACATGTCCGTTCCTGCAGCTCTTCAAACCCCTGTAAGAGGCAGCGTGTCACCGAAGGTCACCAGTGAGGGGGCTCAGCATGCAGATGGCACCACCAAGCGCACTTGACGCTGGAGTCTGGCTGGTGGGTGCGTGCAGTGGTGGCCTCTGTTTAATGACCTGGCGTATCAAATGCTTGGGCCTCTCAGCCTGACCAGGTAGCTTCAGGTTGGGGGGCCTAGGAAGTATTTCTGATCTGTAGGCACCTGCTTTTGGTTGAGCTTGGGGTCCCCAAAGGACATATAATATGGGGCTCTCACACTGGAAGAGAGGAGAGGCAGGGGGAGCTGAGGGCCCACTTGGCTAACCTGGACCCTTCGAACCCCACACCTTCCACCGCAGTCTCCCCAAGGGGAATGAAAGCTCCATCTCTGAAGCCCATTTCATTGTGTCCCTGCACTGAAATCGCTCTGGGGTCTGGAGCCAGGGCCCAAGGTGTGAACAGGGGCAGGGTTATGGGTTGGATTACGTCCCTGTGAAATTCCTATGTTGGGGTCCTAATCTCCGGCACCTCAGAAAGTGACCTTGTTTAGAGAAAGAGTCAGTACAGAGGTGATTAAGTTACAGTGAGGTGACTGGGGTGGGCCCCAATCCAATCTCACTGGTGTCCTGATAAATGGGACATTTGGACCCAGACACACACAGAGGACACCACATGAAGGTACAGCAGAGATGGGGAGCGGGGGGCGCTTCTACAAGCCAAGGAACACCCGAGATGGCCAGCCACCGCCGGAAGCTGAGGGACCGGGGACAGTTTCCCCCTCGTGGCCTCAGGAGGAACCGATAGCTCACCAGGCCTGTGTTTCCCTGACTTGACATGACTTGTCATGGCTGCCATGGGGACAACATCAGCGTCTTGGACAGAGGACAGTCACATGAGGGGAGACTTGCAGTTCTACCGGCTGGAGCCCTGGGAGCATCTCCCACGACCTCTGAGGGAGGCCTTAGCCTGGCTGACACGAGGAAGCTGAGGCTCGGGGAGGTGACATGCTCTGCCCTCCTAACATGGGCCAGAGCGGGACGCCCGTGTTCCCGTGCCCGGCTCTTCTGTGCTGTTAAGGATGGCATCCATGCTGGAAGGGGACAGGACCCACTCCCGAGAAGTGGCCAGCAGGTGTCTGTAAGGGGCACCTCCTTTGGCAGTCAGCGAGGAGGCTTCCAGAGAGCGGGGTGGATGGCAACGGTCAGAGGTTGTCACAGAGCAGAGTCCCGCCCCCGACATGGACTCAGACCGGCTTCCTGGAATGACATAAATCTCTCGAGAGGCGTGCCGGTGACACGGGTGGGACAGGACATTCTAGTGATGCAAACCCATCTCCAGGGCCCACAGTTTAGCTCATCAAACAAGAGGAGTAACTGGCATAGACAGAGTCCCTTGTCATTTCTAAATATAAAAAAGTTGAAAGTGTTTAAACTTGGCCACTGCATCAGTTACCTGAGGCGTAAACAACGGCCACTCCACGGCGGGTGGAGGTGTAGGGGGTAAGGGTCATAGCACAGCGAGGCCAGCGTGCTCTGGCTCTGTTGTCAGTGGGAACGTAATACTAGTGGGAGCTGCCTGGACTGACAATGGCTGTGTGGTCACTTTGTGTGAGCTTGGCTGGGGTGCCTGGGCCTGAGCTAACAGAGACGGCCCTAGGTAGTTGGATGGGCTTCATCTAGTCAACTAAACAACCAAAGAACAAAAGCCGAGGCTTCCTGGAAAAGAAAACACTCTGCCTCGAGACTAGTGTCAGCTCCTGCCTGCGTCTCCAGCCTCCAGACTCATTAGCCCCCAGAGTCACATGAGCCAATCCCTTGAAATATGGAGCCTGTGGGCTCTGGTTCTCTGCAGAACCCTGAGTGAGACGAGCTAAGCCTGGTACACCACAGCATCTGTCACCGGTGGTGACAGGGAAGTTCACGTCACCGGGGCGAGAGCAGCCGAGGCCGTCTGGGCGTCACAGCCTAACTCTTTTATTCCAGGCCACCTGAGCCACACTGACAGGCAAGAAGCAAGGGTCAGGCCTCACCCGCAACCCGAGAGATTCCGCAAGGGAAGACTGGGAGGCAGGCTGGGTGAAATTTCAGGCAAATATCTTAAATGAGGGACAGGAAGGGGAAAAAAATCTTTCCTTGATTGTAGCACAGTTAAAAAAAAAATCACAAGGAGGCTGAAGAATACACAACATACGAAGGAATTAAAAATAGTTATTCTGAATGGCAGCCTTATTAACTTTCTTCCCTTGTCTCCACAGAGTCTAACAGATGTAAATATTACAGTTCATTGAAGAATCCGTCTTGAAATCTGATAGGTAGGAAAACAGGGACCAAAAGCAGCCTTATAAATTGTACTTTGCTGCCCAAAGACCAGCTTTGGATTTCAAGCCAAACCATAGACGGTCCATTTGTAAAAGCGACTACTCTTTAGACCTGGAGGACAATTAAGGGACCAGTCTGTATGTATGTCACAGCGAGGTTGTCCTGTCCCATCACGTCACAGAGACACGCCC
>NW_017731808.1:367326-376543 GCF_001890085.2 Hipposideros armiger
CCCCCCCGACCAGCCGAGGTGAAGGTGCTGTCCTAACCTGACCAGGGCACTTTTCAGGAGGCAAATGGGGAAAGTGGCACCCTGGGAAGGAAAAGCTAGAAACGGACAGGGAAAAAGGGAGAAAGGGGTCAATTCCTCCTTGGTAATAATATACGCGTTTCTCACAGCAAGGCTACACTTAACTTTCTGAAAAAGTAAAAGACAAAAATAACTTACTGTGTAGGCACTTAATTGTGGTTGGCATAGCGATCCTCTTAAGTGAAAGGGAATGGGCAGGCGATGAAGACAAGGAAGAGGTGAGAAGCATGCGAGAGCAAAATAGGAACGAGAGACGGTGAGCGTTTGGAAGCCCTCACGTTAATCACACATGAGATTTCTGATTACTGTGCAGCACATTTTGGCAAGGTTTTTGTTTTTTTCTTCTTAACTTATTAATATTTTCCCATCAATACTTTTGTCCTTAATTGCAGCAAAATACACATAACATAAAATTTACCATCTTAACCATTCCTAAGTGTATATTCAGTCGTGTGAAGTGCATTCAGTGCTAGGCGGCCATATCAGCACTTTATCAAGCTAAAAAATAACCCTAAATTTGGGGAGTAGATTTCCTGTATTGGCCGCAGCGTCACAATACATACATTTATAAACGGCAGAATTCCAGAATTCTACCCAAGCAGCCACGCTCGGAAGCCTAGTTTAAAACGCCTTGCTACGACAGGAGGTACAGAAGGCTCTTAGGCCAAAAACATAAGCTATAGTTAAAAATCAGAGATGATTCCACAGAGCCGCTCCCCATGTCACCAGTTAAAAAAAAAAAAATTAGAAAACGAAACTGCTTGTATTTAGCACCGTAACACATCACTGTCGAAGGCGCTGGCTGACAATGCCGAGTGCAAACCTCTCCGCAACACTGGACTGAAGAGGCAAGTTTAAAACAGTGTCACATCTGCCCCTCTGAAAGCCTGGGGTCCATGCAGCACGCGGAGTGGACGGCACAGCAGCCCTGACATCCTCGCGGTGGCCCCCGATGCCAAGCCTCAGAGCGTGAGCTGGAGGTGGCCCCGCCACACCTGCCCGGCAGCTCGGTCCCCAAAAGTGCCTTTTATGAGGGATGTCATCCACCTGGTCCATGATGGGGACGGAGCAGGATGGCCATGGCACAGCAAGGAGGGAAACCGGGGGGAGAACTCTCCAGAAGGAAAGCAGACGGAGGAAGGAGGAAGCAACAGGGTGAATGGCCAGTGGTCCCTGAATGGACCTGGGGTCAGCGAGCTCGGCCTTCAGAATGAACCAGGAGGGCGGGTTGGGACGTCTGGGCTCCGTATTGGTGGCAGAAGGGAGGCAAGGGGCGCCCCGCCCTGCACCTCCTTGTTTTCTACCCTTCCCAGCCCCCACCTGCCTTCCTGAGGTCCAGGTGAGCTCCCTTGGGCTGCCCTGGCCCCCAGACTCAGACCAGGCCAGAGGGGCGTGTGCTGCCCTGCGGGCCGGCAGCCAGGCCACCTTTTCCATAACCCGTGCCGAGCCTTATGGACAGAAGCAGAGTGCCACAGAGGTCACTGCGCAGGTGACAGCTTCCCTTGCTGCCTGAGGTCACCAGACTCGGTCATGGGATAACATGGCCTGACCCCAGAGCAAGTGGGCAGATGGAGGCCCATGGCCCGTCTTCATCCCATGGTCTGGAAACCACACCCAGGAACCCTCCCCTTTTCTCTCTTGTCTTCTAACTTACAGCTCCGCGCCCATCTGTCCTTGCTCTGCTCCGGCCACGGGGTGGGTCACGGGGGCGGGACACGAAGCACACAGGACGGAGGTGGGTGAGGTCGGACACAGACCCTCTACAGCGGGGCTCCCAACCTCCGCCCCATAGACATGGGGCCACGTGATGCTGTGTGGGGTGTCCTGTGCACTCTGGGCCGCTGAGCAGCACCCCAGCTCTACCTGCCTGGCCCAGCAGCACCTCCACTCTCAGCTGTGACACTGGACCCTGTCTCCAGGCACTGCCTATGTCCCCTGGGGCACAATTGCCCTGCCTGAGAACCACTGGTCTGGGCACCAAGAACAAAGGAGCAGAGAGGCTGTGACAGAACAGCTGACCAAGGGCTCCTGGCCAACCAGGGGTGACTGGGATTTCCTGACGCCTGCACTCTCGGGGAGACAGGACTGAGCGCTAGTCACACCTGTCACTCCCAGCTTGGCTCAGGGGCCGCCCGCCCTGTCTTCTGCACTGGGGACTCCTCCCCGCTTGGCGGGTGGGCACACGCATGGTGGCACATCCCCGTTTATGGAGGAGGGAGCTGAGCCTCAGTGAGTCCTGAAGTCTCACATCTGCAGGTGACCCCTCGTCCCTACACTACACGTGTCTTCAGATCACTCTCATCCAAAGCGGTGACACGGTGAAGAAATTCACAAATTTAAAGCACTGATTTAGAGCTAATGAAAACAAGGGATTATTGTAATGAAATGACCACCTCATCACTAATTGGTTAACTTTCTGGGGAGCTTATCTCCCCGTGGATCCCATTAGGTGCCAGCGGTGAGGGGTGGTTTGTTTTTAGTGAAGGGGGGAGGGGAGTCTGAGGCACAAATGAGCAGAGGTGCCAGTCTCCAAGCTGCGGGGAACCCAGCCGCCGCCGGCTTTGTGGAGGAGTGCTCAGACAGAGGACGGCACTTCTAGGCACGCCCCCCAGATGCAGAGGGATGGCCCGGCCACTCACTCAGGACTCGGGCGTGTCCGTCCCACCCTGCCCCGGCTCTAACGGGCTCAGACCTTCAGCACAGGTGCTTGTGTCCGGAAGCGGAGGGTGGGATGGATTGGAGAGGAGCGAAAGGGAGCGGATGAGGGGAGCGAAGCTTGGACAGTAGCAGGAGAGCAAAGCCATCGGGTGGGGGCGGGGCGGGTACCTTTATGCTTTTTGGCAGCGCCCGGCTCTGAGACACTCAGGGAGCTCTCTGACAGCTCATCCCCTTCGGGGAACCGTGGGGCTTGGTCATCCCACACCTCGGCCTGTGACTCCTTCTCCAAGTCCAAGGAGGCCAGCTCGCAATCCTGGGGCTCCAGGACCAATGATGCCCGTGCTGAGGGCTCCTCCTCGGGCAGGGCAGAGGCCACAGCCGCCCCGCGCTGGGACAGGGCGTCATCCTCGCGGGTGCTGTCCATGGAAGCCGCGTAGTCCAGCATCAGGGCGGCATCACTGTCCTGACATAGCGAGGTCTGTCCAGGGAGAGAGAAGTCATTACAAGGGAAGGTGACATGGACCCACGGGAGGGGGTGCGGACATGGGCATGGAAAAGCCCAGTCCAAACCCCTGACCGGTGATTTCTAAGCGTCAGAAGAGGCCCGGCCCCCAAGAAGGCAGCTCATGAAACATGGCAGCTGCATGGCAGGGGGCCTGAAACACAGAACCAGGTCTCCACTGGGGCAGAGGGTTGGGCCACCCGGCAGCGAGGGGGCGGCCCCGAGTTCGCAGTTTGAGGGTGTCACAGAAGCAGGTGATATCTCCCCCCACCCCCCCCAGCAGATGGCCTGGCTGGAAGAGTTGCGGGAAAGGCCCAGAGGCGAGATGGAAGAGCGGGCAGACAGGGTGACTGAGGACGGACGTGAGCTCGAAGCTCCAGGTTCAGGCCACTTGTGAGCCTTTGTGCCCATAGCGAGCGGGAACTCTCGGTACACACTTTGTATCCCAAGGGTTACGCTTGTGTGGGAAACATGTAGGTGCTAAAGTAACCTACAGGGTTGGAAGTCAGGAAAGTGGTTCCCTGAGCGGGGAGTGACAGCCGGGGACCCGGGGTGGGGGGACCCGGGGTGGGGGGGCTCCATGGGGCCAGCCTGCTGTTCTGGATCTGTGAGCAGCTGCTCAGGATCACCTGCTTAGTGACAAGTGACAACTGCTCGTTTCTGACTCAAGTGCCAGCTTGCAGAAGTGCCTGCTGACGCCGATGGGACAATTTGAACATCGATAGAAACAGCGACTGTAGTGGGCTGGGTACAGTAAATGTTAGGATCCACGTGTTCCTAACGATTTAAAAATAAAACCTTAGAGAAAGCGTAGGGGAGAATGGTCATAAGCCTCATCCTTATTTCATTCACATTCACCTAGAACTCAAAACCAAAACAACCCTTCAATCCGTGGGCCTGGGGGCACCTCCAGAGACGCCATCGCCACCTGCTGGCTGCTGCTGGAAGTGCACACAGGAAACCCAGAGAGGCGCCTCCCGGCTCTTCTGCGATGATGCTCTAGCCCACCTGCCAGCTCTGCCTGTTGGGACTTGAGCACTGGCCACCCGCACCCTGAATGTAACGTTGGTGACACGCCTCTGAGAGGTTGGTTTCCAGTGTGCCCTTCCGTCCCACCCCCTGGGTGCCCTCAAAGTATCAATGTGCCCTCAGGGTTCACCAATTCTTCTTCCTGCCTCCGCAGCCCCTCCCACCATCAACTCTCCCAACCGTCCCTCCATGGCTCACACTCTCCTTGTTCATTCTGAAACGTGAAAAAGGAGTAAGGGGCTGGCATGTGGCCCCTGGCCGTGAGGGTCTGGCCTCTCCAGCAGCCTGGCCTGCTTGGCACCCACCAGGGAAGGCCTCCCACCCACCATCTGCTCTGGACAAACATCACAGAGCAGGAGAAGGAAGGGATGGGGATCGGGCTGTGTTCAAACCCAGCCAGGTTTCTCTCTGATTGCAAAAGGCAAAAAATTAAAATGGTTTGGAAACGTGTAATGTGGAAAGTGAAAGTTCCCCATAATCGAGCAGTGAGTGATAAGGGTGGAGGTTGTATCACCAAGGGGAGTCTTATATCAGGTCGGTCTTTTTCAATAACTTTTCTGCAAATGAGTCACCAACCTCCCAACGACCAAAGCACCCCCTGGTCAGAAATGTTCAAGTTTCCTTCATAAACAGGATAAGCTGTGTGAATAAATTCCAGGGATCGCCCCCTGCTGGGTGGGGGGGCGGGACTGACATTTGTAAATGGAACTTTCTGGACATAGATCAAGAGCTACAAGGGGAGCGACAGCAGGTTGCCAACAGATGCCAGCGCCCCCGGTGGCCGCACCTTGGAGACCCCTGATATGATGATGGTGCTTTTCTTCCTCGGCGATTTCAGCTTCAGCTTCGAAGATTCGCTGAGCTGTCGAATGGCGACCTCGGCCACTGGATCCGAGCCATTCAGCACCAACAGTTCTGCGGGGGGAGGCGGTGTGGACACATTAGCAAACGCTGAAGACTCTGTGGACCCCCGCCCTCTACAGAGGACTTTGTGTGGTCACATGATACTCACTGATGTGTACACTGCATCCCTGCATGTTTGTGTAAGTTACACCCCTTTCGAGGTGATGAGAAACAGCTAACGCAGGTAAACAAACAAATCTCTAACCTTTTGGGGGATTTTGAACTTTGAAAGGCAACACAGTCATTCCTAACCCCCGGCAAGCGTGGTTAACCACCTGTGATGGTGTTTCATGGGGCCGTGGGGACAAAAATAAGGTCGTCTTTATGATTAGGGGTCCTACTTGTTTTCTGATATTCATGTAACTGGCACATTGAACAAGAGAAAAAATAAGAGGCAGAAATTTTGTAAAGTGAGGCATCAACTGGGTTTTATGTTTATTTTGTTGAAGTGTCCCCTGTCACTCAAGCAGGGGCAGTGGTAACGCCAACCCCTGGTCTTTGATCAACTTCGATTTCCCTTTTCTCCTTTTAGTTCTTCAATTATTACTCAAAAGAGCTTCCCAAACTCCCATGGGAAACACACACACACACACACACACACACACACACACACACACACACACACACTCTTCTCATCAGACCAGAGGCTGTGAGAAGAGCTCAGCAGAGAGGGAGACGCCGAGAGCGTGGCTTCCATTACCTGTGTCTGAGGAAGACAGGGTTTTACTGACGGGAGCGCCGTGGCAGGAGACGGCTTGGACGGAGATGTCCTTCTCAATCACCTTCACCTTGACAGGCGTCCTCAGGGGAGACTCTGCCAGGGAAAAACCCCAATTACAACAATCTCCACACACGGTCTGAATCTATAGTCACGGGGAAGTGAAATGACACACAGCTCACTTGAACCCCACTTCATGCCGTTGGGAAAAGCATGGGCCAAACCTTAAGAACCACCTCTCTTCTTCTTCTTCTTTTGCGGGGGGGGGGGGGGGGGGGGGAGGCATAAAAGGGCATTGAAGCTTGGGTTTCAATAAAATTTCAGAAATGTTTTAATTAAGCCAGAATTTCACTTTCTGTTTTGCGTTCAAGAACTGTGCCAAGCCATCTGTTTTGGAAAGATGATACTTCTGCACAAGCAGAAACACAGTATAAATAAAAGAATAAATCATGCACTGATACAGAAGTCATGTCCAAGGTGGTAGCTGTGGGGACAGGTGGCAAATTCAGCTGGATCTAAAATGACAGCTCGGGCCGGCCGAGTGGCGTGATGGTTAAGAACTCGCTTGGGATGCCAGAGGGCCCCGGTTCGGATCCCACATATGAGGGCCAGTGACGCTGCCCTCTACAGCTAAGATGCTGAACAACAGCTCAACCTGGAGCTGGGCTGCCATGAGTTGCTGGCGACGGCATAGGCTGCAGCCCCTGCTGCAGTGGGTTGCCATGGGCTACCGTGTGTAGCCAGCAGCTAGCGTGAGCGGCCAGCAGCCGCAGTGAGCGGCCGTCCAGAAGCCGGCGACTGATCTGCCTCGCCTGGGAAGAGCGCAATGATGGTGCCAACTTGGGCCAGTGAAACAGCGTCCTCCACAACTAGATTGAAGAACAAAACGACAGCAACTTGTCTGTTCCCCTTCCCCCAATTCCCCAGCGCTGTTCCCATCCCCCCAATTACCCAATAAAAATCTTTAAAAAATAAATAAATAAAATGACAGCTCGTCAAGCCTTCTAATAAATGATTTTTAACATAAGAAACTGTGTTTCAAGACAGTGTGCTGTCCCCACGTAAACATTATGGAGATCTTAACCAGATGTGCCATCCAATAGCTACATTTTAGCTTCAGAATATACTACAGGGTTGAACCTTGCTTTGGCTTGTCATGTATTCATTTGACAAAACCGAAAGGTAATTTTCTTTAAAAAAAAAAAAAGCTACACAAAAGTCTTGCCAATTACCTTTCTCCCTGTGCTGTGAGATTTTCTTAAATAACAGCACTGCGGCCCACAGCCTGCAGTTCAGAGACAAGACCTTTATAGGGAGAGAGGGGCTTGCGCGCTTCCGCAGGGAGGCGGTTTCCGTTCTCTCACCAGAGCTCAGCGGGGACGCCCTCCCCGCGTCGAAGCGAGGCTTGGTTTTCACGGCCGTGACAGTGGTGACCACAGTCCCACAGGGCATCACCGTGCGGTCTTTTTCTATCTTCGCAGCAGGGACAGGCGGCGGCGGCTGCCAGGATTTCGCTTCCCCGGGTTCTACGAAACAGAACTGCAGAAAGGGCCAGTTATGTCTCATGGCCGGTGCACTGACTTCCTCAGTGAGGGCCCCTAGGTGTTATCAGGAACCCGGTCGCCCAGGATTGACAGAGGGCGATGGGGCCCGTGCTCAAACCCAGCAACACGGAATGATGGGAGCAAAAGGTGAAGGAGCAAACAACATAAAATAGCCCTTTCTGGGATTGGCCCATGTGAACCGGACCCCGGCAAGTCATGTCACACGGCAGACAGACAGCCCGGCCGGGTCCCGGACAGGAAGTGTCCGGTCAAGTCTAGAAATGCAGAGTATGAAATAGCAACTCTTCTCCGATGAGCTTGTTGCTTCACATTGAAGCCAGAGCAAGACTCTGACAGAGAAACGAAGACACCCTTTATCTTACGTGGGTCAAGCTGGGACTTGGCCACGTACCTCTGCGGTGACCGACCCCAACACTGGGCTGCCTGCCGAGGGCCCGCCAGTCAGCGTAAAGCTTTGTAGCCCAGAGGGCTGCTTCTTAAACAAATCCAAAGGAACAGTCGTCATCGCCAGCAGACCTAAAAAGATAGAAGACAAGTAGTGAGCACCGCGGATACCTCCATGGAGTCGCACGGGGTCCCACAAGAGCAAACAGGTCGGCGTGAGCTGCTGCAACCTGAAAAAACTCCTGATTACATCCTGTTCCCTTGAAAACATTTGACAAATGTCAGTCATAAAAGACAAAGAAGGCTAAGAGATGTGATGATTACGGGCACTGTCTGAACCTGTACTGGAGTGGAAAATAGGGACAAAACGGGGATTCTATGGAAAGTACCCTCCCAGGGTGACCGGATCATAACTTCCTACCGGGACAGGTCATGGTGGGGAGTCGGGCCCCAGGCATGTGACTTCTTTATTGAAAGGCTTATCTTGGCCTTGAGCCAGTCCTGCCCATTGTTATGTGCAGCAGGGTTCACTTGCCTTTGAAATGCCTCTTTCAGACCCCTCCTCCTAACACCTGGCCACCCTTTCGGACTTCTCAAGAGGGCGCAGAATGCAACCACCCTGTAATCCGATCCCCGCCTTGCTTTACCCCCTCACCGCCATGTCATCATCCCTCCTTAATCGCAAACGCACGAAAGAAGCTGCAAATCTGCCCTTCTCAGGAGCACTTGAGAGCTTGCTTCCCGGCACACATTGTCAGATTGGCTCAAACAAACGCTTATAAGAATTCTCTGAAGGTTCGAATGTTTCTTACACAGACAAAAACAACTGCTATGAAGGACAGCAGTGGGTCAGCTGATGAAAACTGGACTAGGGGCGGTGGATGGAAGAACTGTATATCAGTGTCAATTCAGGGAGCTAATAATTGTACCGTGGACACACAAGAGAATATCCCAATTCCTAGGCTCTAAAGAATGTAGGGCGTAAAGAACCATGATGCATGGAATTACCCTCAGATGGTCCACACGTCTACCTGTGTGTGTGTGTGGGGGGGGGGAGGTGTCAGTCAGTGTGTGAGTGTGAGAGTGTGTGTGTGAATGTGAGTGTGTGTGTGTGTGTGTGTGTGGAGAGAGCGAGAATGCGTGAACAAGAGTGACCACCAAGCGTGAACGCAAATAATAAAGGAAATGGGCACATGTTAAAAATATGTGAGTCTGGGACCGGCCGAGTGGCGCGTTGGTTAAGAGCTGGCTTGGGACGCCAGAGGGCCCCGGTTCGGATCCCACATGAGGGCCCCGGTTCGGATCCCACATGAGGGCCAGTGACACTGCCCTCTGCAGCTAAGATGCTGAACAACAGCTCAACCTGGAGCTGGGCTGCCA
>NW_017731808.1:376678-388841 GCF_001890085.2 Hipposideros armiger
TGGTGCCAACTTGGGCCAGTGAAGCCACGTCCTCCACAACTAGACTGAAGAACAAAACGACAGCAACTTGTCTGTTCCCCTTCCCCAATTCCCCAGCACTGTTCCCAATCCAATTCCCCAATTAAAAAAAAATATATATATATGTGAGTCTGAGTAAAGTCTCTGTGGTTATTCTTTGGTTTGCTTTTTTAAGTTTGGAATTTCATAGATCCCATCAGGCTAGACAGGAATGAAATTCCGGTGGAGCCAGCAGGGGTGGGGCCCCAGCCATGGACCAGGCGGCCTCTCTCCAGGCAAACGGTGGCCCTGCCCTGTGTTCCCACACCTGCCCGCTCAGGGAATGTCAGCTCTTATCCCAGGAGCAGCCCAGGTAGGTATCTCAAGACCAAGGATCAAGGAAGTTGCCTCAGCATTCTTGCTAATAACCAGAACCTTGACTGGCTTCTTGCTGTGTCTTTCTAACATTAGGAGATAACCAAATGACTTGGTTGCACAGCTGAGTAAGCCAGGTAAGGGGGCCCCCATCCCGATTTTGGTTTGTTTATGGGGATATTCGAAAAACCTAATAAATATTGAAACTACTGACTTACACACAGGAACACGTACAGGTCCACATTCGCCTTAGTGGGTTTCCCTCTCATGGTTCCTTTCTCGTAGCTAAAGCATGTGTCCAGCCTAAGCCACTGTGGCTTATTTTACAAGGAAAAGCCAGGTAATACCCACAGAGACAGGAAGTAGGATGCTGGTGCCAGGGGCTGGGGGAGGGCGAAACTGGGGGAGGTGCTTAATGGGGACAGAGTCTCAGTTTAGGAAGATGAAAAGGGTTCTGGAGATGATGGTGGTGATGGCTGCACAACAGCGTGAATATTCTTAATGCCACTGAGTTACACTCAAAAATGGTTAAGATGATAAATGTTACGTTACAAACATTTCGTCACAATAAAAAAACAAAAAAAGGTCAATTGAGGCTAAGAGGGTTGAGAACTGCTTCTCCAAGCCACGAACTGTTTAATAAAAGATTTTGGATATTTGTTAAAAAAAAAACCCAAAAAACCAAAGAAACTCAAAAAACAAAAAACAGTTGAATATTCTTTTTCCCAAAATTTATGAACTTGTTAATAGCTTAACGGACTTTCAATCAAACATTCCCTTGGGCAGACCAGGAGTGGTCTGGGGGAGGGGCCAGCCTCCTCTCTGGGTCTCCGGCCCTCCCCAGTTCGCCAAGGTCATGGTCGGAGACAAATAACCCTCCCAGGGAGCAGGGCTCCACCTGGTTACCACCCACCTTCTGAGGGCTGCCCATCTTCTGAAATCCGCAGGTACAATTCCTTCGACTTGGCATTCAGCTCGCTGTGGAAAGGAGAAACAGCTGTGAATCCTTAAAAACGCTTTATTAGTTTTGAAATCGTATTTTTTTTCTGATTATAGAAAGGAACAGAAAGCCATCATCAATATTGTTAAACGCTAGAGAGACACATAACCAAAATTATAAAGATCGTCTGCAGCCTCACTATCCAGAAACGGTTGCTGGTATTACTTGGTGCCTAGGCTCCTAGAATCACCCGATAGAACTTTCTGGGCGATGATGGAAATATTCTATATAGGTGCTACCAAATATGGTGGCTACTAACCACAGATGGCTTCTGAGGACTTGCAATGTGGACAGTGCAAACTGAGGGCTGGATTTAACGTTGTTTAATTTCAGTTACTTGAAATTTAGAGCCACATGTGGCTATGAGTTACTTTATCGAGAAGGCTAGTGATGTAATTGTCTAAAAACATATAAAAATATAGAACATAACTCCCTTCGTCTTTGTAACCTATTCTCTTCACTTAAGATATCACGGACATCTTTCCATGGCAATAACTACAGAGCAGCATCATTTTTCATAGGCATCTAGTGTCCTATTATTCGGCCTTATGAGATTTTATTTAGCCAATTTCTTACTAACCAACCCAGTAATATTAACAGTTCCCTCTTGTCACAACAGGGCATGGATGGAGGTGAGGAAGAAATTGATACTAAGATCTGCCTTCAAAAAGAAATCCACGTTTCACTTAAAGCGACCTCAGATGGCCAATATATTTTTGTTGTTGTTGTTAAATTTTACTGGGGAGCAGTCATGGTCATTGGTTACACATTGCTTTCACGCTACAATGGCATAGTTGACTCTTTTAAGGAGGGTGCAGCTCACAGTGGCCCATGCGGGGATTGAACCAACAACCTTGGTGTTATCAGTACCACACTCCAACCAACTGAGCTAACTGGTCGCCCCTCAACACACTTAAAAAAAAATTTTTTTTTTTCAACTTTTTTTTTTTTTTTTTTTTTGGTTTGCACAATGCTACAAAATGATCTCAGGGTTTGGCAGCCTTGAACAGGTGAGCTGTGGAAACCCAAGCCCATGGTAACGGGCTGTACGTACAAGGTGAATTCTTCTTCCCAGGCGAGGTCACTAGTGTTTTTCGGGAGGGCGGTGGACAGCTTCTGAACGGGGTCATTCAGCTGAACTGTACACAGTAGGTTCACGTTGCCTGTAATCAGAGGGCCAAGGAGAAGCTTTTATTTTTGTTCCTTAATTGCTGTCAGACATTTTTGCATGTAAAAGGAGGTCTGGATAAAATGTCTAAGGTCTTGCTCACCCAGTCTGAGGGGCCATTCTTTCTTCCATTTACAAACTCTCAAAGCACCCCACTCATTTGGTGTTAAAGGTGGTCTACCCTCAATGATGCCCAGAGCCCAGGACTGACCCCAAGTGCCTCTGCTGTCTCTCGGTTCTGTCTGCAGGCACAGCCTCCTGGTGGGAGACCCTCCCTGGGGGTGATCTTACTACAGCAGAAACGTGGCCCCCCACTCTCAGACAAGACTAACCCCTTGCCAAAGGAAGGGTATCTGGGGTGACTCTGATATTTGGGGATTACTCACAGAGAATCCTACAAACAACAACTGTGTGTTTTTATACCTGACTCAGCTCAGTTACAGCCTTTTCTGGGGTGTCTGCTCCAGATAACGGGACACGTCACTATCAACAGTTGCTTCTGCTTCTGGGACATGCTCGCCCCTCGGCACAGAGTGACGGCTCTGGATGATGACTAATCCTCGCCACCTCGGCCCTTTACCGTGTACCAGGTGGTATTGGGTGCTACACACAGCATCTTACTAATCTGCACCATCACCTTCCAGGGAGACACGGACCCAGACGGGGACCTGCTGGCAGAGGTGAGGAATGGGGGCCCCGACCCCAGCGACAGGCTCCAGGGAGCCCGCTCTCAGCCGCTAAGCGTGGGGCCTCAGACGGTCACCAAAACCATCACCTACAACCCACTTTGCCGACTCTGGGTTGTTAAATGCGGCCTGTCTGCGCGTTTGGAATCGGAAGAAGGTCCTTGGAAACAAATGTAAGAAACCCCTAACGTTGTCAGGCAACAGGGATGTCTCAACAACGTCGAACAGAGGTAGAGAACTGTGTCCCATCCCATGTCCCAGGCTACTGCATCTGAGGTCCCAGCAGACTCAGAGCCCCTTGAAAAGTTACCCGTTTTGGGGATAACTTTTGTCATCACTCAGCAGCCTCTCCTTGCACTGAAGGCTCCCCGACGGACCCGAAGCCCTGCTGACACCCACAAACCGCCAGTGTGGTAACCTTACCTTCCAGGAAAGCAGGTCAATTGAGGAGGCTTAGCATGAATCTACAGGTTCAATAGGGGAGGGGAGGAAGAAGGAAAGGAGGGAAGGAGAAAGGCAGGGAGGGAGGAAGGGAGGGAAGGAGGTGCCTTCTACACTAAAGAAAAAGGGCAAAGCTGCAACTGTGTTTCTTTCCTCCCTCAGCTCCACGTATGCAAAACCTGGGCTGTGCTCTGCTGGTCTCGCATCCCTGTTGTGGTTTTCGGGGGGCTCTTCTTGACTCAAAGGCAGGGATCACACTGCAGACCCAACTGGAAGGAACCCCAGTGGAAACCAAAGGCCACCGAGAACCCACAGGTCACCCTCCGTCAGCTCCTGCTGCAGGACCGTCACTTCTATGGCCAGCCAGGCGCCCTGCCGTCCCCCCGGAGCTCTGCAGGCACTGTCACCCACCTGAAGCACCAGGGTCATTTAGCAGCGAGGCTCGGATGTTCTTCACCAGCAGCTTGAGTTCGTGAGCCCTTGGAGGTTTGGGGGGACAGGGCTCCTGGGGAGCAGATGATGTGCACTGGAGACTCTGCAGGGAGAGGACGAGCAGTGACCCACGGGCAGGCAGAGGACCAAGGCGGCAGCCACCAGAGCCTGCACCCTGGGCTGCGCTGTGACAGTGCTCGCTTCTTATGGGAAGGTTGGGTGCCATCAACCAGAGCCATTTCCCTGCTTAGGAGCCTTCTAGATCCCACAGAAAGCAAGGGGCGTGGCAATCCACTCAGCCACCAGCCCACTGTGAGTAGAGGCTGGGGTGACCATGAGGGTCCACGCCTGACTCACACCAGGCACTTAAGACAGAACATGACCTCCCGGCTGCAGGGGTCAAGCACCGAGTGAAACACCAGCCAGACACGAATGGCCAGGGCCTGGGACCACATCCCACCTCAGGCAGACCCACCATCCACGTGGGGAATATCTAGGTAGGGTCCAGGTGTGGCGCTAGCGAGGGGACAGAGGCAGGTGCAGCTGGGGCCAGCTTCCGTCATCGTGTCCTCAGATCGGCATCAAGGCGTTTCCAACAGAAAGCCTCCCCACGTCTGGAGGCCCCCACCTTCCCTCCGGCCTTTCCCAAAGTAGCCCGCGACTGTCACTCGTGTGCGGGCGTTCTTTCACAGGGGCTCCTCAGGTACAAGCATGTGGGAATCCTGGAAAGGCGTCTCAGAGGTGTCAGGGGCCTCTACGCAGACAGAACTTTCTAGGGAGGGATTCTGGGTGCTGATGTGACTTCAGAACGCCTTTAGGGGGGTGCTAAGTAACTACTGACATGACACTAGCGTTCCTTATGTCACCATTTAGAAATCACTACGCTGAACCAGGGCCGTGCCAGCTGTGAGCCGCGAGTGCTGGGAGCCCAAGAAGGAACTGCGAAAACCCTTCAGATCCGGGTCTGCTCACTGGGGCACCGCAGGCCGCACACGTCTCCTTCAATTGTGTACGTGTGATGGTTAACTTCGTGTCAACTTGCCTGGGTCACAGGGTGCCCAGCGATTTGGTCAAACACTATTCTGGGTATTTCTGTGAGGCTGGTCTGTGGATGAGAATCATGTTTAAATCAACAGATGGAGTAAACCAGACTGTCTTTCCTAACGTGGGTGGGCCTCGTCCAATCAGTTGAAGGCTTAAATAGAGCAAAAGGCCGACTTCCTCATGCCTGGCGGCCTTCGAGCTGGACCATCAGGTTTCTCTTGCCTTTGGGCTTAACCTGAACACCAGCTCTTCCTGGGTCTCAAGCCTGCGGGCCTTCTGACTGGGAGTGCATCACTGGCTCCCCTGGGTCGGCAGCTGGCTGACTCACCTTGCAGAACCGGGACTGTCAGCTTCCATAACCAAGTCCTTCTACAGAGACTGACTACAAGGAATTGGGTCACGCCATTATGGAAGCTGAATATATGTATATGTGTCCTAGCAGTTCTGTTTCTCTGGAGAACCTGACCAATACAATATACAAGGACTGACAATCATGTTCGCGAACTCATCCTAGTAAAAGTGCTACATGCCTCACTGCTGAATATCACTATGGCCACCTTCGAAGTCCTCCCCTTGGGAAGCTATGCACCGATGCCAGCTCCTAGTCCACCCATCAAAGCAATTTTGGAACTCTTTCTGGAATGGCCATCAGAGCTGTCATCGTATTACCCTTGATGTCCTGAATGTCATCAAAATGTATTTCTTTCAATATTTCCTTTATCTACAGGTAAAGAAAGAAGTCATTGGGGGCCAGATCAGGTGAGTAGGGAGGGTGTTCCAATGCAGTGGTTTGTTTCCTGGCTAAAAACTCCCTCACAGACAGTGTCGTGAGAGCTGGTGCATTGTCGTGATGCAAGAGCCATGAATTGTTGGCGAAAAGTTCAGGTCGTCTAACTTTTTCACGCAACTTTTTCAGCACTTCCAAATAGTAAACTTGGTTCACTGTTTGTCCAGTTGGTACAAATTCATAATGAATCATCCCTCTGATATCAAAAAAGGTTACCAACATCGTTGCAACAAGTTTGCGAACTTAATTGTCAGACCCCTTATATGCTATTTTGATATGTAAACTCTACATATTTATTTAAAAGCCTCGTTCAATTTTGGTAGTTTGGGTCTTTTTATCTTCTAATTCCACGTATCCTAAAAGTACACCATGTTGCAAAGTTCCTCAAATTTGGGCATTAAAAATTGTCATGTGCAAAACAGTCAGGTACCTCTGATATAAACTACTACCACGGATAGAGTTCCTGAAAGGGAGAGCAGCTGAGAGGGGAGCCTGGACCAACCCCCTCTCACTGCGGGGGGGCTGAGCCTCCAACTCCGGCAAGCCTGCACAAACACCCACAGCACCTCACTTCTCTTGTCTGCTTTCCCAACTGTCCCTTCTTGTCACCCCCAGTGCCCAGAGCTTATCACAGCACACTGTGATCAACTGATGTTTGTCCAGTGAACCAATGGATTCTGTCTGCAGATGCTACACGCTAACGTGGTGCTACCCACCCTAACGGGAACCAGAGACCAACAGCCTGCATCAAAAATTCATTTTAGAAGTTATATTTTCTAAATGACTTCACCAAAACCTATTAAAGACAGATAGTCTACCACGCCACATAAAAATACCGAAAGTATGCATGAAAAATAACTCTAGGGACTATAAAGGCATGTCTTACATAATCGTAATAAAAGATGAGCTCATAATTGGGAGAATTAAGTCACCCTAAGGAAAGGGTTTTAGATGTGCTGCCAATAGAGATGTGAGAGACCAAGCCCAGTGACCCCAACCATGGCCAATATCCTGGACATGAACTCAGCCAAAGCAGCAGCGCCCTAGTCAGGCGAGGAAAGGGGCCCCAGAATGGGGGGCTGGCAGGTAGCATGGAAAATGGGGCCATGCAGAGATCGCCTCATGCGTCCACAATGCCCACAGGCGACAAGCTTCCAGGAGGCAGGGGAGGTCATCAGGGTGTCCCCAGCCTAGGCTAAACAGTGTGTCCATCCAGTATGCCTGCTTTGGGGGCACATTCTCATTGCTAATTGGGTGTCCCAGGTACCTCGGTCACAGAAGGATGAGGTCCCAGACCACAGGGTCTGAGTGGACAGTGAAAAGTCACGTTTTGACCCTTAAACAGCGGAGGGTCAGACAATGCTAGGGGCCCAACTGCCTCTTCCTTCCAGCCCATCGCGCCTCGGAACCCTGTGCACTGAACTCAAGCTTCCAGACCACAGCCGTTATCGACCAACAGCATTCATGCAATCTTGCTCTGTTATGGCGGGGTGCCGGAACATCATAAATGCACACATAGTCTCCAGCGAGCTGGACCACGCACGTTTCCTGGCAAGGTCACGACGCGCTCACACCCCTCGAACGGGTATACCTGCACTTCCTTCACGTCCGCAGGCCGGGTGCTCAGAACCACCGATGGGGATGCGGAACTGACCAGGTGCTTCAAAATATCCTGGAGAGTTTCAGATACTGTATTCATGGCAACCGCCCGGTCCTGCCGAAAGACAAGGAAGTCACCAAATCATTTCATAACCATGCACGTGTACAAAAGGACAGGCAAGCTCTCGGTTCTTCTCACCACGGCCCTGAGGTGAACAAACCTGGTGTCACCGGGGCTTTGAGAGGTCCGATTAGGACCCCTGAGCTATCTGGGAGAGAGTGTCCTTTCTACTGACCTCAGAAGGAATTCAGCTTATTTTAAAAAAATGGTAAAAATAAGACATGTGCAAAATAGAAATATGTTAATATTTCTGTATACAGCCTTCCAGTTTCTTCTCCCAAACATATAGACACGTTTTTTCTCCCTTGCACATTTGATAATTTGAAATTAAAAAGTATTCAAATAGGGGCCGGCCGGTGGCTCAGTTGTTTAAGATTTGGCTTGGGAGCACAAGCTCTGAGCAGCAGGGCCCTGGTTCGGATCCCACATGAAGGGCCAGTGATGCTGGGCCCTCTATAGCTAAGATGGTGAACAACAGCTCGACCTGGCGCTGGGCTGCCGTGGGTCACCGGCAACGGTGTAGGCTGCAGTGGGGCTGGCCAGCAGCTGGCGTGAGCTTTCGTGAGCCGCTGTGAGCGGCCGTCCAATGGCCGGTGAGTGACTGCCTCACCCGGGAAGAGCGCAATGATAATACCAACACGGGCCAGTGAAGCGACGTCCTCCACAACTAGACTGAAGAACAAAAGGACAGCAACTTCTCTGTTCCCCTTCCCCCATTCCCCAATAAAATCTTTAAAAACAAACAAACAAGTATTCAAATAAATGGAAAGGCCTGATAAGACTTAGACAAATTTGTAGAAGAACAACTAGGACAACTTATACTGCCAGATGCAAGCTCTATGAAGTTACAATAATGAATACCCAACAGGGTGTGTTTATGCATCCTAGAGTGCTAACAATACCCCTATTCATAATAGCCCCAAACTGGAAACTACCTAAGTGCCCATCCATAGCTACACAGATCCATAAATCGTCAAATGGAATACTACAGGGCACATGCACACACATTATCACACGACATGGATTTCACGGACATAATGTTGAGTGAAAGCAGCCAAACACACAGAAAAGCACATACTGTATGATTCCTTTATGTAAAGTACCAAAACACACAAAACTAGTATATGCTGTTTGTGGAAGGCAGAATTCTACGATCCCTAATGAGTTGGGGTCTCAACTTGAGTGCAGGTGGGACCTGAGACTTTCTTCCAGCCAGTGTATTCAGCAAAGGTGATGCAATGTCAAAGGTTACGTTATACAAGACTTCCTGTCAGCAAACTGGAGGACAGAGTCTCCTGCTGGCCTTGAAGAAGTCAGCTTCCACGTGCGAGGGGGCCACAAGGCACGGGACTACAGGGACTTCTGGAGCTAAGTGCAGCCCCCAGCTGACAGCCAGCAAGGAATCGGGACCTCAGTCCTACAGCCACAAGGAGCCGAGTTTTGCCAAAAAACACAGGAGCCTGGGAGAGGATCCTGGGCTCCAGAAAGACCCAGTCAGCCAAGACCTTGAATATGGCCTGTGAGGCCCAGAGCAGGCACCCAGCCAGGTCACGCCCAGACTCAGCAAAGGAAACAAGACAGCAAGTGTGTGCTGTTCTACCTGCTAGGTTTGGGGTAATTAGTCACGAGCACAGGTAACTTATACACATTGGGAGTCAGGAGCATGGTTACCTCTGGTGGGGGCTGGAGGGAGTGAGTGGAAGGGAGCAGAGGGGGGTCTCAGGGGAGCTGACCCTGTTCTGTTTGTGGGGCTGGGTGCTGGGCACTCAGGATGTTCAGTGTGTGAAAGCGCCAGTGAGCTGGATACTTAGGATAGCTGCACTCTTCTGTATATCATATCTCAATAAGAATTTTTTATTTTTTATTTTTTTTTTTTTTTATTTCTTTTAATTTTTTTTTTTAAAGATTTTTATTGGGGAATTGGGGGATGGGAACAGCGCTGGGGAATTGGGGGAAGGGGAACAGACAAGTTGCTGTCCTTTTGTTCTTCAGTCTAGTTGTGGAGGACGTTGCTTCACTGGCCCAAGTTGGCACCATCATTGCGCTCTTCCCAGGTGAGGCAGATCAGTCGCCGGCTTCTGGACAGCCGCTCAGTGCGGCTTGAGGGCCGCTCACGCTGGCTGCTGGCTGCTGGCTACACACGGTAGCCCATGGCAACTCACTGCCACAGGGGCTGCAGCCTACGCCGCCACGGGCAACTCACAGCAGCCCAGCTCCAGGTTGAGCTGTTGTTCAGCATCTTAGCTGTAGAGGGCAGTGTCACTGGCCCTCATATCTGGGATCCAAACCGGGGTCCTCTGGTGTCCCAAGCCAGCTCTTAACCGACGCACCACTCGGCCAGCCCTCAGTAAGAATTTTTAAAAAGTAAGCAGGATCTATTTTTTGAAATCTCAATTAAAAACCTTGTTTAAATATTATAGCTTCCATTCTGAACTCTTAAAACCTGGCTCTGGGTGGCGCCTGGCTAATGGAATATGTTACTCTGCAGGCCAGTCTGGCGTTCACGCCATCCGTTGCTCTATGGCTTCGGGACAGCAGCTGCAGTGGAGTGACTGGTTCCCAGCTGGGTGGGCCTGGCCCCAGGTCTGGCTCTGCCATGGACGCCCCCAGGGCCCTAGTGTCCCTTGTCACCTCTGGTAAATGCTTTCACTGTGGGACTCCAGCCCCTCCCTACCCTGTTCAGGGGGCAGGACACTGACAGGACTGGCTTTCCTCCAGGGCTACAACCCTCCTGAAAACCTGCCAACTCGGGGGCTGGAAGTGATTTCGGGAATGAGTCTGCAGTGCCCCAAGGACAGCTGGCTGGCCAGGCCTTGTTACAGCAAGCTTTGGCCAAAACTACCATTTATTGGAAATCTACTCTCTGCCAGGAATTCTAAGCTAATAATAATCAAAATAGCTAACACATCACTCTTAGGATGTGTCAGGCTCAATTCTATGGACTCATATGTATTAAGTAATTTAATCCTCACAAGCACTTGGAATATTATTGTCCCCACTTTACGGATGAGGAAACGGAGGCCCAGGGAAGGGGATTACCATGTACAGAACACACAGCTTGTAAGTGGCAGAGCAGGGAGTCAAACCCAGGCAGTTCAGCTCCAGGGTTTGCACGTACAGCCCCTCTGCCATCACCTTTCTCTTTAATATGTCCTTGACATATTTACCTTTTTTTTTTTTTTAATTGGGGAACAGTGTGTTTTTCCAGGATCCATCGGCTCCAAGTTGAGTAGTTGTTTCAATCTGGTTGTGGAGGGCGCATCTCAGGCGCCCATGTGGGGATCGAACCAGCAACCCTGGTGTTATGAGCCCTGCGCTCTAACCAACTGAGCTAACCGGCCGCCCCTATAGTTACTTTTTTAATTGAGGTGAAATTCACATAACATAAAATTAATGCATCTCAGTGGCATCCAGTACACTCACAGTGTTGTACAACCATCACCTCTATCTAATTCCAAAATATTTTCATCGTTCCCCCAAAAGTAAACCCTTTAGCCATTAGCAGTCACTCCCCCTTCCCCTCCCAAGCCCTGGTGACCACCACTCCGCCTTCTGTCTCAATGGATTTGCCTGTTCTGGACACTTCATAGAACTGGAATCTTACAGCACGTGGTCTTGTGTGTCTGGCCTCGTTCGCTGAGCATGGTTTTCAGGGTCATCTGTGTTAGCAGGTATCAGAACCTCACTCTGTTTTATGCCTGAATGATAGTCCATTGTATGGATGAACCTCATTTTGCTTGTCTACTTTTATCTTTGTGAACCCCATAATTTCTCCTCACTTTACAGAGGAGGGCATCAAGGGGTGAAAGATGGATTTTGGGGTACTCATATGTCACAGTCCATCACAATACTTAATACGCACCCCTATATAACTAAACAGCCAGGACAAATTACACTTCTGATGTGTGCAAGTTAAAATAATTGAAACTCATAGTCTCCAAAAAAAAAAAAAAAAGCACTGCCTGCATCTAGATCAAGGCATGAACGGTTAAAATATTTATAGACCAATAAACTATGAAATTCACATATTTCAGCTGTGATTATCTCAGTAGTTGAACAGAGTCCGAAAGAGGGTAAAATTGCAAGGAAATACCGTAAAAGAAACCGCAAAGGAAGAACCTAATAATCTAAGCCTTTGGTATAAATGGTTTTGCATGATCTTTCCAGCACCTGGAAGTGGCGACACCAATGTGACTAGCACGCCCACAACCTGCTCCCAAATTCACTTCTCCAAATAGCTAAGACGGTGGGAGGCAGGGAGGGGGCTGCCTTCAGATTGGAGGTGCATCTCTGCACAAACTGTGGAGAGAAAGCAGGTCACGGCCTGGGGAGCCAGCCGGACTCAGCCCGAGGTGTAGGTAAGGGCCTCCAGGTAGGAGAGCAGACCTGACAATCAGGTGTGCTAGAACCCCAAGGAACACCTAGGTTTCCTCACTTCAAGGACTCTCAACCTCAGTGGCACATGAGTGCTTTAAAAAATCCCCAGCCTAATTACAGCTGCATGGGGCGGGGG
>NW_017731808.1:388896-412917 GCF_001890085.2 Hipposideros armiger
TCAGGATTCTTAACAGCTGCCAGGTACTTCCAGGTGCAGCCGGGCATTAATCCATCATAACGTGCACACATTTGCACATACGCCGTTGGAGGAATCGTAGAAACCTAGGGACTGACCTCCCCTGGTGCTTTGGGCTGGATCGTAATGGTCATTTCTGGCACGCTGATGAATGACCACCTGATCTGAATGTCTTCTCTCTCCTCTTCCATGGTGAGCTCCAGCTTGAAAAAGAAAAAACAAAGGTTATTGGAGGGCTGCTGTCTCCACCAGAGCCTCACTGTTCATGTGTGTGTGCGCGTGTGTGTATGTGTGTGTGCGCGTGTGTGTGCGCGCGCACGCATGCGCATGTGTGTGTTTGTGGGGTGTGTGTGTGTGTGTGTGTGTGCGCGCGCGCATGTGCGTGTGTGTGGGGGGGGTGTGTGTGTGTATGTGGTGTGCGTATGTGTGCATGTGTGTTGATTTCCTGTGACAACTGCTTAGCTCCTCTTGCCAGGCTGTGTGCCTGGAAAGGAGGGTCCCAAGCTCCCCTCGCCTCCACCGTCACTGCATGTACCTTGCCCCATCCCCACCAGCGCTGTCCTCTGCCTCCACCTCAGGGAGGAACCTCAGGGTTGGTGGCTGAAGGCCAGATGTCATGAAAACTCTGCAGTCTCCTTTAAATGAACAGTTCTCTGTATTTTGCATTTCTTTTCTGGGAGTGTCACCAAAATGTAACAGAGGAGACACAGAAGGGAACCAGGATGCCTGACCCAAGCCACGCTCACACGTCCCTGAGGGCTGTGCACAGAGCACAGTGGGCTCTGACCCTGTCTTCTTGGACCACCACACAACCTCTCACTGGGCTCCAATCTGTCATGGTGCCCCATCCAACTGTCCCCATCTGTCATGGCAAAAGAATGGCCCCCCAGAGATGTCCAAGTCCCGATCCTCGAGACCTGTGAATATGTGACCTGACACGGCAAAAGGGACTTGGTAATGTGATTAGCATAGGGACCTTGAGATGGGAGATAACCCTAGGTTGTGCTGGTGATCCCAGTGGAATCACAGGAGCCCTGAAAATGGCAGAGGAAGGCAGACGGCCACGCCAGAGATGTGATCTGAAGACGAAGGAAGGATGCCAGCGGCCCAGGGACGGGGCTGCCCCTAGAAGCCGGGAATAAACCGCTCGCAGCTGACAGCCAGCAAGCAATCAGCCCTCACACCCACCACTGCAAAGAGCTGAATTCTGCCAACCACCTGAAGGGACGAGGAAACAGATTCCTCCCGAGAGCTTCCAGAAAGGTGGGCAGCCCCCAGGACCTGGATTTTACCAGTACTGCACACCAGACCTCCAGAACGGGAATCCAATACATTTGTGCTGTTTTGAGCTCAGTTTGTGGGAATGTGCTTCAGCAGCCATAGCAAACTCATATGCCAGTTTTATTTTTCATCCAGAGACAAAACTCTTAGCTCTTCACATCTGCATCCTCCTCCCCACCACCCAACAGAAGGGACGGTTGGCTTCAGCCTTGTGTTTTTGACGATTCGGGACTCTGACCTCCTGTTAGCAAGACAGCGAGGGAAACGATGCCCCCTTGTAACAAGTGCACATTCATTTCACTGCCACAGGCGCCCGAGTCATCCCCCCGGGGTGGCGGTGCGGTGGGTGGGGCAGCAAGACTGCCGCTGGCCCCTTTGTGCACTTTTTATCTGAAGAACTGAGAAGTGGAACGAACGCCTCCCGCCTTGGGCATTAATAATTCACCCACCCCCAGCAGGTGCCTCTGCCCACAGGCCGCCTTCAAACTGTGCTAAGGGGTCAAAGATACAATCATGCTACCTGTGTCTGAGCAGCTAAAATGACCCGTATAAACCCCATCTCAGAAACCACATTGGCTCCATTAATGTTCGGGATCCTTCTGGCAGTCCTGAACCATGCGTTAAATGTGCCCCAGGCTGTGAAGTTATTTTCTAGTCACATTGTCCAAAAAACTGGGGGAACAGGAGGCCTTAGCATCTGACAAGTCCATGAGGTCAACACTTAACCTCTTCAACTCAAAAAGGAGGTGTTATTGGGGTGGGCTTGGGAGGGTGTCTAGATTTCAGAAAAAAAGCCATTTACCATTTAGGTGGCCAGAAAAATCTTGTTTGCCCTGGCTTATTTAAAACCATGTCTTTGTACAGGGCCGGCCGAGTGGCGCGTTGGTTAGGAGTTGGCTTGGGACGGCCACTCTGAGCAGCAGGGCCCCGGTTCAGATCCCACATGAGGGCCAGTGATGCTGCACCTTCTACAGCTAAGATGGTGAACAACAGCTCAACCTGGAGCTGGGCTGCCGTGAGTTGCCATGAGCAACCGTCCAATGGCCGGCGACCGATCTGCCTCATCTGGGAAGAGCGCAATGATAATACCAACATGGGACAGCAAAGCGATGTCCTCCACAACTAGACTAAAGAACGAAACCTGTCTGTTCCCCTTCCCCGATTCCCCAACGTTGTTCTCCTCCCCCATTTCCCCCAAAAAAATCTTAAAATAAAATAAAACCACGTCTTTGTACAACATGTATATGAAATATCATCTTCGCTTGTGCCCGAGAGCTCTGTATGACTTGGGCTCATCCCCCAAATGAGCAGCGAAACACAAGGACCCAGGAGAGGAAATAGGGGGCTGAACCGGCAGTGACCCTAAAACAGACCCAGAAATTCACAATTTCTAAATCCCAGCTAAATGGGGTCTTCAGTGAACATCTGCTTAATGTGAGACACAGTTATGTCATGGTTCAGACATTCATACATTTCCCTCGTAAGTCTATTATAATTACGATATGTGTCTCTATACAATTGTTATGTATAATTATGAATATTAATGTGTAACTATGCATACATTATAAAGAAGTTATATATGGCTAGTATAATTATTATATGTCTATTTCCTGAAAAACAATGGTAATACTCATTTTAAACATATACAAATAATAAAGGGTCTTTTAAAGTTGAGTTTTTTGAAGACTAAACAGAGGAATGCTCCCATCCAGCCCCTGGGCTGCTGTCCGAGGCTGCAATTGACCTGAGGCCCAAACCTGATCCTGAAACAGGCACTTTCGGCATCCCACTTGCCATTTACCTGATTCTACCAGGCACCTGATTTGTTTACGTGCCTTGAAAAATACTGTATCTCCCATTCCTGACAGATAGATGGGTAACCTCTGAATTATATATACATATGTGTGTATATGTGTGTGTGTGTGTAGGTGTGTATGTGTATATATATATATATAATATACATATCACATTCACATTCTTATTTCCTTCCGATACAGTATAGAAGGCTACAGTTTGAAAATTATGAAATGAATGGTAATAAAAACATGGGTACTCACAACCTGTGATCACACCATGCTTGCCCTACAGGTTTAGGAGAACGGTTTTCCCCACTGTACCTGTAAATGAAATGGGGACAGCCGCACGCCACACTGCTGGTGCCCTGTGTCCTTGGGCGAGGCGGGCACCATGCTGACCAGAAACTGAAGCGTCTGGCCTACCACATGACAGGACACCACCTGCGAGAGGAAGGAGATAGCAAACTTCAGTGGAACTTTATACAAGAGAGAGATAGAGAGAGGGAGAGAGTTTGAACCACAAACACCCTTATTTCATTGAACAAAATATAACTCAGCAAGGACAAGAACTTAGAGTTTCAAACTTGGAAAAAATATCCAGAGTCGCATCTATTCTATTATGTAGTGGTTTGAAAACTGGAAACAATACTTCTAACCTTTTCTTCCTGATGGATTTCTCAGGAGCTAACCCCTTTCTTGCCCAGATCTAGTGGTTACGCTCTTTCCACAAGTAAAGATCTTTTTCTTTCAGTATTGCTTTGTTCTATTTCTCCACACCAGCTGATTTTAAATTCCACCCCCAGACATGTCCACATTCATACAAGGGAAAGCCGCTAGCCATCGTCAGTCACTAAAAAATGAGCCTTAAAAAGAAAATAAGTTACAGATGTTACAAGTAAAAGATAAAAAAATGTACCCGGAACACAAGAAGTTATTTCTACCTAAATAATGTTTAACCTATCATGATTTTCAAAGATGCGGGGATAACTCAAAGAACATATGACATATGTTATGAAATGATACAGTCTTAACCAAAGCAGAATTATAAAATGAGCTCGTTTAAAGACCTAGAAGACGAAGACAAATAATTACCCCAGGAATAAACCAGGCCGTACTCCCCATATAAATCACCACGCATTTCAGAGGGATGGCTGATTGTCGTTACTGCACGAAGAAATATCCAGGTCCTGCCACAGAATCTTTCTATAGGAGCAGAACTCCTAGAACGAAGTGGGCCACCCTCCTGGCAGAATGCCAAGCAAGCCCAGGGTGGGGTGACTTCCAGGCCAGGTGCCAGGTGTGCAGGGGCTGAGAGGAGGGACGGTGGGGGACGGTGGACAGGAGCTAGTCGGTGGCCAGTGTGTCTGGTAGAACCAAGCCATCAGAGGCTGAGAGTGAGACAGGACAGGACGGAACCCCCATATTCCCGAGGGAACTGATGACCCCACATTGGAGGATGTCACTTGGGAAGGAAGAGAAAATTCTTTAATTCTCTGGTGGGCTTATCAGAATCTAAAGTACCAAGTGGAAAGATTATCAAAACAGTTCCTTTGTCGGGTTCTGCTATTTCACCGAGTTCGGGCTAGGACATCCCCTTTTCTCTGTCTCATCCCTGGCTAACTTCTTCCTTCCCACGTCCAGCGTCTGTCCACTCAGGGCCCACCTACCGCCTCCACCAAAACCTGGCTGTACATCCGGCCCCGCTGGCAGCGGGTCAGTTTCCAGTGGCCACCCTAAAAGACCTCGATGGCACAGATCTAGAAAAAGGAAATCTTGCCTGGTCTCAATGTTGGCAGATGATAAAATGAGCTCATCTAAAGGCCCTTATTTGCACAACCCTTTATTTTCATCTGTTCTTGTAGGCTGCTCTCAGAGGACTGATTTACGTGGATTAGTTAAAATATCTTCATCAGACTATTGCGTCTCCAGAGTTCACAGGAGGTTGGAATAAAAAAAAATGTTTGTATAAAAAATGTCGTCTATTCATTTTAAAAATAAATGCTCTATAAACAATCCTTCTTAGAGGGACATATTTTGATGCCAGATGAGTTACACACACAAATGACACGACACAGAGAAAGTTCACTGTCCCTTGTCTCAACAGCCCAGGCCTTTTTTACTGCGTAGCGTTAAAAAAAACAGACAATGACTGGTTTACTTCTGTTATTTCTTTGGAATTTTCTATGCTGAGTTAATGAGAATTTTACCGAGAAAACTGACCGCTTCACTGGTGCCCTGACTTGAGCATGAATGAGTTGGTGTCCCTTGAATCTGTTCTTCAAGAAGCTTCCGCGCTACTCCATTCCTTGTTTATAGATATCTCGGGTACTTGATTAAAACCAAATAAATAAACTACAAAAAAATAGTTTTGAAAAGACTTTAAAACTTCTGGAATGTATGACTCCAAAGGTCACAATTAACATTTTAGTCAAGTCAAGAAGGAAGGTGCCATCACCAAAAATGGGGCGTCTACAGGTCCAAATGTCTTCTCATAGGGACCCCCAGAGGGTCTTCCCAGCCTGATGGCTTCCCGACTCTCTAACTAAAGCCAGTCACACAGACCAGCCATTTCTTGGCCTCCCTTTAGCGTTCAGCCGGAAACGCTAATTGAAGTAACAATCTCATCCTGCCCTCACCATCTCAATATGGCCAAACAAAATGCTGCCGCCGCTCTCACGAGTCCAGTGGGAGGGATAACGATTGGGGCCACATCCTTTTCCAGGCCAGCCTCCGCCCCTGCCACCCTGAGAGCAATAATGCCCCATTTGTCAAATGGACAAGGACAAAATGGAAAAGAGGTTTTAAAAATATTTAAGTAATCTTCTTTTAGTGCAGTAAGGTGTTATCCACAATGGAGATTAAATTCCCTCAACCCAGGCGAACAGTGGCGAGGCCTCACTGTCCCAGGGGGTCCCCTCTTGGAGCAGCAGAAGGCAGGGTCATCTGGTGCAAGATTAAACGGGCCCTTCCAGCTAGTCAGCCTTCCTAAGTAGCCAAAATGTCCGGGGGTGACAGCTACCTAAATCCACTGAACAGGTAGAGAGCCTGCTCTTGACCCCAGAGTTCCCGGGCCCTCAGCACACCATGTTTATGGGGTTTCCTTCTGAAGTTCCCAGGTTCGTCCCTCAGAGCCTCCCAGTGACAGGGAGCTGTCACTTCCTTGACGCTTGGGCTTCCCTCTGAAGCAGTCTGATCGTGATACTCGATCTTTACAGTTAAACAGAAAGGATATCTAGTGTCTGCATTGGGCCCGAGGACTTCTCTGAGAACAGAAGTGAACCCGCGGGCCCCAGAGCAGGACTCCATGGAGCTGAGAGCACAGGGCTGAGCGCCCCCGAACACAGGTGCCATGAACCCACCAGCTTTATCCTTGAGGTATTTTTTCCAAAGCAAGCAAACAACTCCCCGATTACATAAGCCATTTCAAAGTCAAGCACCAGGCAGCTGAGCTGTGCACTCCAGATAAAGCCCCTTCCTCTCTACATAAGAGAGTGTTGGGGGTGAGGGGGGGAGCTGCATCGTGGTGAGGGTGCTAGAGATGACAGTCTTGAGCTCAAAGATCATGTTGACATAAGAACGTCCAAACCCGTACAGAACGTTTATAAAAATTTATTTGAACCAAACCGAAGATACACCTGGAAGTAAGTTCTGCACAGACTGAGACCAAGGCTTCCTGGAATGGCAGTCTGCAGTTTACTTGATGCATTTGGAACTAAGGAGGGGACACAGGGGTACAAGGAGGCGGGAGAAAGCAAGGCAGAATAGGATTACAGGAGAGTTAACAAAATCCTGTGCTCTCTCCAGGGTGGTTTTGAAAAGAGGAACTTCCAAGGTGTGGGCGCACACAGAAACAGTGGACAGGGCTGGCTTAAGGCAAAGATAATAAAACTTTTACTAAAGAAGTTATATGCCTGGGGCGTGCCCACCCACCATGACCCGCCCAGTTACGGATCTAAGATCCGGTCAACCTGTCAGGTTACTGTCCATCCACAGGCACCTGGGCCGACACACTGTGACCGTGTGTACATCTCACCACCTGCGCCCACAGGACGGCGCGGGGAGGCCTGCATTCACCTTTCCGTGCTCCCTCCAGCTTCAGGACTTTAAATACTCACATCCTATAAGCTCAGTTCCATTGCTGAGATGGTGGAGCCCAAGAATTCCAGGCCTGGCACACCCTAGTTTTGCTACCGTTCACCAACCAGAAAGTTCCTTAACGTCTTCGTGTCCCACTGCAGTCTTTCCACTTTCCTTTCCAATTACGCATCTTGTGCAGCTGCCTCAGCTCCTTCTCTTAGAATACTCTGGAGAACTGGAAATAATTTAATTACTTTTGTCTCCCGAAGAACTAGGAACACAGCCGAGAAAAAATGCATCTAAAAGGGTTTATGTCATTGAATATTTTTCACTTTAATCCTCCTCTGTAACATCTTGAGGAGAGGATGCCAAAATTAAGTGGAAGTAAAGACCCTTCACGAATCATTTAGAGTCCCCAGTCTGCTTTCTTTCCCAGCTCTGCAACCTGGTCTCGCCTCTGTAAATATTCCTTAAGACAGCACGAATCTGATAGAAAATATTGTTTCTACTCTGGAACAGTTTAAAAAGTAAAAATCCAGGCCGGCCGAGTGGCGCGTTGGTTATGAGCTGGCTTGGGATGCCAGAGGGTCCCGGTTCAGATCCCACACATGAGAGCCAGTGACACTGCCCTCTACAGCTAACATGCTGAACAACAGCTCAACCTGGAGCTGGGCTGCCGTGAGTTGCCGGCGATGGTGTAGGCTGCAGCCCCTGCTGCAGTGGGTTGCCATGGGCTACCGTGTGTAGATAGCAGCCGGCGTGAGCAGCCAGCAGCTGCAGTGAGCGGCCATCCAGAAGCCGGCGACTGATCTGCCTCGCCCAGGAAGAGCGCAATGATGGTGCCAACTTGGGCCAGGGAAGCGACGTCCTCCACAACTAGACTGAAGACCAAAAGGACAGCAACTTGTCTGTTCCCCATCCCCCAATTCCCCAGCACTGTTCCCATCCCCCCAATTCCCCAATAAAAATCTTAAAAAAAAAAAAAGTAAAAATCCATTAGGGCGAAATATGATCAGAACATCTATAAGGTAAGTCCTACTTGCCCAGTCGTTCACAGCATATGGCTGAAGACGGGTTTTTATACGCAACTGTCCCAGTGGGCTGAGATGGAAAATGCTGGAAATAAGATGGTGGCCAAGCTCAAGGAATGCTGGGCAGATGCTCTACTTTATCATGCTCGAGGGGTGTGCCTGGGACCCGAGGGGCCCCGACACCACACCCCCAGCAACAGAGTCCACCCCTTCTCTTGTTGGGAGGCTGTGAAATGAACAATGAGGCTTTGGTAACAGTCCACTTCCAGGAGGTCCGGTCACCACGCAGTGGAGCTTAAGGCACACCTTCTTTAGCTTCAAAATCTGTGCACGTGAAGTTCCCTTTTGTCGACTCCATGGATAAAGGAACACGTGCAAGACATTTCCTTTCAGGTAAAGGGCAGGGAGGAATCAGGTCTTTTCCGGGAGGGCCCGTCTGGGGCCAGGTCTCTGTCACACCTGCCCCTAACGCCCAGGCTCTGTATTCAACACACAAACAAAACCACAGCTTACCAGGGGGTCCCCTCACCCCATCTTCTCCAGGTGAAGCCAGGCTGCACAATTCTGTACACTGTAACCCAAACAAACAGGCAGCTCTCCCAGAAGGCCCTGCTCCCTTCAGCGGCACCCTCCACCCTGGGTCACAGAGGGTGGGGCCTCCCAGGAGGAATCTTTGTGCCAAGTAAGACCTGGTTCAAAACAATTTTACAACCTGCTAGCATTTTAGCATAAATACCAGGTTAATGGAGTACCTGGAATTTCAAGTCATGCAAAAAAAAAAAAAAAAGGTCAACACCTGGGCATCCTATTTGCAACCAGAGACACAAACGTGGAGCACTTTGAAACAGGCTACCGCTGCAAACCAAGGGGTCCGCGGGGGTCTGGGAAGAGCAAAGGTACCCCAGGAGCTCGCAGAGAACATCTCACTGTACAAATGTATAACCAACAGCCTTGGGTAAAAAAACAAACAAACCGTGTGCACACCATGCACACACAAGACACACCCAGTGCACCTGCAGGGTCCCCAACACACAATGCACAATGGTTCTGGGGGAAATTCCACGCACTCGCCCAGTCTGCATGGAAGCAAAGGCTTCACTGTGTCTTTCCTGGTGAGGGTGGAGTAGGGGCTTACGTGAAATAATAACAATACAGAAATAATAGTAATGGCACTGTGTCCAGTACAGCAGTTGGAGCTCATTTCTGGGGGCCAACTGGGGTTCAAATCCAGCCTCTGCAACTTGGCAGGTCTTGGTCACCTTGGCTAAGTGACTTAGCATCTCTTTGCCTGAGTTTCCTCCTCTGTGCAGCGGGCATGATACTTGCTCAGGCGGAGGAGTGTTCAAGCAGAGTGAGAATGGACTCGGCCAGTCGCCCAGGGCGGGTCACGCCTGATAGCCGGGGGAGTGATGACGTGGCAGGCGCCGTGCAGGTAACTGCACAGGCTGGCGCCCTCCCAGCCCTGCCAGGGAGGGATTAGTACTTTACAGACACAGAACCTGCAGCTCGGGAGAGAAGGAAGCGCCCCAGACAAGTCCAGATCCAACTTGTCAGCGTCTCTGGGCTTCCCAGCTGGGCCCCCGTGCTGGGTGGGTTATTACGTTTATCTAAAACGTTAACCTACAGTTGATCATTAATTAGGAGCCTCTATTGATTTACAAATGGCACTGGAAACAGAGATACATAATTCTTCACAGGACACCTGGTCTCACACCAAGAAAGCCAACATGGCTCCCAGCATTGTAACAGGCAGGCTGTCCGAATAAATGTTGTGCTCAGAGACACTTACCCGGCCTCGTAAGAGGTGCACGGCGGACTCAGCACAACCACCCAAACCCTGATTCACGATGGAGGAGTTTCCACGCGCTGAGCTCGTGGACCTCACGCCTGCAGAGTCAGGGAGCCAGCCGCGCGTGGACTTGGGGGCCCAGGGACGTGCTGGGAAGGACTGTTGCTGCGCGGTGCGGAGGAAGAGCTGGCTGGCGGGCGACTCGCAATATTGGGTCACAGATTCAGGAGAGGGCCTCTCCCAGGATATGAGGAAAGAAGACGTAGGTAGAAACTCGCTGCTCTGCGCAACAGCGTAATTACAGTCTGGCAGAAACAGGAGCGCTTGCTGGTGCGTGTCGAGGCTGGACCAGGAGGCAGCAGAAGCCCTCGGAGGAGTTTAAAGGTGACGGCTCCCGGCTGGGAACGCCTCTGCTCTCTGCACACCCTGGTCCTCCTGGTCCTGTCACCCGGCCTGGGCCGAGTGTAGGCTTGCACACAAGCCATGGTGACAGGGCACCTTCTGAAAAGATGCTCTGCCAGGCAAGCCCAGGTTCCCTGCAGGGGAGAGGTCCCTCAGGAAAATGCCACCACCCCTGTAGGGCTGCAGCTTGTGATAAATAAATACGGGGTCTTTGTACCCCGTTCCTGGCACGCAGCTCCTAAAACTCTTGGACTATGTCCAGTGGTAAAGTGTGTTTTGTGTGCTGGGGGTTGGGGGCCCCTAGGTGGCTTCAGGAGAGGGGATGGTCACCAGCAAGAGCAAGACAGGGTTAGAGGGTTGACGCTTTTAGCCCTATCCCTGACCCCCGGGAAGGGGCCAGGGGCCAGAGATTGAGTCCAATCACCAATGGCCAGTGACTCAATCAACCGTGTCTACGTAATGGAACCTCCAAAAAAAACCCTCAACAATGGGGTTCTGAATTGGTCAGCATGACAAGGTGCTGGGGGAAGGTGGTGCCCCTGAAAGGGACGGAAGCCCTGTGCCCCATCCCCACACCTGGCCCTGGGCGTCATTCCCACTTGGCGGTTCCTGAGTTGTGTCCTATATTATAAACTGGTAATAGTAAGTAAACAGGTTTCCTGAGTTCTGTGAGCTGTTCTAGCAAATTATCGAACCTGAGGGGTGGGGATCCCCGACTTTATAACCGGTCGGTCAGAAGTATGGGTGGCCCAGGCTTTGGACTGGCGTCTGGAGTGGGGGCGGTCTTGTGGTCTGAGCCCTGAACCTGTGGGGTCTGAGCTAACTCTAGGTAGTCAGGGTCTGAATAGGACTGAATTCTTAAACACCCAGTTGGCATCCAGAAAGCTGGTGAACTGGTTGTTGGGTGGAAGAAAAACCCACATTTGGTGTCAGAGGTGTTGTGACTAAACACAGTTCAACCAAGGCTGCAGGCTGTGACTTCTGCACCCATCACGGGTCCTGTAAGACGGCTCCAACTACTCGAGGTTGTGTGAGACCCCGCGGTCTGTGCAGGATGTGGGGGGTGGGGGTGGGGGTGCTGATGGACCAGATATTTGCAAAGGTGACTTCTGTGACACAAGGGGTCTTCAGGGCACCTGCAGAGCAGGACAGGCCGGGTTCTATTTCTTGGGGGCCTGTAAGGTGACTCAAAACCAAACACAAGTCAGGAAGATGACCACAAGGGCAGACCAGAGCCCAGCTTCTCACCCAGGTGATCAGAGATGTGACAACACACCAGACCCCTTGTCCAGACAGGCTTGTCCCTATCATGAGCTCAAATGCCAGGCACATGTCCCCTGTAGGGGCCGAGTTAGAGAGATGAGAAAGATACAACCTGACACTATAGAGGGAACTTAGAAAGGGAAGGGTTATGCCCTTGAAATCACACGCTGTGTTTATTTGAGAACACTGGTTCATGGGCCTCGGGTTCTGTTAGTTTTTCCTTCTCAAGAATTAGGCAGAGTAGAGAGACCACATGATGATGGAGCCCATGTAAGTTTGGAACCCACTGCGGGGAGAGTGAGTGGTTTAGATCCTAAAAGAAGGGACACTGTTGTCTGCGTCCTGACCAATGTGGCAGTTGGAGAACACCAGCTCCTAGGATGGCAGTAAAGAGGCCTCGTGTGTTCTCACCTTCATTAAATGCACAGATGTAAAGCGACCTCCCACTGGGCTCTCTCCCACATCACACATTACAGAGAGAAACTGATTAGCCAGACGCAATCCCTTTGCAAAAGGACACCCTGAAATGTGCCGTGGTCGGCCAAGGTGCTCAGCCAAGGTGCTCAGCCAAGGTGCTTGGCCAAGAGTGGAAAAGGCCGTGTGCAGGATCCAAGCACCTGGGCTGGTCTCACTCCAGCTTCCCAGGAGCCAGGCACATGCCAGCAAAGCGCCCCCCTGGTGGGCGCGCACAGGACCTGGGCTGGCAGGCGTTACCGTGACACTCAGCCCCACTGGACCCACTTTCCCACACCGCGCAGGGGCCGAGGGCCTGTCCACCCAGCTGGCCAGCCAGCATGTCCGAGAGGACAGCAGTAGCCAAAGCACAACAAGGCAGTGACAAGTTCTTATTTCCTTGTCTGTCCAACAAAACATCAAAGTCACAAACTGTGAAGGAAGTTATAAAACAAAACAGGACACTGTGCGCACTTTTCCATCTGCGTGTGGTCGGTAAAAAGCCTCCGAGGGCACACCGTGGACAGTGGTCAGCTGTCCCATCCAGGGACCAGGGGGAGGAGGGCTCAGCACAGGGACCGAGAGGGCAGACTTTATGACAAGAAAGTTTATACACTTCCAAATTGTTTTGAACTTTTTAACGAGCATGCACTACTTCTGTAATTGTATTGAAACAAACATAGTTCAATCATCCACTTTCTAAGGCTGCTTGTCTGGCATGACATATCAAACTTTTAAACATGGTCTATGGCTATTCCCAGTCTCAGCTCCCTGTACTGCACCCCCGGGCCAGCCCTGAACCCTCCGATCCTCTCTTAAATGGGACAGGATCAGAAAACACCAAACCCAAACGGAAACCCCCCACAAAGGGGCGTGGTCCCTACCTGCCCGTAACAGAGAGGACGCTCGCTGCACCTGCACCGGGAGGCACGTCCCTCGCAGGGGCCTCGCTAGGTCAGGCCTGCAGGGATCTGTGTCTCACCCCCTGGCCTGGGACACTCAGGCACTGGCCCATCTGCTCGCCCGGCGCCTTCCAGTGCTAAGGGCGATGCTGGTCTCAACATCCTGCGTGGTTACCACTGGTTTCCTCCTGTAACCTCAATATCTTCCAAAGACTTCCCCACACTTGTTCCAGGATTATATACTGTGCGGCTCCAGGATTGGCAAGGGCATGGGGAAAGAGAGCTCTCCTGTGCCAGCCAGGGCAGGGTAAGCTGGACCAGCACTTCGGGGCCGGTTCTAGGATACTTGGTCAAGCTGAAGCGTGCATACCCTCCGGTCTGCAACTCCACGCCTGCCCTTGACGTCGTCCTGTGCCTGAGGGGTTAGGTCACAGTACACACGCAAGTTCACGGCAGCTTTGTTCTACTTGGGCAGATGAGAGCACAGCCTGCCTCTCCATCCACAGAGAATGGAGAAACAAGCTGTGGTCCATCCAGGGACCCTGAACAGTAGTTAAAGCAAGCGAGTAGAGCCATATAAATCAGCCTGGATGACTCTCCAAATTGCTGTGTCCTCTACAGAGGAAGCTTGTTGTAAAATTGTACATACAAAATGATAAACACTTTAACGGCACAAACTACGCTCCCTGAGACAAGAAGGGTGGGGCTGCCAACGCCTGCTTCAACACCTGGGGCCGGCCACAAAGGCGTCCCTTCCTGGCCCTCTGCTACACAGTGTGCTTTGAACTTAGTAATAAACCCTGGAGAGATACGCGGGTAAGCCTTAGATTTAAGAGAAAGTTGTTTTAGAACTCTTTACAGATACTTTCTATTAAAAAAAAATCATCCAAATTATTTATGGTATTTGGCTAGTCTAATATGTAATTTCAGCCTGTGAACTGTTAGCAACTGGAAAATGAACTCTACATAATATCTAAATGGCTCAAATCTGTATACCAAGTTGCAGAATATACATGCACACACAAATATCGATGCACATATTTTATTGAGATATAATTCACATGCCATATAATTCACCCATTTAAACTGCAGAATTAAATGTTTTCAAAAATATACTTTACAGACGTGTGCAAACTATCTCTACCATCACTTTTAGAACGTTTTCATCACCTCCAAAAGATACCCTGTACCCACAGTAGACACTGTCCATTTTCCCTTAAACACAGCCCCAGCCCTGGCAACCACAAACCTACTTTCTGTCTCTACTGATTTATCTATTCTGGACATGTCATATATAAATGGAGTCATACATATGTGTGCTTTGTATCTGGCGTCTTTCACGGAGCCTAGCGTCTTCAAGACTCATCCACGTTGTAGCCAGTGTCAGAATTGCCTTCATTTTTAAGGCTGAGTAATACTCCGTTATATGGATAGATCACATTTTATTTATCTGTTTCCCAGTTCATGGACCAGATTTCTTTTTTGTGTGTCTGCATTTTCAGTAACTCTAAGATAGAATAAACTCTCCGCAGCCCCTGCCCCCCAGCAGCTTTAAATTTGCTTCCTCGGTAAGCAAAGGCCCATCACAGTGACCACGCCCCAGCTCACCTTCTCCCGGGCCGACCTGGACATGCTCGAGACCTGCTGCACCGCCAGCTCCAAGGGTGGCTGCAGTGGGTCCTCCTCGAAGGACAGGAGCAGCGGGCCCTGGAATGGAGAAGCACAGTGAGGGGACGCTTGCACAGCGGGGATGCCTGCTTCTGAAAGAAAACTATGTTATTTGCTATAAAGTCCTGCAACTCTAAGAAAATGTAATACGGCTTTTTTTTTTTAGTTAAATCTGTGCTTCTAAATGTCAGCGATGGTTGAGTCTCAGTAAGTTCAGGCACCTGGGACCCAGCTCAGGCTGGACGGCGCTCGGGGGCAGGGCTCAGTATGAGAGGCGGATGGGAAATGGAGACACGCAGGAACAAAGCTGTGTCACTAAAGGCAGTGAGCGGTGCTCCGAGTGTGAAGACACCTGGGCTCTGTGGGGAGGTGCTCATGCTGGTCGTGGGTCTGGCCACGCACAGCAGGTCAAGGGCTGCATCCTTGCCTTCTTCTGGGGAAAGCCCGGTTTTTAGAGAATCATCTCTCCTTCCTCCCTGGTCGCCGGCTGCCCTTAAGGTGCCCCCTTCTCTTCTCCTGCCACCTGAGCAGTGGGGTGGGCAGGAAACCCCAGGGGCCGGCCGCCTCTCCTGGGTTTGAGATTCCTTGAGAAATGAGCCAGCCTGGTGGCTGTGCCTGGGGAGCAGGTTCCTGAGTCCCTGCTTCGCAGACGTCTGCAGCTGCCCGCTCCTGCCCGCCAAGACCTCCTGGTTCACCCCTGCCTTCAGCTCTGTCCATCCCATGTACCCCACCCCACCCCCATCCCCACACCCTTCCAGTAAACTCCTCCGGGGCTTGTCAGCCTATGTCCATTTAGGTTCTTGCAATGAAAGTCTCCAAGGGAGTCAGATGTGTGATGATATTAATATGACCCGTCAGGCTGAGGCTTTATAAAACAATAAATCAGGGCCTGGATGGCCAGGCAGGTCTCATCCTTTTTAAAACAAATTCCTTGAGAGGCCAAACATGTAGGCCAACAACACAACCCTGGGAAGAAACTTCTCCAACGCTTCCTGACGGGCTGTAGAAAATGCGTCACCGTTGGGCACGCTCTGACGGGGCAGGTGGAGAAAGACGCCCACCCTACAGCTCCTCGTCTGACTCTACGCTGCCCGGTGTGGTGAGCAGGTTCCAGCCACACACTTCCAGGCGGAAAAGTGAAAATGCTGCAAAAGGCAGGAACGCTCTCCTGGCCAGTACGGCGCAGACGAGCAGGCAATGGTGTTATGGGGGCTACTTCTCCAGAATTCCCAGTGACCCAAAATAAACCTAAAAGGCACAGAATGTTTTCGTTTCCATGCTCGTAACCTCATCCTGTTGTAGCAACGCCTATCTCATGCCCAAAAAAACATCGTCAGGGGAGAGTGAAATCTGCTCAAGAGTGACGAAATCCTCGCTTCAGGGCTGCCCCACAGCTGACATCCTCCTCGGCTGACACTGGCTGCGGTGTGATCTGCTGACCAGGGGCACATGAGCTTGGTGAGGCCATGGGGCCATGGACCGGGCGGCTGGCTGAGAGGACGCCCCCAGCACGGAGCCCGGTGCCAGGCAGGGAAGTGACCCACCAGCAGGAGTGGTCCCAGCTGCCAGACGGCGTGGTGATACAACGCACCTTCTGTTCCAGCCTAACGAGACACGGCTGCCGTGAGCAGCCCGGTGGCAGCCTCCTGCCCTGGGCACTGGTGGGTGCAGTCCATGCCCTCTTACTACGGCTCCTTCTGGATTAAAACCCTGAAAAGATTCTGCCAGGAAGTTAACGTCAAGGGGTGGTCTCCCAGGAAGTAAATTATTAAGGTTAAACAAGGACGCAGGGTCCCTTTCCTGTTTATGGCCTGACATGGCGCTTCAGGCAGGCGGGCACGGGCACAACACCAGCCACACACTCCCGCGTCGCCCGCACTGCCCATGTGCAGACAGCCACCATGGCGGGCATCACCTCTCTTACATTAAAGCTGGACTTCACAGCCCCATGGGAAAGCGACACGCAGGAATCGCCAGGAAACCACTAAAACAAGAAAAGCATAAGGGGGAACTAGCCCTGCCAGACACTAAAACACGCCACAGGCCCTCCACAGTTCCAGCTGCGTGGAACTGGCACGTGGACACGCAATGGGCCGGTGGACGGGAACGGAAGTGCCGAACTGACCCAACGACACGTGCAAACTTGGCATGGGACAAAGGCGCCTCCCCAGATCACTGGGTAATGATGGAGTCCCTTTTTAATCAGGATGTTGGAGGCACCCCAGATGGAATACAAACACTAACAAAACGAACTTAACCGCATCATAAATGAAAAACACAACCACCCTAAGACACTTTGGGGAACAGTGTCCTGACTGCACATACTGCTGCCATCTGGGCAGTAACTGTGTTTGTCACAGGGGTACAGGGTAGCAATTCAGAAACTACTCTATGTGTCTACTAGAAGTGACCAAATAAGTAAATATGGTCCAGACAGTAAGCACCTGGGGCCTCCCTCCTGGGCGAGGAAGTTAAACATATGGAAAGAGGAAGAGAAAATGAACTCTGGGCTATTGACCTGGAGTCCAAAGGATCAGTGTGAAGTCATGGTTTTGAAGATACAGACAGACAGAAAGATAGGAAATACGGACATGTGCATAGGAGTGTGTTAGTACTCACACATATATTTCCTAGCTCTGTCCACTAAAAGGGCCTAGAAACAATGAGAACCCAGCAGGAATGAGTACGGCTGAGGCCCAGGTCCTGATTTCTAAACACTTCTCCAATAAAAGGAATCAGAGCTGCTTGGAGAACCTGATGAATTCAGGGCTGGAAGAGGGGAAAATACAACATGAGTCTAGAACAAACATCTTGTAGAACCATCAAGGAAGGAGTGCTAGCTATAATATTTATTTATCATCTATCTATCTAAAATCTTTTTTTTTAATTTTAGTGGGGAACAGCCATGGTCATTGGTTACACATTGCTTTCATGGTACAATGGCATAGTTGACTCTTTTAAGGAGGGCGCAGCTCACAGTGGCCCATGCGGGGATCGAACTAGCAACCTTGGTGTTATCAGCACCACGCTCCAACCAACTGAGCTAACCGGTCACCCCTCTATCTAAAATCTTGATGAAAGACCACAAAAGGCTACTACTACTCAAAGAATTCCTAAGGGCCAAAACAAGAACAATTTAATCAACAAAACAAATAGCGATAATATTGGATTCTAACCCATAGAATAAAATAAATGCCCATGAGTCCACACTGATATAAATAATCAACTCAATAAATAGATAGAGGGGAAGTGGCAGCTCTTTCCGCAGTAGAATTCCAATGAATAGACGTAGAAGGAGAGTGGAAAAAGAAAAAGTCATCATTAAGCAAACTCCCCAGAAGTAATTGCTGTAGACTCATCACACGGACGGATGTCAAAATCAGGGAGCAAAAGAGTGAGGAGCAACAGGATTTGTGTTGCCTCAAAGTATCTCCCCAAGATATTTGCTAACTTCAGAGAGAAAGATATAAGAGGAGACACAAGATAGGAACCACCTTAACGAAGAGATCGAGGCCCAGAGCCCCAGGATTAAGTTACGCTGACCTCATGAACCCTGTGATATAGTACACGGAAAGGGGCGCCTCTCTGCTGTGCTTTGTCTAACCTCAGTCCAATCAAGGTCATCGGAAAACAAGGAAAAAGTAGGAAACTGCTCCAGGCTTTGGGAGACTAGGGAGAAGCAACAACTCAGTGCCATGTGGGACCTGAATGGGACTCTGGAACAAGAAGATACTGGAGGAACAGGTGAAATGCAAACAAGGTCTTCAGTTTAGTTAAAGACCAACACCAATGCTCATTTCTTAGACTGTTACACTGTTAATATTGTATTGTGAACTATAGTAACATTGTGTCAATGTTCATTTCTTGGATCATTGTGCTATGGTTAAGTGAGGCTGGGTCAGGAAGATAGGGAAACTCTGAATTATTTTTGCAACTTTTCTGTAAATCTAAAAGCAGTAGAAAAATAAAGTTGTTTTGTTTTTTTTTAAAAAAGAGATTTTACAAGAAAACAGCCCATCTTTGCTGACTTTATTTTCTAAATGCCTCACATAGATCTCATCTGGAGTGGATTCTGTTTTCCAGACTGAACCCAAAGCAATCCTCTTCTACAGACGAAGCACCAAGGGGTCAGGAGTTGCCTAAGGTCACACAGCCCCAGAACTTTCAGCCTACACAGTGAACACACAGCCCTTCCAGGCTCAAGAAGTCCCCTCCCAACTCAGCAACCCACAAGGGGCCGACGGGGAGTGGAAGTTGGCTTCGGCTGCGTTTTAGTTAACACTACGCCCACTCTTCCTTCCCCTGAATTCCTGTCTCTTTGGGAGAATGGGTGAGTGCAAAGAACAACCTGAACTAGCGCCTATTCCTGGGTTGTGGACCGACAATTTGCAAAGTCATCAGTGAGCCTCCTTTAATGTTGATTCTTTAGAAATGAAAAACAAAGCACATTAAACAGCTTGTTTTGCCCAGGCTTGGCTGCTTCCCAAGCGAGGAAGGCCTGTGTCCAGATGGGATAATGCACATGGCACCGTTTCTCCCACCCAGCGACAAGTTTCTCACAGGCCCTGCCATTATCCCCTACCCCTACCAGGACCGCTGCCTGCTCTGAGCCAGCCTTACGCCGGGCACACGGTGTGCTGTGCCTGGACAGACAGGGCTCTGCCCAAGCTCACAATCCCAGGAGCTGATGCGGCACCAGTGACCACAAGGTGCCAAGGCGATTCCGGGACAGGCACAGGCTGCCGGGGTGGGGGAGGGGCAGCATCCTGGCAGAATGGGAGGCTCCGGGACCTTTGTGCTGAGACCTGAAAGGTTTACAGAAGTTAAACAAGGAGAAAGATTAAATATGTGTTCGAGACAAAAGGAATGACCTGGGGGAAGGCCCCACACAGGAAAGTACCCTGAATGTTAGAGCACCAGAAAGGAGACGAGCACCAGAAAGGAGACGTGGGGGTCACGGCAGAGGGCACAGGGAGGGGCGCCCAGGGGCGCTTCTCCAAGTCTCCAAGGTGGCCTGCACATTCTTACCAACTGACCGCTTAGGGTGTGACCACTGTCGCTAGTCAAGGAGAAGCGACATTTGGGTTTGGGGGAGCACCCCTCAAAGCTCGCTATGTAGCAGGAAAACTTGTCACTGGATATGATTAAGTGACTTCCAGTGCGACCCCACTTTGTTTACTTTTTAAATTGCAGAAGCTCATATACAAATTAGAGCTATTAATAACACGTGCTAAGTTCACACAGCATCTTTTTTGTTTTTTTTTTTAACAAAGACCACAAATCGTCCCACGGCCTCGCTCACTTCCATTTAAACATCCTTCTGAAAAATCTCTTGGGGCGAAGGACTAAAGAAAGAAACAGCTTGGGGGTGGCCCACTGTGACCCAAACCCAGAACACGGCCCACACTCTGGGGCCAGTACTCGCCACATGCGGACTGGGCAACATCCACCTGGGGAGGGAAGGGCTGCCCAGCCCACCGGCGGGGCTCACCGGGCCACAAGCCCCTGGCTCCCAGAGCCAGTGAGCTGCTGTGGAAATGGCACCCCGGAGCCCCCCAGGTGGGTGTCGGGGGCTGTGGACCGCCACCGCAAACCATTTTGTAAACGTCAGCATAAGATGGGGGAACTAAAGAGAAAAGCTCAGCTGTCACCTTTGGATAACAGGGTAATAGTTCCCAGTCTAGCGGCTGAGGCAGTGCTGGGATGTCTGTTTTCCAAGACTGAAGTGATCAGGTCAACTGGAATTAGGTGTTTGCGACATCAGAGCGGAGAAGCAATGCTGGGTGAAGGGGACTCTGATTGACTGATTGATAGTTCCTTGGCTTAGGGACAGATGTGTATCTCGTGGCTTCTCGCTGGTGAGCAACTAGCTTGGAGAACTTGTGAAACATACAGTATCCTCCCTGCCCCCCCCCCCCCCCCCCGCCAACCTGAGTCTGAATTGGAGGGGGGCCGGCATGTGTACTGTTTCAAAGCTCTCTAGGCAATTCGCCGGGGCTTCCCAAACACCAGCTCTGCCACGCTGGCTAGCAGAGCACCAAGGTTTTCTCTTGTGTGTCCGCAACTCACCATCCTGTCTAACTTAAAAATAGTTTCGGAAGGGTTGGAATCACGGGGCCCCTCTGACACAGGGGACCTGTACCGCCATGGTCATGGGTCACCCAGCGTCAGAGGAGACCAGGAGCTATCATCGCTCAGTCCTCAGATTGCTGGAGAAATGCGCCCCATTGTTAGGGGTGATATGTTAACCATCGGACCCTTTATCCTTTCTTGCTGGACCTCAGTTAAAGGGGACATGTGGGTCTCACAGTGGAATCCGCTGCCCACAGGGGAACGTGACTGCAGACATGGACGGACCACGAAGACCCAGCCCAGGGTCCAGGTCAACCCTGGCAAGTCTCTCTAGCTCACGGGCCTCGGTCTCCCCTCTGGAGAAGGAAGTGGCTGTTAGCCGAGTTTAGGGTTCCTTTCCGTCTTCAAATACAAAGCCAGGGTGAGGCTTAGAGTGGGAGGAGTTACCGTCTCCATCGGATAGAGAGTTCCACCTTTCACGAAGATGTTGGATATGATGAAGCGACTTCCAGTGTGTCCCCAACCCCTCAGTGACAGGCTGAGAAGTGGTCTCCTCCTGGGCCAGGGCAGACAGATGACAGGACAGGGCCGGGGCCGAAGGGGGCCACTAAGCTGTGGCTCTCTGGGCCAGGAGCGGGCACAGACTGTCAACCCTAATCCGGGATTAGTGGGAGGACAAAGAGAAGCTTCAGGGCTGGCAGCCTGGGTCAGGACGCCCACTAACGCAACACCAGCCTGCTCAGCCCTGCTGTCATCGGTGCCGCAACAGGGATGGCCTGGGACCAGGAAGGGCGTGTGACAGTCAGCAGGAGGAGGCAAGCTCTCCAGATCCTATCTGCCTGCAAAACCTTCCATCTGAAGTCAAATCAAGCAAGGCTTGCAGGCACCGGGAGAGCACCACCTGACACCACCATCAAACCCAATCCCCGTCCATGCAAACCTGTCGGGGACGTCTTTGAGCGTGAAGCCCGTATGTTACGGCCCCTTCCAGGCAGGAGGCTGGAGACACTGACGTCTCTGACTCTGTAGTGCATGGTCCATCGCAGACAGAGAACAGAGAAAACACAGGCCAGACCTCTCTCTCCACTTCCTGAACACAGAGCTCCCCGGCCCCCGGCCCCCAGCCCCCGCTTCCCACCCCAAAAGAGCTAAGCGGTTGGGTAAAAGGTTTCTTTCGAAACCAGTTGTTTCCTTCAGTGTTCTCAGCTTCACCTGACCTACCAGACATTCCAGAGAGGAATTTCCTCCTTTCTGCCTCAACTCTGCAGGCACACAGATCTGGAAGCACTGTGCCTGCGGTAATCCTGTTTTCGAAGCCCATCAAGAAATGTCAGGAAGCGAGGCAGAATGGGATAAGCAGGGCTACCCCAGCTCTAGGAGGCAGGGTCACGCCTCTGTGCCTGAAACTCTGTCAGGAGGCCCAGGGTTAAAAACCAAAAAGATTCTCCAGGCCCTTCACCTAACATTCCCTGGAATTTTAGAGAGAACAGGAACAAGGCTCAAGCCGGCTAAGGCCTCCACCCAAAGTGGACTCAGCCCCAGAGCCTGGCCTGCGGTACCAGGTCAATCAGGGGTCAATAACCGAAGCTTGGTGGGGAAACCAATCGGTGTCCGCTCCCATGAGGTCACATGGCTTTAGGTCCCCACAAAGATGGGGTGGTCCCTCTGAACAGAAGACATCCAGCTCTGCACAGCAGGGGCACAGATTCTAGGCACCAAGACATAGGGCAGTCAACTGACCTTGACGCCTTTTTTCACCCAAAAGGTACAGTTATTTTTTTCAATAGCTCAGAACACGGTCTTTCAAGTTGTTGGATTTATGCTCATTTACACGCAAAGCTGTCTTGTTTTTTAAACCCATGGCCATGTGAGTCGAGGCCATGGCGCAAAGATCAGGCAGTGGGCCTGTTCTGGGATATTTTGAAGGTTGATGGGTCCAGGCATGCAGCACTCAACTCTTTCCAAAGCCAGTGGCCACAGGTTTCTCTGCGGAGCTGCACACGCAAGTGCAGGACCATGAAAGCCAGGAGTGTGGACAAAGGCTGGGAGGCACCTCCACACACACGCCAGGCACTAGGTCCTCCTCCAGAATGCCCAGAAATAGTAGACGCCAGGAGCCGTCCTTAAACTAAGATGTCTTAAAAGTAAAAATAATTCACCACGTCACTGACCGTGGAAGACCAAACCACAGGAGTGGGCTGCAGCAGAGTTAGGTCATAAGCCCCTGAGCTTTGGGGTAGGAGGCCGCTGGGTTCCAATCCCAGCTCTGCAGCCCCTTAGGCTGTGTGACCTTGGGCGGGTTACCTAACCTCTCCAGGCTTCAGGTCCTCACCTGTCAAGTGTCAGGAGTTGTGAGGACTCAGTGATGATAAGACCCCAGTACAATGTCTGGCAAGCTGCTGGCCCTCGAAAAACAGTCACTAATTTTATATGCCAGGGAATGCAACCCTTTTGGAAATACATTCATGGTGAAATTCAGCTCTATAGATGGAAGCGTATTTGGGTCACAGTTATTCATATATCAGGTGCAAAAGCAGAAAGTGTCCAGCTGGGAGCTGGGTCCCCCCGGGGCTCCAGGAAGAGCAGGTATGAGCTAGAGGTGGAATGGGCTCCCCTTGACAAGTCTCTCCAACAGCCAGTGCGCTGCACACCTGGTGTGTGGTGAGTAGGTCTAGTTTTGTCTCAACGCCCCATCACGGATCACGGATCGTCCGCGCTCCAGGGCCTTCTTCCTAACTTTTCAAGGATGCCCTGCTGCGGGGAAGGTTCACGTGGGACCAGCCAAGGGCTGTGCGAGGCCGACGGGTCCGCAGCCGGCCATCGGCCGCACCCGCCCGGGCAGCCCCACCTCTGCCCTCACGGAAACTCACCGCTCTCCGTCTGGCCTCCCGGTTCAGGGCGGCCACCCAGGCAGCCTGCCACTGGCTCCTCCAGCTGGTCAACGTCAGGATCCAGCAGAGCAGCACGTCCGACTCGGGGCGCTCGGACGCGCGCCGCGGGGGCCGGGGTCGCGCCCTGGCCAGCGCCCACTGCGCCAGGTACAGGCCCACCGTGCCCAGGGCCACGACGAACAGCGACACCAGGACCAGCCACTGGACCTCACCGCGCCACGAGCCCAGCGGGGACATGGTGACGGCGCATACCCGGCGCGCCTCGTCCCAGGGCGGCCCGGGCGGGGCGCGGGGCCCGCGGCAGCGAGCTCAGGACATCAGCCCGCGGCCGGCCGGGGGGCGTGGAGGGGCGCGGCGCGCCGGGTCCCCGCGGCTGAC
>NW_017731808.1:413372-455164 GCF_001890085.2 Hipposideros armiger
CGGCCCCTGGTGGGCCCCACCCCCTTCCGCGGCCCGGTGCTCACGCCCCTCCACGTGCGCGCGCCGCCGGTGCCTTGTGATGACTTCCCTCGGGCCGCGGCGGCGCGGTGGCCCGGCTGGGCGCGCCCCGCGCGGCTTCCTCCAGCGCTGACATGCCCCCGGCGTGGCGACGCGACAGCGCTGTGCGCGGGACTTCCCAATTAGTCAGCCGGACCCCAGGGCTACTGTGGGGCTGGCTGGCTTGGCTCCCCTGTGCGTGTGCATGTGTGTGCACGCCTCCGAGCGCCTGTGCGTGTGGCAGGGTGATTTCTAGGATCACCATCTGCCCTCCAGCCAGCCAGACGGTGTCTGGGTTTAACATACTTAGAAAGTCCCTAGAAATCCACGACTTGCACCCCAAAGCCAGGCGGGCCTAGAGACTCACCATCTTCGCATGCATGTTTTTGTGAAGAAGTGTGTAGACACACACGGGTGTGTCATGTGCTGTGTGCCCCTCGCCTTCCCGTCAGCCTCCATCATTAGCTAATGCCACATTAACACTGGCCAGAGAGTCTCCAAGACCTAATGAAAGGCCTAAATCATAAAATATGATTCACTGGTTTCAGCAGTTGTATGAAGGGGATTTGACCTCAGACTGGATTGGCTGCTCTTTTGTTACCCAGCCAGGGTCTTCTGATGGGCCGGTCTGCTTGGTACCACCAGTGGGGGTTCTGGCTCTGCCACTACAGCAGAGGGGTCCTCTCTGGCTCCCTCTCAGCCCCTCTCTGCTACTGCGCTGGGTAGAAGAAAAGCCTTAGAACCTGGCTGAGGGGGAGTTTGCTAAGAAAACAGGCTAATTTGGCAGATCCGAGATTAGGACCTAGATCTGGTTCACAGGTTTATTGACACCTGTTATGCAAAATCCCCAGCAGCAGCAGAGCACACGGAACCACAGACACTGTGATGGACCTACCTGGATACCAAGTATTAAAGATGGTGCCAGATGGAAAGGGGGAGGTTGGTGTATGGCACGTGCAGAAGTGTGTGTGTGTGTGTGTGTGTGTGTGTGTGTGTGTGTGTGTGTGTGTGTACGAAGGCCCCAAGGCCTGCATGTAGCTCAGTACCCCTGAGGCAGAGAGCGCAAGGCGGTGGTGTGAGGGTTGGGGGAGTCAGGGGTGAGGCACCTGAGTTATGGGTCGTAGATTGAGCCATGGAAAAGGAGAAACAACAAGCTGTCTTAAGCACAGAGTGGAAAAATTGCATTTTACAATATCACTCCCAACTGCAGATGGAGACGGGGTTGGAAGGCAGTGAAGGGGCCAGAGAACCCAGCTAGAAGGAGACCCCCAGGGCCCCTGAGAAGGGTATAAATTGGGCCCAGAGCACAGCAGGAAGAGAGGGGACGGAGCCTCACAGGAGAGGTTGTGTCTTGCTAAGAGGCTGGAGGCCAGGAGATGAAGGCGGGCAAGTTTGCAATTGTGGGGCAGGGAGCAGCAGCAGGTAAAAGAAGTTTTCTTTGAGAAGGAGGAAGGAATGGTGAGGCTGCTGGACCGAGAGCCCTTGCGGGGGGACAGAGAAGGAAGCTGGCAGGGAACGGAAACCATCAGATGGCCCAGGTGAGCTGGGTGGGGGAGGAGGGGGGTGAACCAGCCCGTTCTAGGCGGGTCTGATAGTAGAAAGTGGAACTAGAATGGTCCTATCAGCTTTCCGCGAGTTACCTAGTCATTACACACGAGCTCTCCCTTCAGACCCCAGGCCCCTAAGAGTTGGGGGAATTGTTCTCCTTTCCTCGGAAATCTCTTATTTGGAGCAAACATTACTTATTTTCTGATCCGTAACCAGATCTGTGCAGCTGAATAATTCAAGTCCTGCTGGCCCCCTTGCCAGAATAACAGGGATAAGTAGATACCTTGGGCTCCACGTCTCCCTGTTCCTGCATGAGTCCATGTGCACACGTGTGCATCGGCTGTGACCATGTTGGCATTTACAACACAGCGCATGCCACGTGACTGGTGGAACCAGTCTCATTCCTCATGGCCATGTCTCCGAGGCATACATCCCCCCTCCCCTGCTCACTTAGAGGCTTGTAACAAACTGTACACTAAATACCACCCCTGGTTTGGAATTTTTGCAAAGGAATGCCCAGATACAGGTATTGAATTACTTCCGTGTAGAAGCAAATGGAGGGAGAATAAGGAATGACCAAGGCTTTCAGGAAAATGCAATGGGCCAAAACATGCAATTGCAACAGAGACCTCTTCTAAATCTATGAAAAAGGCCAGGCTGCCTTCACTTCTGCTCCCAGCCCAGGACACCAGCTCCTGCTCTCATTCAGTCAGTGCCTGGAGGACATGAGCAGCTCGGCTCTCCGGTAAGGACAGCATTTCCCCACATGTGGTGACATTCGCTGCCCCTGGCACGCTGTCCTCTCCTTCACCCCATATCTCTCCAACCCTCCAGCCAGACTTCAGCTCTGCCCCGGGAGGACACTGTTTCTCGACCACCAAACCTCCCCCTAGGTGGGGTTCCATCATGCTCCTCTCTGCAGAGGTTGTTTGCTGGTTCTGATGCTCCTAGAAGGAATCCCTTATGCTTTGAGTCCTCCAACTAGCTTACGATGAGCTTTTGAGAGCAGATGGGGAAGGGGAGCCTGGGGGTCTGGACACTGGCCATTGTCCCCAAGAGGGGGCTGTCACACCATGGTGGTGATGATGGAACCAGCTCGCAGGGGCCCAAATGAAACCATTTTCACATCAACCTAGGGGACCCACCAGAAGCAGCCACCTTCCTGGAATATTTAGGAAGTCATCGCTCTGAACTTTGGACTAGCTGGGTCCCATGGGGACAGGGAGGAAACAGCAGAAACTATGTATTCCAAATTCCTCTTCAGAATAGTCTACAGTAATTAGTTGTGAAACCCGGAGCACAGGATGCAAGGGGAAAGGCGCCATTGTTTTATTTTTCATCTTAAAAATGTTTTTAAAATGCTCGTCATGTAGACAGGCTTGCTGGGTGATCTCTGTCCAGTCCCCCAATCTCTGGGTACCTCATCAATGCATGCAGGGTGGAGTATTTTAACATCTTCCCTAATCCAGCCCAGGAGATTCCGTGATGATGTTACATTTTAAAAATTAATAAATATGTCTAGTGTCATCTATGCTTCATATCTAGCAAAGTTATACTTATTAATACTAGACATTAGTCATTACCATTGAACTTGATATTCTTATGGGTTTATAAAAATATTTTAAAAATTGGGATATATACATAAATACCTGTACAAAATTTTGTTAAATTTGCAATTAATTATCGCGAGTTTCTAGGAGCGGAAAGGATAGTGTCCAGGAAGTTTGCAGTTTGTCTCTGACTTGGCAAGCCTTCTTCTTTACCCTGTAGCAGTTCACATGATGGTGGTGGTGGCGGTGGCGGTAGTGAGGGTGGCTTGCATTATCAAGTTATGCCTCCGATGCCCTGATGGGCCCTAGTCCCAGGCCCCAGCGGGGCTGTGACGGGCGACCTGGGATGGACGACCCGTGAATACAAGCGATCAGCTTCCTTCAGTGGCCATTGAGAAAAGACAGCCCGAGAATTCTCTCTTCGCAAAAAACGCTTTTAAGATTTGGCTCCATGCCCTCAGCAGTGGGGACTGCGGGGACATTTGACCTAATATCCTTGGCTACAGTCTCACAGGCTTAGTCATTTCCACCATCCGAGGCTCGGGGGTGCTTTGGACATTTCCTGTCCTGCCTGTGGGTAGATTCAGGGAACCTGCGAACCCAGTCCGAGGTCGGCCGCGCCCAGAGCCCGGCCCTGCGCCAAAGGGACCTCCTGCTCTGTGAGAGACCTCAGATGCTCCCGCTGGTCACTTGAATGACTTACTGAGACATTGTTCATGGAGCCTTCCTGGGAGCAAAGCAACCATCCTGTGTAGCTGCAGAAACTCCCAAAGCATCAGAAGGGCTAGGAAGAAGTCCCTGAGTCGGAAGACCGGGACACACGGCAGCTGACCCTGGCAGGAGCAACTATGATAGAGACAGAAGTGAAGATCCACCGGCATCACTGCAGGTCCCCGGGGTGGGTGTTCCTACAAGTGCACCCCTGTGGCGGGCAGCTGGTAGGTGGGCACTGCGGTCGTGGGCACCGCAGTCGTGGCTGTGTGTACCAGCAGATACACAGGAGGCTCTCGACTTGATGGGCTCACTTAATTTTCATGGCAACACTCAGAGGATGGCTTCATCGTTTTATTTTTACTATTATTATTTTTAAGGAGGGTGCAGCTCACAGTGGCCCATGCGGGGATTGAACCGGCAACCTTGGTGTTATCAGCACCACGCTCTACCCAAGCTAACAGGCCACACCTGGCATCATCATTTTAAAAGTGAGGAAGCTGAGTTCAGAAAGGCTGAGTCACTTGTCCAAGGTCACACAGCGAGAAGGTGGCAGAGCCAGAGTTTGACCCCAGGGGCCATTGGCCCCAAAGCCCACGTTCATTCCATCACGTTTTATAAAGTAAACAAATTCTACTAAAACAAAAAGGAGTGTTCAAAGGGGGGAAGGAAGGGGTCCCTTTTCTCATGTCCTTGACCAAAGATCTTTCTAAAGAAGATGAATTCCCTTTTGTGTTCTGAAATCCGGGAGACACGGAGTCTTCCAAACCCTGAGTAGAGGAAGTTCATTTAGAGTTCATTCAAGGGACTTTGTGGAGCTTCTGCTGTGTCCCAAGCCTTTTCTGGGGAAGACCCAGATGAGTCCCACTGCAGTGACTGCCGAGGAGACGGCCCAACAATCAGATGACCATCCTGCAGGTCCCTGCCAGGAAGGTCCGAGAGGCCACCGCCCCCAGGAGGGCCCTCCAGGCTGCCCCCTCCCACCTCAGAGTGAACAGCCAGCAGCGTGGGCCCGCTCCCTCCCGCCTCCCCAGGAGTCTGAGTCATGCCACCCTGCAGGGAGGTGGCCAGGCAGGGTCATAGGCAGAGATGCCAGCTGCTGCGGGCCAGCCGGCTTGCCAAGAGCCTGCCCTGGCTACCCGGTGACGCGGCCCCTGCAACTCTGTGCCCATGCCAGGCCGCAGAGGAATGTGACCCAGATGGCAGCCTCCGTCCCCGCCAGGTGGCTCAGTTAAGCCTCCTTTGAATTGCCCAAGAGCAAGGAGGTTTGGCAACTTTGCCTGCACACCAGGCGGGGACCAACCCTACGAATGAAACTATTTAACCTTGTGTTTTCTATACTCTGAAAAAGTACTTTCAAATCTCCTGTTTTCCTGACTGAGAAGAATACTGATCCTGCTTTTGTCCAGTGACATCTGAGCTTGCTCTGTCGGGGGCTCAGATGGGACCACCCTATAGACGCCGTGGTCATGGGGGCTCCTCAGGTGGCACCCTGAGGATGAGAGAGATGAAGGCACGAAGACAGGTCCCCACCCCCCCTGCCCACCCCTTGCTGCAGCTGCATCAGAGGCTCCAGCTGAGGAGTGGGGGGTGGGGGGCAGCCATGGGGGCTTCTTGCTGAGGACAGACCCCTGGGCTGCACGGAGGGGCTCTGCTCCAAGGTTCTCAGAAGCTGCTGTATGCGCCTGTGCAGTCCCACTGACTTGGCCATTCCCGGTGCTGACTTTGGAATATCGTGGGCTTGGTGTACGGCTCAGCTAGAGGAGGGGTGCTCTTGCCGGTCAGCCAAACCCTGAGAGCTGGAGGGAGAGTCACAGCTCAATGCCCAGCGGGACCCTGGCAGCGAACATTCCGTGTAAGTAACACTTGGCCTGCATGTTGCCCTAAAATTATCCTTTGTGTTATGTTTTTTGTTTGTTTGTTTGTTTTTAAAGGCCTTGCTGGGCACAAGGATAGAATCGACTAAATATCTGGAGAGATATTTAGCTTCTTTAAGAGTTAAAGGAAACGACTGTGAAAGGGCTTTCAAAACAACCTAGCAGCACCGGCCTTCCTACAAATCATTAAGGTGCCCATGACAAACGATTGCTATCCACCCCAGGGCTCACCAAATCACCCAGCGAGACAGCGTGAGCCGTTCTGCTGGTCCAGAAAACATGGAAGCCTGGAAACAACTGGTCTAGCGATTAAAAGAGGAAACATGCAGGCCTAGCACATTGCAAGAACCCCTATAATGAGTAACTCGCCAGAGACAACGTGGCTCGAGGGTGGCAGAGCCAGACGTGGGTCCAGGTGCTCCCGGCAAGTCTGCACGAGGTTCCTGTGAATAAAAGTGCAATTCTACACATGAATGTGCGGCCGTGTCTCATTTTTCACTGGTTCTGAGGAGTCATCATCTCCCCACTCCCTCAGGATGAGAGGTGTGACTGTACCTGTGAACACCTGAGGTCATTGCGGGCGCTCGCTAGATGCATCATCACTTCCTGGCAGAGTCACTTCCGGAAGCTCGGCCAGCTCCCTCGCAGGGAGCCCCGCTGTGCCCAGGGTTGCGGGGAGCAGCAAAGCAGGGGGACGCCACCTGGGACCCCAGGTTCCCTTGAGTTAAGTCCACCAGTTCTCCTTGAGTTGAGGGGCCACAGAGATGAAGGCAGGGACTCTGGGGAGAGAAGCAGCCCAGCCCTGTGCCCTCCAGGCTCTTCCCCAGATGACAGCAAGAAGGTGACAGGTCGGTTCCGAGGGAGAAAAGGGCCCCTTTTCAGCCCCTCCCTTGCTGTTTGTGTGAGCACCTCACAACCCTGCCTCATGTGTGTTCGAAATGCATATATTGTTTTAACTCCATACTTCAGTGTCCTGTAAGAGACGGACAAAGTACCCTGGGAACCGCCCTGTCCCCACACGTCTAGGAATGTTGCAGGGGACACACCAGCAGCCTTTCAAATGTACAGGCAAGCTTCACTGATACAGGGGGCCTCAGGGGGGTCCCCACAGGAAAAGGAAAAAGAAGACCAGGTGATTTCCAGGGTACCTTCCCCCCTTGCTCTGGGGCAGGAAAGGGCAGGCTCCTGTTCTTGGTCATCAAGGAGCAGAAGCCACGTTTCAGGCCTCGGAGAGCAGATGAATGGGGACCGGGTGGAAATGAGACCGCTACATTGAACAGACTCTTGGAAGGGAAACCAGAAAAAAAATGTTCCAGCGATAAAGGGTGACATCAGGGAAGGTGGTCTGCATTTATATCGACTGCACGATCTCAGAAGTGCATGCACACATCCCTATAAAAAGGGGTGTCAGGCTGGGGACACTCGGGGCATGCGCTGAAACCCCTCGGCCTGGCAACGTTGTTCATTACCCCAAAGACCCCTCGGCTGATCTGCTTCATGGAACAGGACCCAAGGTACAGAATCTCTGGGAAAGTCACAGGTGAGACCACAGAGCATCTTAGCCAATTCAATCAACCTTAAACTAACCGTAGATAAAAAGGACCACTTTAAAGGGGATTGAAAACGTGAACAAGAGTGAGATACGGCTGTGGTTTGATTTTAGCCCTCAGGACTAGAATCACACAGTGACGTGGGTAAGACGGACGCGATTATTATCCCTATTTTGCAGTAGGAAGCGAAAGTCCAGAGAATCCTGGGCGTATCGAGGGCCCTACGACTGTTACCAGCACAGCTGAGGCTCAACAGGTGTGTCTCAACATCCCCCTTCCTAGCCAAGAACAGAGTCGTGGAGACAAGTGACCACAGAGTGGCCAAGCCTCAAGCCTGTCGCGTTTTTCTCAGATGTCAGTTCATGAGATACATACGCCTTTGGGAATCATTCACTGTTCAGGCCCCAAGCTGTTGTAAAGGGCTGGTTGGCATAATTTTCTCCAATAATAAAACCATACGTATTCATCTTTCCAAAATCATCAAAGCTGCTCTGTGGTGAGAAATAAAAAGTGCCCAGGCCCCACCGTGGGCCCCACTAGGCAGCTCCTGAGGGCGAAATCGGTCGTTCATAGCCCTTTTGTTCAAGTGCAGTGATCCATCTCCCTTGGTCTTTTAAAAATTATTTGTCCGTTTAAATAAAAAAGTGGATCTATAAAGTTGTGCAAAATTGAAGGAACAGGAGAAAAACGTGATCTCTGTGCCGTTCCGTTGATGCCACAGGTGTGTTTAGTGTGGAAATGTGCCCTTCTGAGGGGCAGGCAATGGCGGCCGTCCTGCTCCGTGTGCATGTCCCTGAGTCCCGCCTCCCACCAGCGTCCACCTGTTCGCAGCTGCAGGCTGGGGTCTCCCGGACACTGGGGCTTCGAGGGCTGGGGACACTGTGCACGCAGAAAATGCTTCCTCTGTCTCTCTCTAAATCTCCACAGCCCAAGTTCCTCCCTCCCAGACCAGGTAGAGATGCTTCCTGTGGTGGGTTTGTAAGGTTTAAAGATTCTAGAGAGAGGTGGCGACAAAGGGAACGTTCTTTTATGATGGGGAAAGCTGGCTGACCAGTGCCGAGAGTGATGATGAGTGTGGTAGACCAGGCGACATCCAAGGAGGCCATCAGAGGATCTGTCCTGCTGCACGTGGCCAAGCGGCACACCTGCTGCTCTCAGGGGTCCCCCCGTCGTATTTAACGAGCTCTGTCCTGACGAGGCTGAGGAGCGGCCAGGAGACGTGGTGGGATCTGCGAGGCGTCCTCTCCTTTGTCCTGTAGCTCTGGGAGCAGCCAGGAGACTGTAAGGCTCCATTTCTAGAAAATGTCCCGGTCAGGCAAATCCGCAGGCCAGAAGCAGGTGCCGGGGGTGGGGAGGGTGACTGCTGATGGGAATGGGGGTGCTTTTGGGGGGTGATGAAAATATTCTGGAACTGGACGGTGGTGATGGCTGCACAACATTTTGAGGGCACTAAAGGTCACTGAATTGCACACTTTAAAACGGTTAAAATGGTCAACTTTATGGTATGTGTATTTTACCACAACTTAAAAAGGGGGATTGGCCGATGGATTTAACACAACATTGGGAGGATTTTCCCTCAGTTAATCATGTACCTTCAGCTTTTAACAGGTCCAATATTAAGATGGTTCATTTGCAAAACACTTCTGGTCTTCTAAAAACACAGAAGACTTTGGTTTTGCACTGAGGACCCTTCAGTTAAGTGTGCAGTGAGCCCCCCCTTTGCTGTCCGCCCAGGTCCATCTCCGGGTTTAACCTAAGATGTGACTGAGTTAGGCTCCGGCGGCCACTTCCCCAGCTGCCTCTTGACTCAGAGAGAAGTCCAACAACTGTCCATTTCAAGGGCCTGCTCCCCAGTGGCTTCAGATCCGCTCTTGGGTTTTTAATCGTTCTGTCTATGTTTAGTGTACTTTGCTAAGGTTCTTTATAAGAAGGGAACCACATCAAGAGGTTCAGAAAAAGGAGCAAACTTGAAAACCAAAGCATCTGGGTTAATATGCAAAATAAAATCCAGGTAGAGGCAGACGTTTGCCAATAAAGGGGGCCCCTGGGACCTTCTAGCTTTGCACACATTGTCCTAGAGCCTCAGGGATGCTAAATATTCTCTTGTCATCCCAGGAGAGGAAGGAGACCATGGAACACTGGCTGGGGGTTAGAGGACGATGCTGTGACAACGGTCTTCAAAGTAAGACTGCGTGGAAGTACTTTGTAATTTTGATTTGCTTTTTGTTTCACATATTCATATTTCCAGGTTTTTAAGGCAAAAGAAAAGTCCATGTTTGCTCTCCTTTCTATTTTTAGTCAGCATCTGATCCCCCCCCAGACCTACTGCATTCGTATCATTTTCTCGTCCCTTCGAGCTGCCCCCAGCACAACACCGGAACCATGTTCCCCACACACTTTAGAAAATATTTCTTGATGCCCTGACACAGAGGGGGTCAGTGGGATTCTAGGGTCTTCGTTCACCCACCCTAACTTCCTACCCAGCGCATAAGCAGTTCTTGCACTGGTCTTTCTTTTTCCTGCGCCCCACTAAATTCTTTTCCCCTTTTTAATTTTGTCTTTGCCCGCTATCTATTCGATATTCTTCCAGCTTTGATTTTGTCTGCAAATTTGATCAACATCAGCATGACTTCCAAGTCTTCGTTCAAGAAGTGGGTGTCAGCATGGGCCGAGGCGTGGCGACAGTGGAGATTCGCCAGCAATGGCCCGGGTCCTCGGCTTCCTTCTGGAGGCTGGTTCTCCAAGTGGCTGCGGAAATTACCTTGATTGTTTCTTGGGTTATCATTCTGACAACCAGACCCACAATGAAAACGAGGCTGTTTTCATTCATTCATTCATTCATTCATTCATTCATTCATTCATTCATTTATTCAGCGTCCCTTGGGCTCACAGACAACAGCCGGCACTGTGCCAGGTGCTGCTGTCCCCGTCCTGGGCCACCCTGAAGAGTCGCCGTCCCCACCTGGTGTCAGATGCTTTGGGCTCCATTTCCTGCCTTCCTGGCCTGCTTCTCACCTCAGCCCCGCTCTGGCACCAGCTGTGCCCAGGTGGAGCCTGGTAGCACTTTGCCTCAGCGTCACCAGCCCTCTCCGCCCTGGGCTTCTCTGCTGCCTCTGCATGGGGTTGGCACAACCATTCTAAAACTCACGGAAAGCTTTAAATGACAGGCCATTAACATGCTCTGGGACAAGCCTTAACCAGTGGTGACAGGACATGGAGGGCAAACACTCCCTTTGGTGTCCGCCTCCTCAGAGGTCCCCTCCGTTGTCCGCAGAAGGTGCCAGCAGGAGGGGGCCCCCGGTGCCCAATACCTCCCTGCTGGGTGGCCCCATCTTCCCTGTCTAGCTCTTTCCAGCTCCCACCTGCTCCCTGGATCACTTCCCAGCAAACCAGCAGGGAGCAGGCTGTTGTTCCTTGGGGAGAGGGGCTCACTGTCGAGTGGGATGGACAAAGGTACCCCAAGCCCTTAGTTACCAAACAATGTGGTAAGTGTTAACGGGGGCTGTTTGGCAAAGCGTGGGGGCACAGAGGAAAGACAGCCCCGACTCTGTTAGGGGGCAGCTGTGGGTCAGGGAAAGGCTGAGCTGGGTGGGTCTTGAGTGTGAGGAGAAAGAAATGAGGCTGAAGAGGAAGTGGGGGTGGGAGGCACAGCCAGGCTACATGGTGTGTTCAGAGGCCAGACATGAGAGCAGGCCGAGCCTGGAGGTTCTGCGTAGACCTGGTGAGATGGTCAAGTGTCTGGTGGGACCTGACAGAGGCGAGTCTGCCCATGAAGGCAGGGCCCGGTCAAGGTGACCTTAGAGAGTCTGGCTTCATCCAAGGGGAGCTATGTGCAGGGCATACAAAATACACTACAAACAAGGTTGTTATTGGAGTGAGGCTTGTTGACTAGTTGTTTATAAACAAGGTTGTTTTTGCTAAACAAGTTGTTTACTAGTAGGTGTGAGACTGATAAAAGTGAAAGAAACATGTTTATGTGTAGAGCATATACACGAAAATGAACATGTTTATGTTTTTGTGTGAACCTAAGCTAACAAAATTGAGTGGTAAACATGTTTACCAAAACAATTTCTGGTTATCACCTAAGAAGTAAACAAGTCCAAGGAAAAGAGGATAAAAGTAGAACTCCAGAGCAGCGCCATGAGCAGGCTGACTGGGCGCTCCGGCTGAGGCCCTCTGCAAGGGACAAGCTGCGACAGGCCGGGAATCTCGGAAGTTCTTCCTGCAAGACCAGCTGCCTCGGACCCGCTGTGGGCCCAGTCGTCTCTCCCGGACCAGGGACCGTCCGCTTCTCGATTGACTCTGGGACTTGGTTCGTTATTAAATTCTGTTCTATCCTGTAGAATTCTCTGTGCCTACCAGAGCATTGGCTTCTGGAGGGACTTTGGCTCCCAAATAAAGCTGTGTTACTCACTCTATCTGAACCTGTGTGTCGGGACTTGGTCCCCACTCGCGTCATGAGTACCACACAGAGACATAGGGCCCTGTCGAGGGGTCAATGTCCCCTTGACTTTCAGGAAGAGACTGAAATGTGGCGACTGCCCTTCCACGCGCTTGCGACGAACTATGCAAGGCCTTGGGCACAGAAGAGGCTTTGTCAAATTTATCGCTCAGAGCTTTGCTATTCAGCGTGGCCCAGGACCAGCAGCTGCCACACCACCTGGGAGCTTGTTAGAAATGCCCCAGGTCCGTGGAATCAAAACCTGCGTTTTAATAAGAGCCTGGGGGAATTTCAGGGCACGTTCAAATGTGAGAAGTCCTGTCCCAGGACACTTCGCGTGGAAGCTTCTGCCTGGAGTGGGGCTGGTGGGGGCGGGGCCCTGCCATGAGACAGAGGAGGTGGCGGGTTTCATGCACCTGCTAAGGAATCTGGCAGGGTGAGACAGGAAGGAACCGGGGACACCTGGCAGGTCTCACCCATGGGTGAGGTGACATACTTCATGGAAATGTAGGGTGAGAGCAGCTTGGGGGGATGGGGAGGTGGATGGAATTCTGCTGGGGGAGGAGACACGTCTGGAGCTCCGAGCAGCTGGTCTGGAACCAGAAACCACAGGTGTTGGCTGGCAGCTGATCTGAGCGAACTGCCGGCGTAGGCTGAGTCTTCTCTGTTTTCTAGGTCTTTGCAAACCATCTGCTTGGTGATCTGGTCTAAACGGTGGTCAGGGATCAACGTCTATCTGACCAGGCTGGAATTCCTGGAAACCGCCTGGTAAAAGAGTGGGACACTGACATTTCCTCCTTTCATTTGCACCTTATATTGGGATCTCTGAGTGCTGCCCCCAAACAGCGCCCAGTCTTTCTAACCGGGGAGCTAAGTTGGGAGTGAAGTAATGAGTAAACAAGGGTGCAGTCTGTCACCCTTAGTGCTGTTGAGCTAAGTTGAGGACTCGGCCTGAGGTCTCTTAGCCCAGTCGGTGTGTTAATGCTGAGCCCCCAAGTCGGGTAGATCCAGGCACCCAAACCCAGGCAGGGCTGGCGGGCAGCCCCGCACCCTGCAGGCAACTCCTTCCAATCATGTACCGTTTCTCGGAACCTGCTGCTCCGAGAGCCACGCCCCCTTCCCAGGGGCAGTGTGGGAAAGGTAAGCACCCTGCCCCCGCCCCCAGCCTCACTGATGGGGCCTCCAGCTCAGGAGGGAGACAAGGGTTGGGGAGCGCTTTCCCGCCACATGCCTGCCTCTGCTCACCGGGCCCCGGGGACAGTGATTCGGTCACGCCTGCCCGCTGCCCAGCGCCTTTGTGTGGACCCACCCGGGCCTGGAGACCCGATTGCAGCCCCAAGGGCTCTTGTTCTCCAACCACACTCCACATTCCATCCGGCTGAGTGCTTTAGTTTGTGTCCAGCTGTCTTCGGTGAGGAAATCCAAAGCAAGGTCAGAATGGAGACGGGCCCTGGAGCAGAGTGGCGGCGCTCCCCCTGGTCCCCAAGCCTAGGCCGGGCCTAGAGACAGCCTAGGAGGCTCTGGCTCTGTCTCCAGCTGGTCCTGTGATCTCGGAAGCTCTGTGGAATCTTCCCTGAGATGAGGGGGTGTCTCTGGTCCTGGTTTCCACTTACTTCCCCCCGCCATGCATCTCTCGGGCAAACCTGAGTGGTACCCACAGAGTGGGCCACCTCCAAGTGTGGAATGTGCTCCCTGCCCTGGCTTAGTTCTCCTATCTTTTTTAAAATTAATTTTTTAAAAAGCAGTTTCTGAAATTCCTTAAGCCAGCTTTTTCATTTGAGGAAAAACAATGAATTCCAAGGAATTCTACGGTGCCTGCCTGAGAATCACCCGGATGCTTGTTAAAAGTGCAGGTTCCCAGGCTCTCCTAGGGACAGAAAGGAAATGGGTTAAAGCGCTGCTGCTCCAAGTGTGGTCCTGTGTCAGGGCACGGGCCCCCGTGCAGACCTGGGAAAGCGAAGCTCGTGTGTTCACAGGATGCCCAGGCGAGTGGCATTCGCATGAAAGTTTGTGAGGTGCTGCTCTCAGGCAGCCCTTCTCAACCTCGGCTGCACGTTAGGGTCTAGTAGAGTCATCCAAAGAGATAGCAAAACTCTCTCATGCCTGGGGCTCCCCGAGGACTTCTGATTAATCTGCATGGGGCCCCTGCAACGTGTACCTTATTTTTAAATTTTTGGACGTTTGCTGAAGTAGAATGTACACAAAGGGAAGTGCACACATCACGTGTTCAGTTCCCCGAGCTTTCACCAAGGGCCATACCCCTGACCCAGATTAGGAATCAAAACGTGACCAGTTTTCTTAGCTTCTTGGGGGTGGGCTGGGGAGGGGGCTCGGAAAACCCCCTTCCTTCTTATGGGTCTGCTAATTCATCAGAAAGCATGTCTTGTTAAGAATCCAAGTAGGAAATCTCTTCAGCGCCTGATTCATCATGTGTCAGACAGGAGAGCACTTTCTCTTTATTTTTTAAAGAATTAAAAAAGAAACAAAACCAATAGAATTCCTCATCTCAGTTATCAGGCCACAGAACAAACATAAATGTTGGGAGGTCATCATCCACAGAGTGACTTCTCTCACAGCGAGCTGGGAGCCCTGGTTTGCATCTCTTCCTCTTGGCTGGCAAGCATGGTCGTCTGCCTCACTTCTTCCTTTGACCAGGGCCAACCTATCCATTAAACACAGTGTTTAGAGCCCATGGTACTTTTAGGGAACCACAAAAATGTTTTTTCAGAGACCACAGGAATATTTTATTTTCTTGAAAAATCAGGAGTAAGAAAATGAGCTTTTAGGGTCAATGGAAACGTTCTAATTTAAAAAATCCAGCCTGGGTTATGTTTTTCTTTATGTCAATGAAATTGTAAAATAGAATTCATGTATATAGTTTGAAGAAAGTCCCATCCAAAGTGTCTAGGGCCCACAAAAATGATACTGTGGCTCTGCCTTCTCTGTGTTAAACACACACACACACACACACACACACACACACACACACACACACACACACTTACTGGGCACATGATACGTTCCTAGTGCTGTGTCCTAGTATCGGCATCGGAAATACGGTATTTCAAAGCACAAGGTTTCCCAAGTTGGATAAATTGTAAGACTGTTCCTGAGGTCTGGAACTCTTTCAACTGTGACGCTTTGGGCCAATCAACACGGTTTCCGGGGAAACAGCTTCAGCCCCAGAGTTGTGAAAAGCCTTTTCTTAGTGGTAGCTGCAGTCATTTTCAGCTATTTGGGGCAAAAAAGTTGGGATATGTTCCCTGGATGTTTCTACAACCCCATGGGTGTCCGAGGGGCTAGCAGCAGTGCCCAGCCCCGCTTAGAGGCCCAACAGTACTCGGTGTAAATCGTTTTATTTTAAATGAAAGGGCTAGTCGGGTCCTTTGCACTTTATGTTCTTTTCCTTTACTGAGAAATCAGACAAAAATGACATCAAACATTACACACTGTTCAGTAATCTGTCTTTGGGCTTTGATTTTGTAAATAGAAACTGGTTCTCAATAAGCTCTATGAACTCAAGCTGGAGATCCAACTTTAAGGCCTGTGAAAACCTCCTTTTCATCACTGTGACCACACAGCACATTTCTGTTCCTCGTGGTGCAAATCAAGGTTTCATCCTGATCTCCCAATGTCTTTATTTATCACAAGAGAGAAACACAGGTCTAGCGTGTCTGCCATTTTAAGTCCATCATCTTTTCCACCCAAAACGCTGAGCGTCAGAAAGGATGGCTCCTCCTTCGGCCGGCGAGTCAGAAGCCACTCGGGCCTCTCCCACAGAGCCCATCCTTGAGCCACACAGGTCATCGAAGGCCTGGGCGAAGTCAAGTTTAACGGCAGGTTGTGACCCATTCTCAGACTAGATTCACATAATAGGTTGTGACTGAGGTTCTTCACTATAAACGAGTGAAATAGACACAGGCAGATGGATTCACTGTGAACCCAACGGAGCTGAGGCTCCAGGCCCCTCACTTGTGCAGGACACTTCCGAGTCGTAAATATCTTACGATGGCAAATTTTATAAAAACGTGACCAAGCATCCGCTGAACACAAGAGACAGGTCTGTCTCTTTCTGTTCCGACGTCCCTTCCACCATAATTCCTTTCGCGATGGTTGGTACTGAAGTGAACGTAGGCCTTTTGATACCTGACTAAAGGTGAGTAGAGGAGGAGATAAATTTAGTTTGGAATTACTTAGTGAGATGTATATGTCATTTTTTGGGTAAAGTTTGAGAAAAAACTCTATTGAGCTCTTCCATGCTTGGAACTTGGAAAAATTTCCCACAGGCCAGTTCTTGGTGTAGCATCAACAAACATCCGGGGCTCGATGCTTTAGGACATGTTAGCCAACCTATGGGGAAGAGGTTTCAGTTCCACTTCTGAGCATGATGGGGTCAGAGGGACTAGATTTACTATCCTGCACAAAACAACTAAATTCCAGGCAAAGCATATGAAAGAAGGATTTTAAAATCGTCACCCACGACCAGGCAACAAAGAACAGGGACGACTGAGAGACTAGAAAGAGATGAGGAAGATCAGCAGTCTTCCCGGCTGAGCAGCTGAGCTGGGAGCACAGGGAAGGCCAGGAGGCCAGAGCACGCAGAGAGGCCCCTTCACTCTTCAGCAGAGTACTGATGAAAACATGCGTGTGGGGGAACCTCTTGAGGCCAGGAAAAGGACCACCGGAAAGGGGTACAGGGAGCAATCGCTGTTGCTCACACAGAGCTTAAAATAATCTACGGGACATGGGTAGAGGAGCATGTTTGTCTCAGTAATGGAGCAAAATTAGCTCTAGAGTAAATGTTGCTCTGATCCCACTCAACACGGTGTAAAAGCAAAACCTAACAGGATGGAACTGATTCCAAGAACGTTAAGCATGTCCCCCAGAGTTCCAGATCATTTTATAGGAATACGAAAGTACTCAACAAAGTAAAGTTCACAATGTCTGCCATCTAACAAAAAAATACCAGATATGCCAAGAGGCAACAAAATGTTACCTAGAATGAGAGGAAAAGAAAGAAATGGAAGCCAACCCAGAAATGGAACAGATGACAGAATTAGCAATATAAGGAGGTTAAAAGTTGTTACAATTGTATTCCTTATGTTCAAGAAGCTAGAAAAAGATTGAACGTGTTGAGTATAGACATAGAAGATAGAAATAAGATCCAAATCAAATTTCTAGGGATCAAAAAAACTACACCAGCTGATTCAAGGAAGATTAGACAATACAAAAAAAAAAAGGTTAGTAAACTAGAAACAGCAACAGAAACTATCCAAAATGAAATACACAGAGAAAAATTGATCTCTGGGACTGTAATCTCTGGGGCAATTTCAAAAGGCCTAATAATGTTGATTGGAGTCCTTTAAGGATAGGAAATAGAGGGCAGGAAAGACAAATATTTTAAGAAATAATAGATGAAAAACTTCCACTCCAATAAAAACTATAATGTCAAAAATCCAAGAAATTAAAAACTCAAGTGTGAATGTGCATGTGTGCGTACACACACACACACACACACACACACACACACACACACAACATAAAATCTACATCATGGTACATCATAATCAGATTGCATGAAACTGGTGATACAGAGAAAATTCTAGAAGCAGCCAGAGTAAAAATGATACATTATCTATAGATAAGGACATATACAATGATAATATTGGGTAGTCGAAAATGTCATGACGTATTTTGTCTCTGTTTTTCAAAGGTCATTTATTTATATAAAGAACAAAGATCAATCAATGATACAGTGCCCGTTTTGTTCCATAACCTTTTGCCATCTTTCAGTGAGCTTCATAATTCCTCGTTCATAGAAGGACCTGTCTTTATTTGTGAAAAACTGAACAAGGTGCTGATTTACNTAATTCCTCGTTCATAGAAGGACCTGTCTTTATTTGTGAAAAACTGAACAAGGTGCTGATTTACAGCCTCATCTGAATTGAACGTTATACCACGCAAGGAGTTGTGAAGAGAGCGAAACAAATGGAAATCTGACGGCGCAAGGTCAGGCGAGTATGGTGGGTGTGGCAACACATCCCATCCAAGCTCCAATCATTTTTTACGGGTGATCAAACTTGTGTGTGGTCTTGCATTGTTGTGATGGAACATAACTCCTTTACAATTAACAAGCTCTGGACATTTCTGGACGATGGATTCGCTAAACCTGTCCAGTTGCCGACAGTACACATTCGAATTGATTGTTTGGTTCCTTGGTAGGAGCTCAAAAAACACAACACCTTTAAAATCCCACCACACTGAAAGGATAAACTTCCTCTGATGAATGTCTGCTTTTGATGTCATTTGAGGCGAATCATCACGTTGGGACCAAGACCGTTTGCGCACCACATTGTTGTAAACAATCCACTTCCCATCACGAGTTATCAGTCGCTTCAAAAAAGGATTGTTTTCCTCATGTTTAATGAGCATATTGCAGATGTTTATATGCGCCATCAAATGAACTTCTTCGAGTTCATGCGGAACCCAAATATCGAGCTTGCTTACGTATCCCAGTTTCTTCAGGTGGTCGTGAATGCTTGAAAGATGGATGTTCAATGTTTCTGCAATCTCTTGTGTCATGTAGCATGGGTTTGACTCAGTCAATGCCTTTATTTTGTCGTCATCAACCACGGTGGGCCTCCCTGACTGAGGAGCATCGTTGAGATAAAAATCACCAGCACAGAATTTCGTGAACCATTGTTGGCACTGACATTCTTGTAGAGCATTGTCACTGTAAACTTTATGCAACTTTTCACAAGCTTGACTGACGCGTGTTCTTCTCTTTATGGAAGTAAAACAGTAAAATATGGCAAAAATGCACAGTTTGGTCTTCCACCTTCAACTTGTTGTAAAATCTCCAAAACTCAACCAAATCACTCAATTTTGCTTTTTAGAATGAAGCTAGAACTGTCAGCTGTCAAATGACATAGCAATAACATAGATGTGAATGACTCTAGTACTTCCAAAAATGAACTAGTGCCATCTGTCGCAAACATGCATCATGACTTTTCCGACAACCCAATATATGTATAGATATATTATGTCCAAAGATAATGACAGCAGATTTCTCATCGGGAATAATTCAAGCTAGAAATAGTGAAGCAACATCTTTAAAATACTGAAAGAAAAAAACCCTAGCCACATAAAATTGTATACCCATCAAAAATATCTTTCAAAACTGGCAAAAGACTTTTTTAGACATACCAAAGCTGACAGAATCCAGCACCAGCAGACCCACACTACAGGGAATACTACCGTCCTTCAGGCAGGACATGAATGACCATATGGACACCTGGGTCCACAGGTGACATGCAAGGCACTAGAAATGGGTAAATGTAAAGATTTGTTTCATATTAAATTTCTTTAAAAATGTAATTGACTATTTAAAGTGAAAATAATAACAATATATTGTAGGGCTTATACCATACAGAGAGTGAAATGTATGAGAACCATAGCATAAAGGCTGGAAAGGGAGAAAAGGAACCGTGTGCTGTCAGTTTTTGTGTTATACATACGTGGTATGATATTACTTGAGGGTAGGCCATGATAAGGTAAAGGTGTATACTATGAACCCTAACGCAACCACTACAATAAGAAAGCAAAGTTATAGCTTATAAGCCAACAAAGGCAATAAATAAAATAATAGAATTTAATCCAAAAGAAGGAAGAAAAAGAGAAAATAGGGAACACATAATGGGTGGGATAAGTAGAAAATGAATAACAAGATGGTAGATTTAAATCCAACCATATCAATAATCACATTAAATGTAAACAATTTAAATACCCTGATTAAAAGGCAGAGGATGTCAGGTTGGATTTTAAAAATCAGTACCCAGATATACAAGAAACACACTTCAAATATAATGACACAAATAAGTTACAAGGGAAAGGATAGCAAAAATATGCCATGCTAAAACTAGTAAAAAGAAAGCTGGAGTAGTTATATTAATACAAAGTAGGTCTCACAGTAAAGAAGTTCATTTTATAAATGATGAAGAGGTCAATTCATCAATCCTGTACGTTTATGCACCTAATATCGGATTGTTCAACTACATGAAGCAAAAATTGATAGAGATTAAAAGAGACAAATAGACAATTATAGCCCTCCCTCCGTCCCTCCCTCCCTCTCTCCTTTCCTCCCTTCCTTTCTTCATCGAAAACCCAGTACGTAGATCCCTGTGAGGTGGGCCATCACCCTGAGTATGGAAGGCAGGCCCAAGGGAGCTGGAGGTTGGTTACATACAGGGAAACTGAGGCAATGGAGTCCTAGTTTCTCACCATCAGACAGGGGAGGTAGAAACATGGAGAGGGGGAGCTGGGGAATGAACCGGTGGTGGTGGGTTGGAATTAGAGCTACTGGTGTGAACTCATGGATTTCCAGAGATACAGAAAGACCTAGACAATTCAGAAATGTGTGTGTCCTCTCCCTTTCAGCCTGCCCACCTAATGCCCAGGTGTTTCCAGATAATGTTCTCCACTAAAAGAAATCCAGTTCCTTGGGGACATGGCTGCTTTCAGGGCTCTGGCAGGGAAAGCACAAGATGAATCTGGAACATATGTTGTGCAAGAAAGTAAAAAATACTCAAAGGATAAAGGGGCCGTGTCAAAGGTCAGAGAAGCCAGTTGGAAGCTCCCACTGGCTAAATCTAGGACACTTTGAACATCACAACTTAGACAGATGATGGCAACTGAGGATCGCCCGCTGGATAGGGTAGGACTCCACGAACCCACAACACACAAATGAGGAAATTAATGAGAATAACAGGACATTTTTTTCTTGCCTAGAAAGCCCACATATAAAACAAAGAAAGAATGGAAGTATGAGAAAAATCTCCATTTGGCAATAACTATAAAAATAACATCAGGCAAGAAACATCAGCAGATGCTAAAATTAGGGGCTAAAATGGAGATGAGGGATGGATTTTACATAATCTCAAAATATCTCCCCACAAAACATTAACTACAAAGAGGCAAAAGCATAGTGGAGAAGTCTGGCAGAAATGACTAAGATGTACCATCAGTAACAGGACACACGGGAGTCGTATGCCACCCATAGGCTGAAATGAACACAGCCTCTGTGATATTCTGGCCCCAAAATGCACACCTTGGGTGTGATCACAAGGAAACCCTGCTCAGACTCCAAGTAAGGGGCATCTGTGACTGGTCCACCATCTTCAACAATACGGAGGCCATGAAAGCCACAGGCTGAGGGATAATCAGATGGGACAGGTGACATGCCTGGGCTGACGATGGGGAAGTGTACGTGGGAGAGGAAAAGTAGAAAATCGCAGGGGAGGGAAACAAGCCTGTGTCTATTTTGCAAATCCTACCCCACTCACGTGCACGGCGCTTCACGATGCTGCAAGCACTCATTGTTAGCTGATAACCCTAGTAATTCTTAGGCTGACCGATGCGTTTACCTAGACAACCCGTCACCCTGGGGTGACCTAATGGGCACTTGAGCCATGCCAGCGACACTCACACAGCACGCACACACCCGGCAGGGTTATGGAAGCACGGGCGTACGGCGTTTACAGTCCAAAGGACTCACCAACCTAAGACCAGCCATCCCAACGTTTCCCTTCCCCGTCAAGGTCCCCGAGAACCATATGAACAAAAACCATGGAAACTCACTCTGCGTCTCTTACTGAGTAGCTGGGTCAAAATCTGGGGAATCTAAGGCAGACATATTCAGGAACCTTGCTTCTGAGTAGCTGCAAATAAACGGGCTGGTTGTGTCTCGCCTCTGACAAGAATCCTTCATTGTATTTATCTATCAGTGCTGCCGAGGCCCCTTCCCTGTGCAGGGCCCTGGAGCCACAAAGCTCAGTGACAGCCCCTGCCCCGGGGCCCCTCCTGGTCTTGTGGGACAGACCACACATCCTAAAACAGAAGGAGCAGGTGGAGTGAGGCTATGTCAGCGTTTCCTGGGAACACTTAGGAGGGACCACTGTTTTGGGGTGAGGAACAGGTAGATAGGGGCTGGGAAGTGCTTCCTGGAAGCAAGGCTGCTGGGCAAAATGCAGGTTGCATTACTGTGAGGTCAACGAACTGACAAGAGACCCGACTACAGAGGATGGGCACCCACGGGGGATTACAATACCCGAATTCATGCACAGCCCTTTCTTTTCAAAGTGCTTCCGTGATGACATGGAGTATCTTTCTCCAGACATATGCCGTGGACAATACCTGCCACTCAGCTCTGTAGTTCTCACGCGCTGACCTTAACAGAGCCAAGATTTAGCCTCTGGCTGGGGAAAAATAGTACACACTGGACACGTGGTTTTGCCACCACTGTCCTGAGTGTGTGCCTAAGACCGGGCAGGATGCGACGGGACTGCAGCAATCCCAAACGTCGGAAAGCCTGTCATTGCTGAGAAGACAGGGCAGGTCTAAATTTTTAAAACAAAATGTGTGGTGGCAAACCGAATAGGAGGGCTAAAGGAGATGAAAATAACAATTATGCTGTGTATTCCTGGTGTAGTGTGTTCAAGAAACTGTCAGCCAGAGGCTCCCCAGAAAGACTAGTTCAGGGCATCAGGCAAGGAAAGCCAAACCGCTGCGAGTCAAGTGCAAGTCCCAGGTGGAGTGTGGGTTCTGGTCCACCTGGTCCGTCTCTCCTCTGCCTCTTTCCACGGCCAGCTTGGTGGTGGATGGGAAAAGCCCAGAGCTCTGCTCTGCGCTTTACAGGGAAAGCTAATATACTGTAATAAAGTTAACACTGTCTGGTGTTATGGAAGAGCCTCCTCAGAGTGCAGAAAGATGCTACAACGTGGACAGATGCTTTTCAATTATGAAATAAAACCAGTTTATCCATTGCTGTGCTGAAATGTCAATTAGGGGTGCTTAAAAACTTCCTTTCTATGCATGTTCTCCCACGATCATTTAAAAAATACTAATTTGAACAGTAAAGAAAAAGGTGGAGAGGCAGACTGCTGCTTACACGGTTTTAGCTGTATTTTTGGTGCCCGAATAAGTGAAGTTTTAGTGCACTTTATTCTACACGCAACCTGAACAGTTGGGAAAAATAAAATCACTCTTGCAACTCTTAAGTGCTAGAGTCACATTAGCCAAATAGAAGGGCTTCACTTTCACTTTCATAAATTTAAAGGCTCTTAATTATTATCATCAAAGTCCAAAACACAGCAACGAGACCAGGACTCAAAACAAAATACAGTACAAATTTATTGACTCCAATCATTCTTAGTCAAGATTTAAGCAAAGTAAACAGACAAAAGAATTGGATACAAATAAGCAATGGATTAACATTAGATAGAAATCCTATTTTACTATGAATTTTCAGTCCAAAACAACTTATTCCTAAATAAAACTGACCCATGTTTTATTCTGCTAAGGCATGAAACAAAATATACACAATTATAAAACATTTGTTTCTCTCTTAACAATAAGCTTTTATTTAATGAAAATTTTGAAATAGTCTTGGATGTCAATAAGAAATAATCACCTTTTGAAAATCAGTCTTAACCAAGTATAACTTTGTGGAAAACCTGGACGGCACTCATAAATGATGAAAGAGCACTGAACTCAATTCTTTTAAAAGGTTTACAGTAAAATACTTTGGTTCTCAAATGGCTGTCTCTAAAAGGAATTTTTGAAAAACCTGACATTAACTCATTTTTCCCCTCCGACTGTTTGGGGTTCTTCTGTCACGTGACAATGCCACAGCTAAAGAACACACAGAGAAGCGCTGAACAAGCCAACTGGAAATTATGCAAACGTCAAACTTCTTAAAGTGCTAAAGCCACGAGAGAAAACCCTATTTTGAAAACTTAAAAAAGCCAGTGTTACAGAACTTATTAAAGAGTACGTGTTGGCATTATTTCAACCAATAATGCTTTTCACAATTATTGCAAAACACATCAGTGAGACATCAGAAATTGATAAAACTGACTTGTTATATTCCAATGTAATTAGTGCAATTATAAAGACACCTGGTATGAATGACACGTAATTATTTTTGTAGTAAGAAAATTCAAATAACCTTACTTCTTAGAGTTCCGGATTTCAGCTTCGGTGCGCGTGCGCACACACACACACAGAAATTTGAGGGAACAAAGGCTGACTTTAGATCAGTTAATTCTTATGTCTTCCTCACCCTGACTGTCCAGTTGCCCGCAGAGGAAAGCACCCCTTGCCGCCACCAAAGGGCGTGTTTTATTCTATTCTCAGCACCAATGGTGCTGTGTGTGGATTAGATATTTGCCAATGAAGTGCTGGGGCATATTTTTAACGAGAAGGCTCGAATGACTGTTCCAAATCAGAAAACCAAGGACCACTGACACTTCCCCACAAATGCACATGACATCACTATTGAATTTCAGTTGTATATTTTGATAAAATTATAAATGCATACTAACTGTAACCAGTTTGAAAGGTAAATATGCTATGAATCTTCAAATATTACTACAAAAAATGTACACTGTTTGTTACCTCCATTGCTTACCTTGATAAAAACTCATTTTACGGTGTTCCTCCCGCCCTCCCTCCCTCACCTGAAGAAAATAACAGGTTCTCAGATTAACAAAGAATATATTAAAACATCTTACATTCTTTCCACAATGGCATTAAAAAGCAGGCATTCTGAATACTTACAAGGAATAATGAGCTTTCTACATTTTCAAAAATTACAATCAGAAAAAACTTTTTCAAGAATATCTTTGCTAAAGAGTTGTAACATTGAAAGACTAAGTTGTCTCATACTGGCTGAGATAAACGTTCTTAAAAAACCTGTTTATTGAATAAAGTGATTAATATGTCTTTCATTATTTTGCTTAACATTTAAAATAGTTACATGAGTGGAAGCATATTTTACTTTTTGACCACCAAAATAAACTCTTTCAGCCTAGTGCTTTTAAGGTACAGTATAAAAAGTAATAGAAAAACCAGAACTGCATTATAAATGTTTTTGGTTCAAAATTTTACTTGAAATCTTATGTTCCTTGCCTAGACAAAAATATGAACAAGACAAAACACTGGCAATCTTTAAAATCCAACAGATACGCAGAGCCTATATTTAGATCAAAAATATTTTTTTACTGATTAACATTAAAAAATCCTCAAAAATGTAGCATAAAGGTTCAAGTCCTGGGATACAGATTTACAACGCCAAGATACTGTGTATCATGGAATTATTACAGACACTCTACCAGCTGGAAGTAATGATTACTCTGAGGGAAACTGTCTTCTGAAGTGACAGCTACCGAGGTGCGCAGAGTAAGAAATGCCAGTTAGACAGGGAATGAACTCAGTGAGCGATAATCCACCCTAATGTTTCACATAAAATCACATGCTTTAGTTTTGTCTTTAAAATGCATAGATTTCTTCAAGAAAATATAAAGATGGTAATAATCATTAACTCTAACTTCATTTTATTCCCCTTTCTCTATCAAATTTAAGAATAAAAACAGGAAGCAACCACTCAAATATTTTTGACTTTTGATGGATTTCGAATGAGAGAATAAAAGGCAAAAATTCTTATATAATTTCTATAACGTTCAAAGTCAATTTGTGTTTTATAAAAAATGCTTGTTTCAATAAAAAGACTGTCTTTCCTACCACTGGTATGGAATGTGGGTAGACACTGACCAGGGTGCCTCTTTTCTGCTGGAGCACACACCTCACTACTCAGCAAATTATTTGTCACAGTAGTTGGTTTTTTAATTTGAAAGAATAGCTTGCTAGCAGTTAATGAACTTGGGAGTCTTAATCCATATCACTATCCTAAAAGGGTTTTGTGGTTTCCACAATTTTTCTACTTTTATTATAAACACCACCCCCACCCCCAGAACTGAAATAAAAATTTTCCCCTTTGAAACAGCCCCTTGAACTTGGGATAACACCTACTGCTGAAAGGCTTTTAATTACAACTTATACAAAATAGGAAAAAAAAAAAAAAGCCCAAACCCTCTGGGCCAAAATAAGTAGAAAAGCTACTTTGGACCCTTGACAGTACACTTTAATACGAATTTATGAAATACTAAGCAGCAACTTAAAGCAGAATGGTTTCACCCTGGATGTTTCACCACGATAAACTCCAACAGATTCTAACGGAACTCAACACAAGACAAAGGCAGGAAATTGTATACTGTAAATATTGTTCTTGAAAAGCATGTAGACACTGCAGTGTGGTGTGTGTCCTTTGCTTCCAGTCTCTGGAAGGAAATGGTAACTCAGGGTTCAGAGCAGCGGTACTGACTCGGGGGCTACGGACCTGTGTAAATATATGTCCCGACCTTATTATTTGTTATACTAACGTTGTTAAATTCAAAATTAGTGCCATGTTATCTTTGTCCCAAATACACTCAGATTTTCAGTTTGTGGCAGCATAAGTCTGAGGAAACCAAATATTTACAGTCCTCAAATGCTGGTCTGAACTTGGAACTGTGATGTGTACACAGCACAGCACCATTTTGATGACAATGCCTAGCGCCACGGAAGCTTTTGTAAACTGATGTTAGAGGCTTTTCAGAAATCTTAATATTTTCATTGCCCAAGTCTTCCATCAATAATTATATTAAATGACCCAAGAGCAAATTTTTGTTTATAAAAATCTAAGTATTACTATTGCTGATTTCAATTTCTCACGATTTTCATACAAAAAAAAAATTCTACGTGACCACAAAATACCAAATATTTTTTTATCAAGTGTCAGGATAACTTATTAAAGTTGAGGTTTATCTTTTTTTTTTTCTTTTTTATTGCTAAAGGCCTAAATCGATACTGCAAACTATCCCACTTCTTCTTGATACATTCTGGACTGAAAAACATGGCTGAGATTTAACTAGAACGTAGGTGTCTGACATAATCAAAAGAAGGAATCCTGTAATAGTACTTCACTAACTGCAAATCGGTAAGAAAACAAAAGCAGCCCAAGTAGATCCTACTGACGCTGTGGATGAGGAGCCATGCAGACCACCAAGACCAGCCAGGTCTCCACACCGTGAGGTCGCGTCATGCTCTGACCGTCAGGTCCAGGGGCGCAGTAGTTTTTAGTTTTCCTCAGTTAAGTAAGGACATTACTAATTAACATCAGTTTACATCAAACTTATATTCAAGCATAACAATTTCCAACCTTTATTATTTTGTAAAAAATATTTTGTTTATGACACATTTCACAACTTAGGCCGAAATCTGGAGACCACGCCCCATCTGCTTACAGGTGGGAAGGGGTGGCCTTCTAATTGTGGGTCTGTTCATGACTCCAAAGACTGAACGCGGTCTTGAATGTCCTGTGGCAAAGTTTACACATGAACTGTCTCTTAAATGTGATGGCTGAGAGGGGCGGGGCGTGGTAAAAGAGCGTGTCCGATTCCTGGGGCACAAACAGCCTCTCCGTGGCGGGGGCCGTGTTCTCAGACAGGCCCGTGGGGCTGTCGGGCTCCAGCGGCTGGATCTTGGGCAGTGGGGGTGGCGGGGGCAGAGGCGGCGGGGACGGAGAGTTTGTGGGGACAGGGCGCATGTCAGACTCTTTGTGCGCCGAGTCCTCGGTAGCCTGAGACATGTGGGACTGGAAGTGACTCCAGAGCCGAAAGTTGGTGCGAAAAGCTTTGTTGCAGACGTGGCAGATGAACGGCTTCACGGAGCACAGCAGCTCCTGGTGCCGCTCCAGCTGCTTGGGCGCCGTGAACGTCTTGCCGCATTTCTCGCAGGGCCACAGGCCAGGGTCCTTGCTCGGAGCTGCTCCTGTGGGGGCAGCGCTGGCCTCGGGGGCCTCCGCCTCGGCCTCCTCCGCAGGCTCCTCTTTGACTTGAATTTTCAGGGGCTTCGAAAGGCTGAGGTCCTCGGGGAGGCAGGAGGAGTCCTCTGAGTCGAAGTTCGCCTGCTCCGAGCAGTCGCTGCACGCGTTGTCGTCTTTCGCAGCGCCCACGTGGTTGGCCTTCGGGGGCTCGGCCTGTGCCTGGGGCCTGGAGGAGCCCGTGACCTCACCGTTGTGGTCCAGGCCGGGCAGGGAGAGGTTTTCGGCCGGCGCCATGGTGTTCTGGTTGTGGACCTCGACCTGGTGCCGCCAAATGCTGAAGGAGGACTTGAAGGTGCGCATGCACTCGAGGCACGTCAGCTTCTTGTACTCACACCGGCTCTCGTGCTCGTGCTTGAGCTCGGGCGAGAAAAACCTGAGGCTGCAGTAAGGGCACACGGTTGCGCTGCGGCACAGTCGCTCGTGGCTTCCTTGCTCTAGGAGAGAAGAGAGCTTAGCGTTACAGAGGCGGCACTGGAAAACCTCCTTCTCTACCGGGCCCAGGGCAGCGTGCTCTCTCGGCTTAGCGGCCTTGTGTCCTCCAAGGGGCTTCTCTCCCGGGTGCATTTTTATGTGCTGTTTGAACTGCGAGAGAAAGCGATAGGCTTTTCCACAGTACGAGCAAATGTACGCTCCTTTGGCTCGCGATCGCAAGTTCCTCTTGATGACTTGGGCTTGGGAGCTACTCTGTCCCTGAAAACCGGGCTTGCTGCGCCTCAACTTAATGATCAGGGCCTTCTTAATCTCTCTCTCTCTCACTATGTCAATCAGCTTTCTCTGGAATTTTTCATCCAAAACGGCATGTGAACTAGAGGCCGGTGACGGATTCTTCACTATGCCGTGCTGGGTCTGGCAGTGGGTCCACACTTTGAAGTTTGTGTGAAACCGTTTGTGACAGATGTCACAGGCATAGGGCTTTTCTGGATTATGGTACATGTTACTGTGCCGGTGAAGACCCGCTGTTGATCTAAAGATCTTAAGGCAATGTTTGCATTTAAATTTTTTGTTTGATCTTGTTCCCTCCAACTCACCAAATTCCTCCTTATTCAAGTTGGAGTCTGGGAAGTCTGCATGGAGGAGAGGGGGGCTCGAGCCGCCCTCCACGTTATCTTCCGACACCGGAGAGCCATGCTCGTCCACCTTTAGCTTCTTAAACGGCAGCCTTCTGTCTGCCTGGAACCTCCTTTTGACCGGGAGCCTGCTCATGTCTTTCTGGTCGTCTTCTGTTTTCAGAGAAAGATCTCTCGTGCCCGAGGACGCCGCCGTGGCGTCACCCACCGTGACGCGGATGATGTCGGAGGGGTCTGCCGGCGGGCTGCGGGGCTCCGTCTTGATGCGAACCTCCGCGCCTTCCCTCTCCACGGGCTGAGAAGCACTCAAGGACCTGAGGCGGTGCGGCTGTGTGGCTGGAGGCCGGTCATCCAGGGCCGGCTTCTCACTACAGTCTTTTAAAGATGACTTTTGAGATAAAGCACAAAATGCGTTCCCGGGTGCGTCGCCTGGCACCGAGGAGGACCCCTGGGAAGATTTCAAATCTATCGAGGGAGAGTAGACGGGGACCTGGCTGTCCATCGACAAGGACCGCCGCAGGAGGCTCTTCACGAGCGGGCCGCTTCTGTCGATGCTCTGGTTCGCAGCAGCAGGCCCGCTGGACGGGATCACCAAGCCCAACTTCGAGTAGTACAGCAAGTTCCTGTCCTCGCCCGGCCCACTCCCTCGGCTGGTTTCTTTCAACAGATAGGGCGTCTCTGATGAGCTGCGAAGAGACAAGACAGGTGGCCGCGGCCTTTTCAAAGCCAGCTCTATCGCTTTTCCTTTGGGGAGCTGAGCACTTCCGCCCGGCTTATCATCCGCTGCCTCTCTGTCCTGTAGCGGCGTGGAAGGCAGGGCTGCGTTCCTTTTTGCCAGACTGCTTCTGCTGGGGTCGTCCAAAGATGCAGAGTGCTCAAGGACCTTCGCATAGCCCACGGAGCCGTCTTTCTGCCAACTCTTTTCGGTCAGTGACATGTTGTGAAGTGGTTCGACTGGCTTTGGGACATGTGGCTTACTGGTGCTGGTCTTGACCGCAATGCTAGGGGAGGGCCGGGGTGCATGGCTGACATCGGGCGGGTTCTGACCAACGGTTTTTCCTTGTGCTTCGTTTCTACTTTGACAGACAATGACACTTCTCTTTTGAGAACTGTTTTCATCATGTTCTATGAATATTTTTTTTCTGTTGGGACACACTGGAATGGGGGCTTGAGGGGTTTTAGAAACGATGTTTGTCAGAAAGGAAATCCCCAGGCTGTAGCCTAGCTCTTGCACAGCCGCAAGGCTGCCTTTCTCGACAAACAAAGATGAAGAATAAATGTAGTTCAAGACGTTATCAAAAGCATCTGGTTCACAAAAGTCAAGCTGAAATACAGACTGAGACTCGTTCTCCTTATTTGTGAATAAGCTCTGGAAGTATTCACTGCTGGCAGCCAGGACGTTTTTATGTGCTCGGAATTTCTGGTCTCCAACAATCAGAAGCACGTCACACAGCTGTCCTTTGAGGCGCTCCTCGTTGAGGGCACTCAGGAGAGAAATGGCGTGTGCCGGGTTGATGTAATGCAGTAATCCCTCCATTGCCTGGGCTTATCTGAAAGACAAAGTGTAAATTACTCTGAGTAATGTGGGGAAAAGGTCTCCACCAGACAAATCGTTCCTCAGCGACAGGGACCAGAGCTGTCTTTTCATGGGCGCCAATATTTAACAGTCTAGGCACACAAGAGCTTTTCGGATGAACAATCTTACTTAATAACATGGAAAATATGAGGAAACAGGTCTCATGGCCTAAGTAGATCATCAATCATTAAAACGAGGAATTTTAGGAATGAGAGACTGTAACATAGGCATTTTTCACACCATCAAAAAGGCTGCTAAAAGTTGACAGGTGTGTAACGAAGCCATATTTGAAAATAATGGTTTATTCTTTAGAGTCCTTATCTATTCGATGCGTGGTTCTATTAGTTTGGAGAATAAGTATGACATATGGAAATACCTTAAGTTTCTAATTCTGAAAGGAAATCTGTTATTACTGCGTAGGGGTTCAGAACAAGCACCCCAAGACGTGCCTCTGTGGTATGAAGATTATTTTGAGCTAAAGGCAAGCAAGACTCTGTGGGCTCACGAGAAACTCCTGCCCCACCCCCAACAACCTAGAAGAAATGAATTAGGGGCCTTGCCCATAACAAGATTGTAAGAGATAACCTTTTTGGACCTATCTACAGGGCAAGGCAAACTACTAATTATTGGACCTCTGTTCCTATCATCCTGCAATGGCCTCTGAAGCCCCAGGCGCCTTACCTCATCCTTAGCTCAGAATGCCATGTACCCCTCACTTTCTGTCTCTGAACCTCTTGTGCATGTGGGGTTCCCATATGTACTATGTAATTAAATTCGGTTGTTTTTTCTTGTTAATCTGTCTTACATAGACTTAATCCTTAGACCAGCTGGAGGAACCGAGGAGGGCAAAGGAAAGTTGCTTTCTCCCCACAACAGGGTATGTTTACTTGCGATGTGCATTGTTAACAGTGGGTTGCAAAGGAGAGATCTTGCCAGACCTTTAAAAATAGGTATGAATTTGGAAAGTGAAAAATCATCTGCGGGCCAGCCAGTGGCACGTTGGTTAAGAGCTGGCTTGGGACGCCAGCTCTGAGCAGCAGGACCCGGGTTTGGATCCGACATTAGGGCCAGTGACACTGCGCCCTCTACAGCTGAGATGGTGAACAACAGATCGACCAGGAGCTGGGCTGCCAAGAGTCGCCAGTGATGGCGTAGGCTGCCGTAGGCTACCGTGAGCAGCTGGCAGCTGGCGTGAGTTGCCAAGAGCCACCGTGAGCGGCTGCCAAGTGGCTGGTGACCGATCTACCTCAGCCGGGAAGAGCGTAATGATCACAATACCAACATGGGCCAGTGAAGCGACATCCTCCACAACTAGACTGAAGAACAAAAAAGGACAGCAACTTATCTGTTCCCCTCCCCCAATTCCCTAATAAAATCTTTAAAAAAAAAATCATTTGCTAATTACCACTGTATCCAAGTGTTTCACAAAGGTTAGAGATGTTAAAAAATAAGAGTTTGTTTTCTTCCTTATACTAAACACCTTGCAGTTTCCTGAACATTCTTTTCTTACCAAATTACATTCAACAACAGCACAAAAGAAACTTTGGCCTGGATCTAAACTGAATTGTTACTAATTCTAAATTAAGGGGTTTGAATTGAGATTTCACTGAAATTCTCTCCAAAGCTAAAGGTGAGACACGAAGACCTAGTGGTGGGTGCAGGCTCTGGCCGAGATGCTGGGGTTGAAATGCTGGCTCCTTCCTGTTGTCGATTAGCCTCTCTGATCATCAGGTCCCTCACAAGAAACGGAAGCAACAACTGTGCCCTCCTTTAGGGTTGGTGCAAAGATTAGATGAGCCAGCATCTCACACATAGTAAGGACTTGACAAATGCTGTGCAATTTTCAGGAATTACAGGATTAATAGGCATTTAATTCAGTATCAAAGAAAAAGGGTCCAGATTAAGCCCACCCATGCTGTCAACGAAGAGAAAGCCATTTCACACAGAGTCGATGCTTGACTCCAACTCTGAGCCTTCACTTATGCTTCTATTACCTAACATATCTCTTGGGTTTGATTTTGATTTAAAGTAACTAAGACTATTTGTGACAGTTTTATCTCTCTAGAGAGCGAGTTGCAGACACACCAAACTCACACCCAGCACACACGCAGGCTCTCCTCTGGCCTCGCAGCATCAGCTTTGCTGGGCCAGCACCGAGGCTCTTCAGGAGAGCCCACAAGGAAGAGTTCAGTAAGCCACCAACGTGGAGTGGCCAGGCACTGTGTATACACCTTTCTTAATATTATTCTGACTCCCTGTTATGGTGCTGAGCAATTTAACTGACTCAGAGGCATGACTCTGCTTCCGGGGACAACACCTGTAGCCTGTCCACAAACCACCACCGTGGTCAGACTCTACCGAGTTCTGTTCATTTCTGCTCACTGTCATTTCGTATCAGCAGTCAACTGCAATTCCTCCATTTGTGACTGCTTGATAAAGGCATTTTCCCTTTCTGTTGGCCATTTTAATTTCTCCCTTAACCCTACTGTACTGTCTTTATAATCATATATCTACTTCTGTGCAAAGTAACCCTTGTTATCTTTTACAGAGGTCAGCAAAGAAATATGCTTATAGTGTCATACTTATCAACTCAGCCATGTACTACACTGTTTTCAGTGTGAATAATTTTTGAGAAAGCTAGTTCAGATGCTGCCACAGGGAAAAGCAACAGATGCAGAATCAAAAGCTTGGACAAGTATTTTTCAAAGAGTTTTCTTAAAATCAATTGTGTTTGAAACTGGCAATAAAAAAAAAAAGACTAGGGCAGAGTGGAAAATGTTAGAACGTGTCAATGTAGTAAGGCTTACTAAGATCTTTTGAAACTTCCGTTTCACTTCTGTGCACACATACCCACACATGTAAGCAAGTACTGGGTTGGGATGTACAATCTGTTCCTTCCTGCAGGTCAGAGTCAAGACAGTCTGAAAGTCAATGCTCTGGGCTAATTGATCGACTGCTCTGAGCCTCAGTTTCCCCCAATGTAATGTAAGGATAATAGCAGCTACCAAACAATGCTATGATGAGAATTAAATGAGAAAACAGTAATTGTTACCTTTTATTTAGCACCTACAACACATTACCAATTGTACTAGGAACTTCACATGTCATTCATTCACTCATCCAACAAAAGGGCATTTGAGAAGGCTTGAAGGAGGCGAGATGAGCCACGAAGATCGCTGAAGGAAGAGCGTTAGAAGCAGAGCCGGGTAGCAGGAGGGCTGGAGCAGGGAGCAGAGGGAGCCATGGTAGACGACACGGAGAAGCAGGGGGAGATGCTGTGCAGGGCTGGGTAAGAAGAACGGGACTTTTACCAGAACTGACATGGACAGCCAACGGACGATTCTGAGCAGAGGACTGACAATGACTTGAATTATGTTTCAAAAAGACTGCTGGCTACATTGTTGAGAATGGACCATGGAAAGTGGGGAAAGGGTGGAAGCTGGAAGGCCAGCTAGGAGCCTACTGCAGTGATGCAGGTGAGACTTGATGGCGGCCTGGACCAGGGGTGATAGCAGCAAAGGCAGTCATTAAGATTTCTAATGGACCGATAGCAGAGGGTAAGAATGTGAGGGTTAAAAATGTCTCTAACGATGCCCTTGGTTGAGACGAAGTCTGATAGAGAAATCGGTTCAGATTTTTTTCGGGAATTCAGTTCAGATATTCTAAATGTTAGCAGAAACCTATTCATGAATGCACCCTTTATGGGCACCCTTTCCTGCTTCACTTTCCCTACAACCTTTCTTGCGCTTCCTGGGATCAATTCCCAAGTAAACCTCTGCATCTGAATCTTTGTCTCAGGGTCTGCTTTTGGGGGAACCCCAACTAAGACAACAAGGGAACATGAAACTATAGGTGTAGGCTAAGGAACTGTGTGAGGACTAAATCCAGTGAGATTTTCTATGTCCCTGGACATGAAGCAAACGCTATTCAACATGCCACCTGCACCGTTACTATATGCTAAAAATCACCATTTTCTTACTTTTCATTGTTCAAAAGAGTTTCCTTCTTTTGCTTTCTTCAAATGATCGTCCTTGGTTTTGCTCTAAGTAAGTACTTCCTTCCAATCCCTTGAATCACAGGCTTCTATACCCTGAACAAAAACGTCTGGCTGCAGCATTATTCACGGTGGCCAACACATGAAAACAACCTAAGTGTCCTTTGATGGATTATTGGATAAAGATGTGGTACATAATATATATAATGGAATACTACTAAGCCAATAGAAAAGATGAAGTACTTCCATTTTTGTCAACATGGATGGATCTCGCAAATCTCATGGTAAGCAAAATAAGTCAGATGGAAAAATACAAGAACTATATGATTTCACTCATATGTGGGATAAAAAACATGAAGCAACAAATGAACAAACAAAAAAACTCATAAATACAGACAACACTATAGTGGTTACCAGAGGTGGGGGTGAGGGGTGGTAGAAGAGGGTAAAAAAGGTCAAATACATGATGAAAGGAGGCTTGACTTTGAGTGGTGAACACACATGTAATATACAGACGATGTATATAGAACTGTACACTTGAAACATAATCTTATTAACCAATTCACCTCAATAAATTTAACAAAAAAAAGTCTGGGAATTAGGGAACAGTAACTCACTCAGAATTGAGTTTTAAGAGAAATAATCACTGTCCCAGGAAATTATTTGGGGATTAAAACTACTTATTTGACTGTAACTCCCATTTAGTTATCACTGAGACTGCTTGCCTGAAAAGTGGCTAAGTGTGTCCAAATTCTTGATACTCCTGATCAATACTCTACACTATTTATTTTCCATTCTACTCGCTCAAACACTAATTGCACATTTCCTGCCACATAATACTGCAAGCATTTTTCATGCATTAACTCAATATTTACAGCAACCCTAGGCTGTCGGTAAAATTATTACATTTTACAAATGAGGAGACTGAGGCACAGAGGGATAAGTACATGTTCAAGGTCACACAGACAGTAACAGCAGAGCAGGACTCACCAGGTGACTGGCTTCAGAGGCCACGCTCTTAACCCCCCTCCTCACCACCTCGTTTCCTCTTCTTCATTCTCACTTAGGCACCTGAGCTAGGTGCTGTCATCCTTCGTCTTACAAACTAGGAAACGGAGGCATTGAGAGGGCAAGTGACGTGCCCACGGTCACCCATCAGTTAGCAGTGGGGCTGCAGTCTGGCCCCAGAGCCGGGACTTAGTCCTCACGTTACACGCTTCTCCTATCTGGGCACCTGTCTAGCATGTGCTACAACAGGTTAGACGATCTGACAAGCACGGTCCTGCCTTCCACTGCTTGCGTGGGAAGGGGAAAAGTCCATCTGTCATCACACACTGCAGTATGCTGAGCACCAGACGGGTATGTGCAGAGGTGCAGAGGGAGAACAGGTGATGGCACTGATCCAGGTGAGAGGGAGGTCAGGGCAGGCATTCAGGACGAGAGGCCTCATGACCAAGCTGCAGTGAGAGAATGTGGGCAGAGTCAGGAAGCAAGGGTGAAGGCCACTTCAAGGAGAGCAGCGGCATGTCCAAAGGCACAGAGGCCAGCCAGAGCGCCAGGGTGGGGCAAAGGGTACAGGTAGGGGACAGCAGGCGACGAGCTGGTGGGGGGTGGAGGCACAAGGGCCCTGAGGACTACACTCGAGGACTGTAAGAGGACAGTGGCCTTTGCCACCCTGCCCAGTAGCCCAGGACAGAGGCTCTAGATGTCTGGCACAACAGGACAGGGTGAGTGCACAGGGCAGTGCAGCTCCTCACCTTCAGGGTGAGGCCCTTGCTTTTACCTTTTAATACAATTATTAAAAATTAAAAAACAACAGCCCCTTTCCTGTGGAGCTGCAAACAATGAACATTTTGGAATTCTGTGTTTTAACGACATTAGGTCTATTTATTGAGCTTAACAACTTAGCTAAAAATATAAAATGCCACATCAAGAATGCAGGCAAAAAGGGGGGAAAAAATCAAAACTGCTAAATGTCATGAGACAATCCGGCACACCCTTTGTGGATGGTGGATGTGCAGAACGAATTCTCAAAACCTTCTGTTTTCTGCTCTGCTGCCCTCAGGTAAGGCCAGCCTTGCTACTGGGTGTACTTTCTTCTCCATAAACATGCTGGCTCATCAAACTCCAGTTTCTCACGTAAGTTCTATATGAATACTCAGCCTCTGACTTAGCGAAGACAGTGTGTCATAAACACGTAAAAGCTCTTACGTATACATACTGCCACTGCATGCAAGTCCTGCTTCTTGTCCTTTGCTCACCTCTACCTGACTCATCAGTGCAGGTGTTCCAGCTACTACTTTAGTCACCGTGGAAAACCCTGGTTTTCTGGAAAGTAGGTGAAATGTGGAAGAAAAGGCCCGTTTAGGAGAGGCAGAAGAAGCTGGGAGGAAATCCCCCAGGAAAACCACATTCTGAGACAGGGCTGGCTTGCTTACCAATTGGCTCCTTGCACACAAATATCTTCCCAAACTCTGCCTGAATGGTTTCTATTTCACGTTGTTTCCTGAAATTTCAAAACGAGAGAATCTTTATGTTTAACAATTCATGGAAGTCACAGCTCCATGGGGAAGACTTTCAAGTCAGCATACTTGCCTCCAATCCTGGCTTTGCCTCCTGGTAAGTATTTAACTTTATAAAGATCACTCAACCTTTCTAAGTTCTAACTAGTCTCCTTAATCTGTTAAGCAGGGCTAACACTACACCCACCTAGGATTTTCAGGATGAACAAAAGACACAATACTCATATGTTCGAAAGCTCCTAGTATACACAGTGTTTCCTATATGGCAAGCACACAGTTTATTTCCTTCCCCTCCTGAATGTGTATGTGGGCCACTGTATGCCACATATCACGAGAGGTGCTGGAGACAGCAGATGAGGGAGCTGGCCGGCTGCCTGCTCTCCAGTAGCACACATCCCCATGGTAGGGCAGATGCATGATGAAGGGTACAAAAAGCATAAGATCATACTGATTTCAGGAAGCGGTTCTTTTGGCCAGCGGTGGGAGGGTGGGTGAGTGAACAGTGAGGCCGTCAGGAAGCTTTGGGACTCATGGCTCACTTGACTATTACAGTTAACACCACAGGTTCCATTCTTCACATTTCTGCTACAGGCACTTTTCAGACACTCTCAGCTGACCGTGCCAGGGCTTTAAGACCCCCGAAGGCTGGCCCTGGCCTGAGGCCCCAATACCCTACCTAGCACAGCTACAAAGCTCTTCACAACTGGATTCCAGAAAATTAACTCATACCATCACCTCAGATTCCTCAGGTACTAAATGCTAAGAGGAGTGGGGAATTCATAATTTAAGTTAATTCAATGCAAATAATTTCCTCTTTATTTATACCAATGTTAGATCAGTTGTAAGGAGCTAAGATTTTTTAAGGGGAGGGATGGAAGGCAGGCAATTTTGGAATACAGAGCATTCTGGGGATAGAAACAGAAAAGCAAAACACAGTACACACTCAGATACAAAGACACTGGAGATGAGTGATTGGGCTGAGAAAGGAAGATGGGATGGTACCAAAATAACCTCACTGACTTTCAAGTTTTGGAGATAACCTCACTGACTTTCAAGTGTCAGGCTGGTATAGCGCTAAGGTGCCTTATGAATCAAACAGGCTCCACGACTAGGACACAAACCCCTTACTACCAGCTCCATAGACTCCTTTGGAATGCTGGGGATTGCTTGCACAGCCCTAACCACGCCACTGGGAAAAAGAGGGAATGCATGTAACCTAGTTAGGAAAACAAAGCATCTACATTTGACGTTGGACTATAAACACACACCATTCAGCCCCAAGCCCTACCTCTGGATTTAGCCTGACTCTCCCCATTTGATTTTACTGTTAGATGGTGACAGGAAGCCGCTCTGAGTTTGGGTCTTATCAGCTCATACTAGGGGACAATGCAGACATCCACAGATTATCTAAAGCTTCTCAGATTTCAAAGCTAGCCTGGCTTATCTGATCCTTGAGAGTAATGTCACTCCCTTGAACCCCACCTCACCACATTGTCAGCCTCTAGAGAAGGTCTCCTTTTGGCTAAAGGTGTGTTCTCTGCACACCCAGCTGAATGACTCACTGTAACACAGTCTGGCCAGTCTGGCCCTGGCTGCCCCAGCCCCTCCTCCTCCTGCTGGAGGGGCCCGAGGAAGACCCACCCTCCAGCACATCTGATGCACTGCTCTCCCTTGCTCAGGGGTAAGGACACTGCCCAAGCCAAGCCCACTGGAAACTCTGGAACACGGGCGGAGAACAAGGGCAGTACCTGCGTGGGCTGGTTTATCTCAGCAGCCGTCTGCCAGGGCCCACTACACAGATGCCTGAAGCTCCCATGGTTTTTGTCCGTCCTGGACCAATTTTTCAGTTTTTCTTTAAACCTCAAGGACAACCCTGTGTCTTTACAATAAATTCCTTTTCTACTCAAGCAAACCAGTTAATTTCTGTTCTTGTTATTAAATGACCCTAAGTGACATATTTCCAAGTGGTACTCACTCTTCCTATCATGCCTTCCGAGTCCATCCTTGATAATACTGCTGCTCTGCTCGACAGAACTTCCCAAAACAAAGCTTTGATCTTTTATCACATGTGCACATTAAGTATTACTGTTATTAATTCAACTTATTTATTGAGCTCCTATTAGACGTGCAAGGCATGGTTAAGATGTATCTGAAAAACAGGGGTGCACAAAACAGACAAGGCCCCACTTCCTAGTGCGGTAAAGCAGATGTAAACAAGGAAACAAATAAAAAGATGACTTCGGGTTGTGCTAAGTGATATAATGGAAATAAGTAGGATGCTTGAGTGAGTGAAGTCACTAGGGGTTGGTAAAGGACGGTCAGAAAGGCCTTGATGTGACATTTCAGATGAGATCTAAGGCCTGAGTGAGAAGAACCAGCCTTGACTCTGTTTAAAAACAAAACAATGAGAACAGTGGTTCTCCATTAGGCTAAAATGCAAAACCTTAAAAACATGGGCTGCAAGGCTCTGCAAATCTGGTTTCAAACTGCTTTTTAGATTGTCTTTCCCTTAGTTAACCCCCTGGGATAACTTCCTGCTTCAGATACAACCTGCACGTGTGGCTTCTTCTGCCACCCAATCTGTCAAGTTCCGGGCTTCATCTAACCCCTCCCCAGCACTCCACGCAGCTCGACATGAATCATCTTGCAAAGCTCAGCTCATGTTCCAATTCCTCCATCCAGCCTTCCGTCATGGGACAGATTACGTCTCCCACCAAATTCATATGCTGAAGTCCTAACCCCCAGTTCCTCAGGATGTAAGTATATTTGGAGATAAGGTCTTTAAAGAGGTGACTAAGTTGAAATGCGATCTTTGGGCCCTACTCCAATCTGATTAGTGTCCTTATGGGAGGAGGAGAGCAGGACAAACACATATAGGGATGACCACGTGTGGACAGGGTGAAGATGGCCATCTACGTGCCAAGGAGGGAGGCCTCAGGAACAGCCAGCCTTGCTGACACCTTAATTTTGGATTTCTGGGCTCCAGAACTGCCAGCAAATAAATTTCTGTTGAGACACCCAGTCTGTGGTCCTTTGCTATGGCAGCCCTTGAAAACTACCGTATTTGCCGGCGTATAAGACGATTTTTTGGCCCTGAAAAATATGCCTCCAAGTGGGGGGTCGTCTTATACGCCAGGTACACTTCAGATAGACTGCCCATAGTGCTTGCCCCGTGCCATAGTGGCCTCCCGATGCCCGCCCACTTCATTCCACATACCGTTCAGGCATCAGCAGCGCTGCTGGGTGTATGCTCGGCTGTTATGCGATTTTGCTGTTATGCGATTTTACCACACTCGCAAAATCGCACACAGCCAACCATATAACAAAGTCTGTATTTTGAGTGGAAATGTTAGGGGGTCGTCTTATACGCCGAGTCGTCTTATACGCCGGCAAATATGGTAATATGCTTTCCTTGACTACTTCAGTTGATAAGGAGCAAACATCCTTCACCTCCTGTATTACACAGAGTGGCACCATTTAGTGTTTAGTCACGGTCTTATACTGTTAGTCATTTGTGTCTCCTCAACAGAACCGTTAGCTATTTAAGGCCCGAGACTCTATTTAATATCTCTGACACTCTTCACAATGCCCAACATAGTATTTTGCGCAATAACTATTTACTGATTTTTCTGTACTCTGACACTCCAAATTAAATGCAGAAGTGGAAATCAAGCCTTTTGTTCTCCTAGCTTAAAGCTGGTCCCGTCACTGGCCTGCTTCGGAATCTTGTACTGATTTCCCTACTACTTCCTAGATAAATGCCAAGCACTGGAGTGGCACACAGACTCTTCATATTCTGGCCGCGGGTTACCTCTCCACCCGTACCGGGCACGCCTTCCCAGCTACCCCACAAACCTGCACACCTGATTTCCACATCTAAAAATCTCTCACACCCTTCCTTGACTTGAAAGAGCCATCTCAAATATCACTGTCTCTATAAAGCTTTAGTGATTTGCTCCTTGCCAGCAGCTCAGCCATCTAAACTGCCATCACACTCCATCTCTCTGTAATAACACAACGTTCTAGTGATATGCTTTCATATCTCTCTCCTTCACGCGAGTCCCTGCAAGGAAGAACGCTTGTGGTCACCTGTGTGTCCCTAATGCTCAGCTCGCGGCCTGGCAGGTACCCGCTGGGCAGAGGCATCTCCACACTCCAGGCTTTAGGAGAGCTGAGCTTGTGGACTTGACTGCTCCGGCGTCCGTTACAGAGCTCAGCACGTGGCAGCTGTCTTCGCTTTTGGTGGGAGCGCTCGTGGCGTTCATTACCACTGGATGACGACCCCAAATCTGCATCTCTGCCCGGGCTTCTCCGTGGGACTCCAGCCGCTCAGGTGCCCAGTCAGGGCTTCCATCGCAGGGTGTCCCGCGTGTCCAGGACGGGAGGTGTGGCCCGCACGTGGGCTCGCCCCAGCCCACACCTGCTTGCCCGCACATTCCCTACGCAGCCTGGGGTGCTGCCAACCACCAGGCCTCCCAAGGCAGAAGCCGCTTCTCTTTCCTTCGTAGTCACCACGACCCGTCAGACCTCACTCATCAACAGCCCGGGGAGCTGTCCTCCAACTGAAATCGCCCCTCCGGTCACCTCCTGCTCACCTGGAGACGCCCGCAATAGTAACTCGCCCCTTCTGTCACACACCCGACACCCCCGCCACAAACACCGAGTTCCCAAGGGCCAGGGTTATGGCCCCGTCGGTGTTTATTCCACAGAACGAAGCCCACCGTACATTCAACAGCGTTAAAGGGAAAGATGAACTAAACAAGGTTACTTTTAAGTAAAGCAATGCCCCGAATCTCCACCGAATCTCCCCTTTCTTTCTAACATCAGTACTCGGGGTGCTTGTATTCCAATGTAACGACTATTAGGCATTAGAGATGAACGAGGGGTTCACACCACACACCAGAGGGGAGAAGTTTTAAGAAACGACCCCCAAGAACTCTTTCTAACACGGGTTCACCTCCTTTCCTGTCCTCGTACATAAGCTGTGAAGAGCACAGCGCAGGCTCCTGACTGACGGGGGACTCGGGGCCATCGCGCTGAACGATCGCTGGGCTGGGCGGTACCGCGCCGCCGCCCTCGGACGCGGGGGGCAGCTCGTGCGCGGCGAGCCCCAGGCCGCGGTCCTGTGCGGGCTCAGAC
>NW_017731808.1:455639-464871 GCF_001890085.2 Hipposideros armiger
GGACAGAGGTCCTCCCGGGGCCCTGGAGGGCAGGCGAGCGCCCCGAGGTGCAGGCGTTCCGCGGGGGGCCGGCCAGGAGGCGGAGCGCGGGGAGCAGAGGCAACGTGGGCCACTGGTTGGTTACGCGGCCGCCGCCAGGCGGGGCCCGAGGGTGCGGCGGGAAGGGGCGCAGGCCGCGGCAGGTGCGGAGCGCCGCTGACCCCCAGCCTCCGCGCACGCTCACGCGCCCCGCGCCGGGCGCCGGCCAGCGGCCGCCTCCGCGACTGCGCGGGGCGGCTGCACGCGCCCTTGACCGGAAGGCGTCCCAACCACTCGGCGCAGGAGCTCGTGCCGAGGGCGGGTGCGTCCGCCTCTAGGGGCACCTGGCCGGGTGAGGGAAGCCCAGTGAGGGACCGAGCGTGCGCAGTGGCGAGGGCGAGGCCAAGTGCGGGCAAGAGGCATGCGCAGTGCGAAGGCACAAGCGGCTACGTGGGAGCCCGGGGCATGCTCGGTGAGAGCCGGGTGCCGGCGCACGCGCAGAGGCGCTCGGAGCCCGCAACCCACTGGTGGAGAGAAAAAAGAGAGAAATCACCTCAGAGTTACGTCAGGAAAGGCCGCGTTTTGTGGGGAGGTTGTGGCCTCCCACGGGGCTCCGCAGTTCTCCTAGGGAGAGGGGCGTGACAGTTACTCACCGGCCTTCAGCCCGGGGGCAGACGCCGGGTCCCTTTCCGCTCACACTCGGCTCGCGCGCGCTGCAGCCGCCGCTGCCGCTGTGATTCCATCCATCTTGAATTTGACGTCATCCCACACCAGGGATGAGGTCATCGCAGGCAGCGCTCGTCACGTGCGCGGCGCTAGGATTGGTCGCCGAGCCCTGGGGGGCGGGGCGAGGGAGGCGCGCAGCGCCGGGGGCGGGGCGGGGCGAGGGCGGGCCTGGGGAGAGCGCCGCCGGCGCCGTAGCCCGCGTTCTCCCGCGCCTGCCCTGCTACCGCTCGGCGCCCGGCTTCTGCCCGGACCGCGCCGGCGTCCTCCTCATGCCCGCCTCCCGCCCGCTCCGCGCCCTGCCCCGGCCCGAGGCTGACCCCGGGCGGCTGTGAGGGAAGGCGGCGGCGGGAGGGGCGCGCATCCTGGGGCCCCGGAACGCGGGGTGCAGCTCGGCCCGGTGGGCCCCGGCGCGGGGAGGACGCGTGAGGCTCGCAGCGGTGGTTCGCCCCGCCCCCGGCCCAGCGCGTGTGGCGGCGCCTCCACACGCCCCTAGGAGGTCGGTTCCCCAGACGGAAGCGCGGGCGCAGGAGCGGGGCGGGGGACCGCGGCGGGCGGCACCGGCACCCGTCGGGTCGCCCGCAGCACGGCCGTGTCACGGCCCGCGTGGAAGCGCGCGGGACACGGATTTGCCGAGGACTGGCCTTGAGCGCTAACGTTTTCTCCCACCAAGGCGACCTGATCACGAAAGGAGCGCTTGGTGGTGGTGACTTGGAGGACGCAGGGCCTCCAGGTTCATTTCTGTTCGAACAGACGGGGCGGCTGCTCTCACCGCCTGCGGCCAGACTGCACGTTCCCAGGCAGGACCTGCGCTTTTAGGAGGCGTTGAGTCAAATGGCCGCGAGGCGCTTACCTTACTTGCCCTAATACCGGTTCTCACGTGCTGCCTCAGAGTTAGTTTTCCTTCGTGAATATTACAGTCCGTTAATTCGAAAACTCGCTTCACTTGCAATCAAAACCAGAAAGTGAGTAGAACAAATGCCAAGCTGTAAACACTAAAGGAACGAGCTGTCGGACAACCAAATGGAACATGGTGGTGGTTAGCATTTTTCAAATGTCTGTGACTTTCCAAATAAGCTTTCAAAGTTGAGTTGATGCACATGACCCTAGGTAAAATAATTTGCGAAACGTGTGAGAAGTGATCTTGCGTTAGGTTGATAAAAATTAACACTCGTTCCAAAATTAACAGCGCTGTTATTGTTATAGTTTCGCTAATTGTAAGAGTACTCTTGAGTCTCAAAGGAAGAATCCTGCACCTAAAAACTTTCTCCCACGGGTACTTAAAACTTCAAAAAACTGTCTATGTTTTGCACGGAATGATGGTGCAGCAAAAAGGGGCTTTGTACTTAAGAAGGCAGAATGCAACAGTGACTGTCTTTCCAAGGGTCTTGGGTTTTCGGGTCTCCTGCGATTAGCTGGGTTATCCCCATGTTCCAGGTGAGAAGATCAATACCGAGCTGTGTAGCAAGAACCAGAGCCACCAGCCAGGCATGGCGTTCTCGGTGTACCGTATGTTCTCGGTGTACCTTGTGTCCCGTGTGCTGAAAGCAGCCCGCCTCTAGCAGCCTCAGGAAGGCACACGTTGGGGTCTCCACTTGAAGCCCTGTGCTCAGGCTTTGGCTTCCACTCTGCAGTTGGCCTCTGATTTGTGACCCCCTTTACCAAAGCCCTTTTCAAACCCACTGGCTTCGGGGACGCCTCCTCATTCCCCTGGATTTCCTCCCTCTCGTCGGAGTCTGGCTGTCGGCCTCCTGTGTTGGCTCCTCGGCCTGTGCCCGGCCTCACACTTGGGGTTTTCCAGGATCCTGACCTGGCCCCCTCGTTACACTCACCCAGTGCAGTGTCAGCCATCTCTGGGACATCAGCTGCCTGAGCCGGGGACTTGGGCACCGCCATCTATGCCCCTCTGTTATCCCCAGTGTTCAGCCTGTCACCAAGTGCGGTCCACGAACCTCCTGAATGTTTCCGGTACTGTAACAACTTGCCACTCCGACAGCTTCCTAACAGCTCTTCCAGCTTCTGGGTTTCCCTCATTTAACCCACCCTCATGTTTCAGTCAGCCATCTTTTTAAAAAGTGAAAGTTACCATCCCACGCCCTAGCTTAAGTTTTTGATGGTTCTCAGTTGCCCTACAGAGGTAGAGAGCAGAGTTTCTACCCTACGAGGTCTGACAATTAAGTTTGTAAACCCATCCTAGAAAAAGTGCTACATACATAGCTCCTTGCTGAATATCACTACCGTCACCTTCGAAGTCCTCCCCTTGGGAAGCTATGCACCGATGCCAGCGCCTAGTCCACCCTTCAAAGCAATTCTGGAACTCTTTCCGGAATGGCCATCAGAGCTGTCGTCGTATCATGCTTGATGTCCTGAATGTCATCAAAATGTCTTCCTTTCAATATTTCCTGTATCTTCAGGTAAAGAAAGAAGTCATTGGGGCCAGATCAGGTGAGTAGGGAGGGTGTTCCAATACAGTTATTTGTTTACTGGCGAAAAACTCCCTCACAGACAGTGCCGTGTGAGCTGGTGCATTGTCGTGATGAGAGAGCCATGAATTGTTGGCAAAAAGTTCAGGTCGTGTAACTTTTTCACGCAGCCTTTTCAGCACTTCCAAATAGTAAACTTGGTTCACTGTCCAGTTGGTACAAATTCATAATGAATCATCCCTCTGATATCAAAAAAAGGTTAGCAACATCGTTGTAACAAGTTCACGAACTTAATTGTCCAACCTCGTATTATAAGGTCATAGGGGCAGAGGTCACTAACTGATTTTCATGGGCTCAACTCTAAGCGATTATTTTAAAAGGCACCCCCGGGTAAAGCAAAATGGGAACTTGGGGCGGGAATCCTAAGGCTCAAGTTCTTATCTAAGTGTCCAGACTCGGCGTGAGCAGCATTGTCACGCAGCAAAATGCTGAGGCAGCAACTCAAAATTGCTGTTTAATCATCCCGGCCTGCCAGTCCCCTCCCTCTCATCTTCCTGTGGGCCTCTTGTCTCCTGTGCCTGCCCAGAGCCTAGCACAGTGCCTGGCCTATGGTAGGAGTGCAACATTTTTTTATTGAGTATTGTCCATACATGCATGCATCCCAAGCGGGTCGCTAGCATCATCTGCATGTATATTTATTTATACACACTTCACAACATTATATAGCCAGCTTCTTGTTAGACGTCCCCATCTGGATAACCCACAGCTGGCACTCAGCAAACTCACAGCTGAACTTTCTATCCCCTTTCTATCTTCCCTTCACCTGTTGTTCCGTCCCAGTCCCTGTTCTACTTAATGGGGCTGCCGTCTGCCCTGTTACCCAAGCCAGAAACTTGATGGTTATTCAAGGTTCCTGCCTCTCAGTTTCTGCCTCCAGCTGTCACGAAGTCCTATGGATCTGCCTCTTAAATCCCTCCTCACCAGCCCTCCTGCTGCTTCTGGCCTCCCTCCAGGGCCAGTCACTGTAGCCACTCAACCAAGTTCCTGCTTCAGTTTTACTCCTTCCCAGCCGGTCCGTTTGCAGTCAAATTATCTCCCTACATGCAGATCTGATGTCTGCAGCCTCAGAGCTTGCGTGGCCTCTGAAGTGTTGAGGCAGCTTCTCCGCTCTCCCCTGCACCAGCGTTGGCCAGCACACGACCAGGCACTGACCGGGATGTCCTTTGGTCTCAGTCTTCGGTAGGTGTCAGTGCGCTTCCAAGCATCAGCCGACGCCTCCCGGTCTGGGCTTCAGCCGCTGCGCTGCAACATCTGTTCATTTATTCCTGGCTGCTCGCAGCCCAGCCTCCGCAGCAGCTTGTGAGCTCCTGAGTGCAGACGCCATGTCCGTTAACCTGTGTATTCCGAGCGCTTTGGGCCCGTTGGTAGGGCTGCTCCCGAAGGCCAGTTTTCCCTCAGAACCTGTGCTCTGACTCTGGTGTTGGTACCACTATAGCCTGGTTTGTTTGCATTTCTCGTGCCAAACCAACAGCCCTTTTGTAATTTGGGGGAGGGAGGTCTATGGGTTTAAAAGCATAAGCCTCTACATTTTTGGAAGCGGGAAGTTTTAATCAGCTGTGATTCTCTTAACTGTCGGTTTCATTTTGAACGTGCGTCTAGATGTCCAGTTTTGCCCAACCTGTAAGTTGGGAGGTTGTCCCTTTAAAAAATTATGTTGAGGCAGAAGGTGATATATTTGTTTCCTATCGCTGCTGTAACAAATTACTACAACCTCGGTTGCTTAACACAGCAAAAGTTGATTCTTTCGTGGTTCTGAAGACCAGAAGTCCAGCATCCGTTATCCCTGGCTGAAATCAGGGAGCTGGCAGGACCACGCTCCCTCTGGACCTTCCAGGGGGAGATTCATTCCTTGCTGCTTCCAGCTACGGGAGGCTGCTGGCATTCCTTACACGTCACTCCCCTCTCTGCCTCAGTGGGCACACTGCCTTCTCCCTGTGTGCCACATCTCCCTCTGCCTGTTCCTTGTGAAGGATGCTTGGGATGGCATTTAGCGCCTCCACCCGCCCCTGGGAAATCAAGCATAACCTCCCCATCACAAAAGCTTTAACATCTGCAAAGACCCTTTGTCCACATAAAGGCACGTTCCAGGTTCCAGACGTATGATACAGAAAAAAGAGAAGCGAGAAGGGAAGGGGATTGGGAAGTGGTGAAATGCTAGATTGCTGTGTGAAAGCTTTACACAGACACCTTCGTTGTGACGCCACCTCAAATGCTCAGTTAGGCTCAGCTGGAGGGGGCCTTGGCTGTTTCTTCAGCCTGGTTGATGTTGGGTCAAATTCAGTGTCAATCCTGCCGGGTTCTCACAACTAAGAAGCCTTGTCTTTAAACACTATCTTAAACAAAAGAGGGAGGTGCTGAGATGAAATGCCTCCCCAGCCAGAAGCCGGACTGCAGTGCGCCTCCCTTACTTGGAAAGGCCTGATCGCCTCTTCCTCTTCTCACCGCCCTGCCCTCTAAGACCAAAGACACCTCAAGGTCCTACAGCTCAGCAGACAGTTGCCTCTGGCAGTAGCTGGAGTGCAGCAGCACCTCCACACCGGTTCCTAGCAACCCTGTGCCTTAAGGAGGATCAGGAGAGGAGGGGGGGGCGAGGAAGGGGGGGTAAAGGGAGGAGGGAGAGAGAGGAAAGGGGGTGAGAGGGAGAGAGTAATAGCACTAATACTTCTGGGTATTTGATTATGAACTGTGTAAATAAGAAAATGGATTTAGATGGGATGTCTTATGTGCTAATATATAAGTTGCTATCATGAAAGGAGGTGAGGAACACAGTTCCTTTAAAATCTGCAGCATGGGATTCCTTGTGTAAAGAAAGATGGACCCCACCTCCCCAAGGCCACGGACTGAGGTGAAGAATGACAGTTACAGTCAGTCGAACAAGCGTCTGCCCTCACCTGTGGTCTGACCCACACAGCCACCCTGCTGTTCTGTTTAGGAGGAATGAATCCTATTTGACACCCCAGCAAAGGGAGGCTCATTAAGGCTTGGAGGAGGAGTTGGAACCAGGTCTTACAGCAAAGTTCATGACCCTCCAAACAAGCTGCTCTGAAAGTGTCGGATGTGTTGGGTGGAATTAGTTCACGGGTCAGACCTTGGTATTCTTTTTCTCCTAATAGGAAGGGGGACCCAGAGCCCAGAGGTCTGATTCCAGGCTTTGGGAAGGGAGAAGGTGTGTGGTGGGGACACGTGGGAAGGAGGCCGGAAGCAGCCTGTGTTTGGTGAGTTAGCCGAGCACCTACTCACTCTATGGAGAGAGATGCGGGGGACACGGTCCAGGTCCATCTCCTGGCCACCTCTCCTTTCTCCCTCCCCGCCATCAGCATTATGATCAGTGTGCCTGGCAGGGCCCAGGCTTTGGCTGAAAGAGGAGCACTTCATAGGCCCTGCCCTCGGGGGACTGCCATCCTTTCAGGGAAACAGACCTGAACCCTCAGTCCAAGTGGTGCGTGCTATGAGACTCAGGCTCCTGTGTGCTCAGGACTATGAGGCACGGTGGCCACGCCAGCCTCTGTCCTCTCAGGGCCATGCAGGGCGCTCTGGAATCAGTGCAAAGGCCAACCTTAAGGGGACCTGGCTTTGTCCCTGACACAGGCTGTGCTGGTTACAGGACAGGCAGGAGGGAGCTGACTGTCATTGCTCTGGATTTTGAGACCAAGACACCAGATTGCAGGAGAAAACGTTGAACTCTCCCACGGGCATTAGCCTGGGCAGCGTGTTCCAAACAGCAGTTTAGACTGCGTGTCTCTACAGATGAAACGGTGGCGGTTTTTATCATAACATTTCACAGGAGCTGAGCACGTTTGTCTTGTTTGGACATCAAGCTTCGTGTGGTCCTAGGCACACAATGAGTAGATGGTTTAAAATGCTGACTAAATTTTTTTGATCCTGCTTTTAAAAGAGCAGAGATGTGACTGTGTTATGTTTGTTCATTTCTTTTTCCTTTTTTAAAATCTTGTAGACTTGAGAGCTTTACCTCCTCGCTTTTTTAGTGAGAGGCATCCTTGTTGTCCTGGTCCAGAACGTGAGTCACCCAGCTGAAAAAAAATGAACGTGCATTTACATTTTATTTAAAAAGTATTCCCTGTTACTGAATCATCTCCAAGATTCATTTGGATATTTGGCATGTTTTATGCTATGAATTTGACACATTTAAACATCTTAATATTCCCCCCAAATTTATCCTAAAAATAGCTATTTTAGAACGTGACTTGGTAACACATTCTAGAAGTTTGCTTACAAAGCACGCTTATAAAAACTGGGTCGGATGACTTAATCTGTTTTCTGCCTTCGAGAGCAGCCCCCACCCGTCATGTGACTCAGTGGATTTGGTGCACCGGCTGACTCCCTGATATCTGAAATTACTGCTTCTAAAGATAGATGCCCCATTCCTTGTCTCCTTCCTTGTTTCCTAAGGCAGACGAATTATTGTCAGTGTTCCAACAGCTTGAAGACTGCTAGGCGGTGCTGCCCCGCGGCCAAGAGCCACGGTGATGCCATCCGAGGCTTGACCAAGTCTGCATGTTTAATTCAGTCGACGTCCCACTTGCTACAGTAATATCTAGACGTTTCAAATAATGATTGGAACTATTTCCAAGAATTTTTGACTTAGAAAAACCTACTAAATTAAAAAAATAAGATGTTTGTTTGGAGTATGGGATAAGGAGGTAAGAGTGGAAACAATGTTTGGGCGTTTCTGAAAGCCTGGTTTCCTGTTCAGGTTTAGCTTCCCCTTGCAATCAATGCAACACGGTGGTTGATTGCATCCCGATGGCAGGCTCGTGAAGATAGTATTACCACTCTATTATCAGCAGGGTAGTAATTATTCTGAAATTCAGTGCTGTGCTCTTTCCTCTGGGCCTGGAGTCGGCTCATCAGAATTCTTTGTTAAAACCAGAACCTTCTCCCAGTGCTGCTGGAAGCCCTTGCTGCTTTCATTGTCTTTCAGTCGCCAGTAGAGTGAGTGGCCCATCTTGGGCTCAGGTACCAAAAAAAAAAATCTAAGTGGTCACCCAGAAAATTATGCTATAATAAAAACCATCATTGTTTTAGCAGGTATAGGGTAACCTAGGTTTTCAGGTATGGGCTTTGTGGTCATATCTTATAGCAGCCCCAGGAAACGAACACAGGCATACATACGATCAACACTTAAGAAGGAGGCGCCAGGTCCGAAGTGAGTCACATCCTGACCCCGCTAGGGATGAGCTGTGTGACCTCAAGTGAGTGACTGAACCTCTGTATGTCTTGTTCTTCTCCTGGGACGTTGAAGGGCTGAGTTAATGAGTCTGAGATATTAGGCAATGGATGGGTGCCCAGCATGATGTAAGCACTCTAAGAGTACTAGTTAGTGTGAAAGGCGTCATGTTTCAGAATTTAAGTTTCCTGTTCAGTTCAGCACCAGTTTCTGTGCCATTTTGCCTCTACTTATTTTTATGGCTCCAACAACAGAACTTGAGCCTCTCACAGTTCTGGAGGCCAGAAGTCCAAGATCAAGGTGTCAGCAGGGCCCTGCTCCCTCTGAAGTCTCCAGGGGAGGGTCCTTCCTGCCTCTTCCAGCTTCTGTGGGTGCCAGCAATCCTTGGCTGTGGCTGCATTGCTCCAGTCTCTGCCTCTGTCATCACATGGCCTTCTCCCTTGTTCGTTCTCTCTCTCTCTCTCTCTTTCTGTCTCCTTATAAGGACACCAGTCATTAGATTAGAGACCATTGTACTCCAGTATGACCTCATCTTAACTTGATGACATCTGCAAACACCCTATTTCCTAATAAGGTCGCATTCATGGGTACCAGGGATTAGGACTTCAATATATCTTTCTGGGGAATGCATTCAACCCAAAGCAGTGTCTCTTATGAAAACTTCTAAAAACTGTGGGGAGGTATTTTCATTTCAGGCATTTGAAGTAACAGGTTTTTTTTTTTTTTTTTTTTTTTTTTTGTGGAGGGCAGTGTCACTGGCCCTCACATGTGGGATCCGAACCGGGGCCCTCTGGCATCCCAAGCCAGTTCTTAACCATCG
>NW_017731808.1:466561-500359 GCF_001890085.2 Hipposideros armiger
GACTCACGGCAGCCCAGCTCCAGGTCAAGCTGTTGTTCACCATCTTAGCTGTAGAGGCCGCAGTGTCACTGGCCCTCATGTGGGATCTGAACCAGGGCCCTGCTGCTCAGAGCTGACTTCCCAAGCCAGCTCTTAACCAATGTGCCACTCGGCCGGCCCAGGATAAGTTATTTTTATTGAGATGTAATTGACAAAACACTGTATTTGTTTTAGGTGCACAGCATAATGCTTTGATATATGTATATTTTGTGAAATGAGAATGAATTTCACCTCAATAAATCCATCTTCAAGAGGAAATCATAAAGAATGCAAAACCAGCTCTTCTTCCAAAGGGTCGAGAGTTCAAGTTCGTATGGTCCTAATGTCTCCTGAAATCCTGCTGGGCTCCCCTGAAAAGCCCAAAGGAGGACAGAAATCCAGAGCAACCCCTCCTGAACCTACTTCTGGGTTTTGGGTTTGGGGCGTAACCCACATGATGTCTTTAAAAGGAAGAGGCAGTGAAGCTGCTCTGACTCGCTGGCCGCCTACACGCCTCATCCCGCCACCTCTGCCGAGCTGCAGCACACACTTTATTTTTCGATCAACAAGGCCTTTAGGAAGCAGTATTTCTGGCAAACATTGCTTATGGAGACTGGTTTTCTTTGGATCATTTCCATAAGCGAAAGGTGAATGGTGAAACCAGGCTTTAGTGTTGGTGAATCTTTTTGAAGTGAAGAGTCAAACTTTTGACCAACGCTATGCTATTCATACACCTTGAAATAAAACGTTAGTTGGAAAACTACATAGGTTGGGAGCCCAGGTTCAATACTGAGCCCTCGGAGTAGGGGAAAATGAGGCGGTTGTGAACCTGTGGGGCAGGCGGGGCAGGCGGGGCAGGGCGGGGCGGTGCTTTGCCACCTGCTTCTCCCCTGTGGGCTTCTCCTTTGCCCACACTCTTCCCAGCTGCCCTGTCCTAGCCCCTTTGGGAGAACTGCCCATGCCGTGGGTCACCAGCAGTGCCAGAGGGCAGGGTGCTAGGCCCTGAAGATCAGCTCAGAGCCTTGAGCCTGCTCTGGCTGGTGCTCAGGTTGCATGGGGTGCCCCCTTGTACCGGCTCAGACAAGGACCCTGCCACCTTCTGGATCATTTCCTGGCAGGTGGAGCCAGGCTGTTCTGGGTCAGACAGGAGATGCTGTGCTGGGGCCTGGTCAGCTCCTCCTTGCAGATGTGCTTGAGCAAGCTGACTCCGAGGTATGGTCTGGGGAGGAAGTGGGGGGCCCCAGTCAGGCCTCCAGACCTCAACTATGGCTTCCGAACCAGCTTTCCCCAGAGCCCTCTGCACGTGGGGACGAGGTGCCAACAGTGCCTTTCTCAGATGTTAACACCGCGGCGTTTGGCGCTTGCTCCTTGCACACAGCTCCCATCTATGTTGGCATTCCTGGGTTCCTGTCCACAGCACCTCCCGACCATGTGGCCCCGCCTCGAGGGCCCCGGTGATGAGGGAAAGCCTGGGGTGAAGGGTCTGTCAGGGATCCCCGGGCCTCTGAGAAGCTGATCCCCTGGTGCTGGTCGTGGAGAGAACGAAGGCCAGGACTGCTGTCCATTTGGGGTTTCAGGAGGGTGGGCTCTTGCGGTTGTTAAGTTGGTGTCATACAGGCTCAGATGGTGGTGTTTTTAAAAAAATTTTAAAGACTTTATGTTTTTAGAACAATTTTAGGTTCACAGCAAAATTGAGGGGAAAGTACAGAGATTTCCCATAAATCCCCTGGCTGCATGCATGCAGCCCCATTAATTGCGCCTTTGACAGGCCCTTGTCAAGTCCCCACCAGAATGGCACCTTCATTGTAACCAGTGAGTCGGCATTGACACGCCGTCACCACCCCAAGTCCATAGTTTACAACACGGGAGTCTCTCTCCATGTCATACGTTCTGTGGGTTTGGACAGTGGCATGTGTTCATCATTGTGGTCTCTTCCAGAGCAGCCTCGCGGCCCTAAAAGCCCTCCAGGCTCCACCTGTTCCTCCCTCCCTCCTCTCAGACCTCCAGCAGCCACTGACTTTCGCACTCTCCATAGTTTGCCTTTAGCTTCTTTTTTAAAAAGAGCGCCTTAGATGGAAATCCCTTGAAACTTACAGAAAAGTTGCAAGCACAGGGAGTGTACAAGAATGCCCACATACCTCTGACCCCGTCCACCTGTCGTCAAGGTGGCCTCGTTTGCTGAGTGTTTGCTCTCTATGTACATATTACATGGGGATCTGAATCATTGGAGAGTCAACTGCACACATCACGAGCCTCACTCTGGAATACTCCAGTGTGTATTTCCTACAAATAAGGATACGCTCTCACATAAGCACTGGGCCACGTTCACAGATCTCGGGGTCAGTGGAAGGCTCTCTCCCCGCTGGTGGTCATGCATCTCTCCTCCTCCATTCTGGTCCTTCCCTCCAGCAGCCTTGTTCCACCGCTACCCACCATTTCTGGGGTCTGCTCTAGTCCCCTGTTCTGTGCTCTCTGACCTCTCACTCTCAGGTGGCCCCTCCCCAGCCTGTGACTGCACACTGCCCTGTCCTGTTGTGCAGTCTGTGCACTGCGTAAAGCCTCCAGGTAAATGGGCTGCCTTCGCTGTGCTCGTGGGCTGGATGCTCACGAAGCTGTATTTGCCCAGAGCTGCGGCCTCTCCTGATCCACACAGAGGCTTCAGAGGCCAGGAGTGGTCAGTAAACCAAGTGTCTGGAAGGTGGGGCTGATCCACAGTGTCCAATGCTGCGGAGTCAAGAAAAAAGCCGACTGAGATTTGAGCACTGTTGAGCAACCGGGTGGTCATTGGTGACCTTGAGGTTTGTTTTAGGAGAGTGGTGGCAGTGCTGGCTTGATTGAACTTGGTTTAAGAATGGACGGAAGGAATTAAGACAGTAAGGGTGAGTGTGTGTGTGATGGGCAGGGCTGGGAAAGAAAGTAGGGCAGTGTCTGGACAGTATATGAAGGTCAAGGGTTTTGTGGTTTTACATATGGGAAAGAATCTAACTGTGGGGTGGTTATTTTTAAATGAAACAACACATGAAAAATCACTTAGGACTGTGCCTGGCACATAGAAAGGCCCAATTAACGTGAGCTGTTATTATTACAACCACACGAGCAGAAATGTTCGTCCGTCCTTCTTGCTTACACGCTGCAGAGAACCAGCGTGCTCCTTCTCCGTCACTCCTGTTTGTCTCATTAACCCCGGTGGCACAGTGGGTGGCAAGCAGGTCTTTCCTCTGACTCACAGCCACGAGATGTGGCTTTTAGCTTGGAAGAGGGAAGTCTCTGGGCTTCCAGAGCTGCCTGGGAATGGTCTAGGGGAGGCAGAGACCTCAGAACTAGTGGAGGTGGGTGGTCTCTGGCTGGTGTAAGGACGGGACAGAGTCTCCCAGGAAGACTAAGCTGTGGGGTACAAAACACGAGGCGCTGCCCCATTTAAGAGTTCAACTATTTTGAAAGAGTGCTCCTAGTCCTGGCTAATGGACTTCCTCTCATCTCCACTCCCCACCCCTGCCTCTTCAGTTATTGGGTATTTGGGCGACCATGAACTCCGAACACACAGATGATGTCGTTTTACGCTTTTACAGGTTGAGATGTCCTTGGCACGCTCTCTATACTGAGCCTCGGTTTCCAGATAGGATAGATGCCCCGTGTCCGAGGGCTTGTAAGGCATGACTACCGGGATTATTTTTGTGTTTTTATTCATCGTTAAACATCTTTTACCATTTCAACTGTGCAGGCATTAAAAACAAACAAACACCCTCTTTCATATGTAATTGTCTGGGCTCAGAAGAGCCAATGTTGTTACTCATTGTCACCAAAACCCAGAAGGTATTTTCAGTCTGAGCTCCAATTGGCTCCCGCATTTCTTTCCAGGCCCTGTAAGCGCCTTCAAGTTTCCATTTATCGGGTCAAGCTGTTCTTTAATCGACCAGAAAGTGCAGGACACACGTTTTCCTTAACCTCTTCCAAACTGAGATAGATAAAGGAAGATTTTTAAAAAGCATATGTAAGCTTATATATTTTTTAGGAAAAGGAAAGAAAGGTGCCCTCTTCTGAAACACCCATGATGGCTCATTTTTCATAAATAACAGTGTGCAGATGGCTGAGGAAAATGGACGAGGAGCTGCGTCTGGCTAGATGGCGACAAGAGCTGGGTGTTCTGGTCTTTCCTGGGGGCAGGGCGGGGACAGGGCCCTGGCTGGGACATACCGGGTGCGTGACTCCTGGATTCAAAGGGCACAGCTGCACCTCACAGACTGGTTAGCAAACCAGTTCTTCGTTCCCAAGAAAAAGTCATGTGTCTCTGGAGATGGGCTCCCTTTACAGACGGGATGCCCAGCACTCACAGCCTGGGGCTGCGTCAGAATCAGAACTTAGACCTGGATTCCAGGGCTCTTTGCTCCAAGAGTCAGAAAGCCTGGGGAGAGCCCTCTGCCTGTCTCCAGTCATCAGTGAAATGTCCTCTCCTATTCTGCGACGAAACACCAGGGACCAGTTAAACCCTTCCCCTGGGAAGGTAGGTGCATGAGATTGGGGGGCCCGGTGCCGGGTCTCCTGGGGTGGCCGACCTTGTCCTGCAGTTGGCTTTCCCGTCCCCAGCTCTGGATGTTTTTGTAGATGTGGGTTCCAGTGCTACCTGGCTCCCAAATTGTAGAGCATTCTCTCTTACCTACAATACGGCTTCCCTCCATTTCCTTCCCAATACGTGTTGCAACTCATGGAATGGTAGCATGATTCCATGTTGCCAACCTTCAATACCAGGGCTCCAGGGCCTGCACAGGTGATCCGTGTCTCTATTCCTGTAAACCTGAGGTCCACCTGCTTGGGCTGCTTTGCATAAGGACACCAGACACAGCGCAGTTGAACTGCACAGACCTAGGGCTGGCGCTGGCCTGAAAATCTTAAGAGGAAGCTGAAACTCAAGATCAGTGGTAAACTTATATCAGGATACGTGGTCCAAAATGGGGGTTCCTGCCCTCATTTAGGAAAATGACACCTAAAATTAGTTGTTTTTCCAGAAACACCAAAAGCATGGTATAGAACACAGTCACCTCAGATGCTTATTATATCTTCTAGGGACACACCAGCTGAAACAGATATTAATGTGCCTACACACTGGTGAAATAAACACGAATAGAGGAAAAGTTTCCCCCAAACACTGAAGCACAGTTCCAGTAACTTATTAGCACTGTCTTAAATAGAGAATGGCTTTGAGGGGTGTTACAGGCTCAATTACGGCCCCACAAATTCATATGTTGAAGTCCTAACCCCCAGCACCTCAGAATGTGACCTGATTTGGAGACGGGGTCTTTACAGAGGCGATGAAGGTAAAGCGAGGCCACTGGGGTGGGTCCTGCCCCGGTCTGACTGTGTCCTTACAACAAGATGGGGACACAGACGTGCACAGAGGGACGACCATGTGAGGAGGCAGCAAGACGGCGGCCGTCTACAAGCCCAGGAGCGAGGCTTCAGGAGAAACCAGCCCTGCCCTCACCCTGACCTGGGCTTCCCGCCTCCAGCACTGTGAGAAGATAAGAATGTCTGTGGTTCAAGCTGTTCAGCCTGTGGCATCTGGTCACAACAGCCTGCGCTGACTCACGTGGGGTGACAAGCAGTCAGAAGCCGCATCACAGCCCTCCAACCGCTGCAAGCTCCCAGCGCAGGGTGACCGGCACCTGGTCACTATGGTGGGTCAGCAGGTGTGGCCGTGGATGCAGAAACTACATGACTGCAAAAACAAAAACAACAACAACAACAAACCCCAGCTATACCTTGCGGTGCCTCTGCCCATCTGCTTTTGCTGTTATCAACCCCTCACACCTAGGAAACTGCTACCATCACTAACTACACCTTTGACGGTTAACTATGGGTATAACAGAGGAGAACTGCTGTGATGATCACCTACAGATGTTTTCAACAGGACGGTAAGTGAGGGGAGAGGTTGCTGGTGCCAACCCAACATCCACTCTCCCCTTCCTTCTGAGTAATAGAACTCCAATTTTATTTGGGGTGGCCATGGACCCCACGAAAGGGCTGTTTCCTGCCTCTTGGCCCTCTCGGTCTTCACGTGATGTTCTGTCAGAGACGTCCATGGAAAGGTGCTGTGGGAATTCTGGGAGCCTCCTTCAAAGGCAGGAGGCACCTGTCCCATCCCCCTGCTGCCCTCTCCCCGTGGCCTGGAGTGTGGCCGCCACGGCTGGAGGTCTGGCGGCTATCTTGTCCCATGAGTCGACTCTGAGATGAGAAGCCACATGTGGCAGAACAGAAAAAGAGAAGAAGCAAGGGGTCCGACGGCTTCCTGAAGCTGCCATCTCCGCCCTGGGATGTTTGCTTTCAGACTTCTGTGTATAAGAATTAAAACGTTCTGTGTTGAAGCCACGGTCATCAGACCTGTGCTATTTTCAGCTGCACCTAATCCAAAATTTTCCATGGATCAAGATCAAGTGGCGACACCTTAGTACCAAGAGGTTAAAACAAGTGCATGAGGATACATGTGGTGACTAGAAATGGGGGGTCTGAGAACTACTGAGGTAAATGGGTCTGGGGAACTCATATAAATGGGGTGTCCTTCTTGCTCCCACATTTGCAACTTTACTTTCTCTCAGCCCGTGATGGAGGCGAAAGTCCTGACTAAGCGCCTCTGTCAGCCGCTCTGAAGCCCCATCCCCGGCCCGCCCTGCCCGGCGCTCGCCCCCCCCCCCTCTCCAGGCACCACGTGAAGGGAGCCCTTGTGAACCCCCACCCCCCGCAGCCCCAGAACACCGGCCCAGGAGGGGAGCTGCTGTGGGGACAGTGAGCAGCAGAAGCTTTTCTTTTCCTTCGTGTTGACTCTTCCTGGCTTTCGCCGGGTCTCAGCCCACGTCTGCATGGCCATGTGTTTCCCCTGTGAAACGAGTGACTTTGCAAGTGAGCGGGAGCTTTGCAGATTGGAAACGTAAGTGGGGTGAAGGAGAAGTGGGTCACACTGGGCCTGGGAGTGGTCCAGGTCCAGGGCCCTCAGGCAGAGGCAAGCCCGGGCTGGTGGGGTGGGGGTGTCGAAGAGACCCCAAAGCCATGCCGGAGGGTCAGCAGTGGGCACGCAGTAAGTGTTGCTAATTGACTGAAGGTGCTTGTGGGTGAACTGGGTGACCTGTTGAAAAACGGCTGCCGCTGGCGTTGCACACTCAGAGACACACTGCTTCCCCCTCTCCTAGGGGCTAAAATTCTTACAGGTGCTGCAAGGCCATGGAGGCTGAGTTCATCCAGAGGCTTCCAGGAGCGAGGATTTAGGAGGTAAGGTCCTGGGAGGTGGTCCTTGGCCTCAGCCTTTCCTGTGGGGTTCCCGTCCTGGCTGAGGCCCAGCACTGGGGCGCTGGCCCCACCTCCAGCCGTCCCATCCAGCCCAGAGCAAATCAGATGGCCCAGCCGGCCCAGTGCTGACCCAGGCGAGAGGCACGCCCGGGACTGGTGTAACCCGACAGGCAGGTGTTGAGCCTCCCTGGGAGTGGCTCTCCCTGAACCTGTCTTCAGTCCCCAAGGGGGTGGCTGGGTTGGACCTCCCCACCTACCTCTTCCTCACTCCTGTGTGCTGACCCACCCTGCTGGACGGCAGTACAGGACCCAGCCTGTGGGCCGGGGTCTGCAGCCCGGAGACCTGGGCCAGCCTGAGGTCTTCCCACACGTAAGTCCTTGCTCTGAACAGGGGTCCTCACCTGCACCCCAGGCAGACAGGGGCCCCTCGCAGGCTTCCTGTGAAGACGGAATGCAGAGTGCTGCACAGACGCCACTTCTGTTATCACACCTGACTCTGCTTCCGGGGCAAAGCAAGCGTCATCCCATAGTGAAGCTCCCAAGGCCCCTCCCCCTTTTATCTTCTAATCTTTTCATAGGCTCTCCCAGCTCCTTGCAGCATTTTTTTAATCCTTAAAGGATTTTCAATCTTCTCCCTGCTAGCTCACTGCTTATTAAGGGCGTCTCCTGTCCTGTGAATTTCACCGCCGGTCCAGCTCACCCACTGGAGCTGCTGGAGCGGTCATCTTCAGCTGTCTCCTTTCTCTGCCGATTCCCTGCTCTGGCATTTCACGTTTCCTGAGCTTGGATGCTCTGCTTTCTTTTAGAGCCGCCTTCCCCGTCTGTGGTCTTGTCCAGGTGGAGTTGCTGGTGCCTGTTAATTACACTCTGTTTTTTTCACTGTTTCCTTGCCAGGTGTTCGTTAGTCATCTTAGAGAACCGTTCATCCCCCAGCTCCAAGCCTCTGGTTAATGTGACTTTGGTTTTCACCCCGGATGGCTTCCTTTGTGGGGCTCACATACCCTCCACGTGGCCATGACCTGGTCGTGTCACTTCACTGAATAGTCCTCAGGACCCACTGCGCACTGTCCCTGCCTTTCTTTGTAGCCCCAGGGGACCTTCAGGGGCCCAGACAGACAAGTCAGTGCCATGCGTGTGCATGCATGTGTGAGTGCACGTGTATGCACCTGTGTGTGGCATAGTCCGTAATTTACACACAGTGAGTTGCTTCTCCCTCTGCCAGTGTTTCGTCTGCCAGTGTTTCATTCTCAGTGGGCTGGATATGGCACAATTTTAGGGAAGTTTGCCACCAATTTCCCAGCAAGAGAACAGAAGAAGTAATATACCAATTTCAGTGGGATTTGGTCCAAGTAAAGATAGCCTAAGTGAGAATTCTGCTTCGCTCTGTGGGGAAAGATTTTACTCCAAAGGTTTTACAACGGCAGTGTTTGGGTGTGAACATTACACCCAGCAATGGACATCGTGATGTTTTGATCAGGGGTTACAAAAACCAATTCTTGAGTTTATAGATGCTCGCACTTGTGAATGGCCAAATTCCATGGCATGATGTCATGAGAGCCTACCCATCGTGGTTTGTGACACAGTCATGGCACGGTAGAGGCCCTCAGCGGCTGCGATCCCCCCTCCCCCCGAACCTCCTTTAGCCCCCTGGGCTGGTGGCTGGCAGTGAGATGGGCTGGATGGATTCACCCCAGGGTCCTCAGAGCCAGCGAGATGGAGTTCATGGCTAGGCCCCCCAGGAAGAATGGACCTGCTGAAAAGCCTTGCATAGGGTTAGAATTGATGCGCAGGCCATCAGTGGCAGAACCTGGGCCCAGCGTGTCCTCAGATCACATGCTAAGCAGGGCAATCTGGCTGTAACTTCCAAGAAGTGAATGCCTTGGGGTGCTTCATGGGGACTTGGGGTGTTCCCTGCAGCTCCTGCGTGGGGAGACAGAAGGGGCACCTATGGTACCACCCTAGAGCTTGTTTCAGGTGGGGCAAAGGCGCTTTGCCTGCTGCAACCAAATGCCATTCCTGTGTGAGAGAGCCACACTCAGGAAACGAGGCTGCAGCCTCTTCACAAGAGCCAGGGGGTAGACACAACCCACATGCCCATCAACAGACAAATGGGAAAACGAAGCGTGCTCTATCCGTACAGTGGACTAGTATTCAGCCATAAGAAGGAATGAAGTGCTGATACCTGCAGCAACGTGGAGGAACCTGGAAAACGTTCTGCTGAGTGAGACAAGCCAGGCACAGAAGGCCACACGCTATATGATCCCATTTACATGAAATGCCCAGAAGAGGCAAATCCACAGAGACGGAAAATAGATTCGTGGTTGCCCACAGCTGCGGGTGGGAGGTTGAAGGGGAGGCTGGAGGATCAGGGAGGTGACAGAGAAAGGGTTTCCTTTTGGAGTGGTAAAAATGCTCTAAAAATGACTGTGGTGATGATTGTACAACTCTGTGAACAGACTGAAAATGATTGATTCTTACACGTTAAATGGGTGAATTGTACGGCATGTGAGTTATATCCCAGTAAAGCTGTTACAATACAACAGAAAGAAAAAAGAAACCTAAGTGGGCAGGCTTGGGTGGACTGTCCAGGTGTCACCGAGGCTGACTTTTGGGCCCTTCTTCCCAGACCTGCCACCACAGCCCTCCGGCCCCACCTGTGTTCTGTTGTATAGCACGCTGGCCCTCCCAGTTAAATTCTTGTGCTGTCATTTCATCTTGAGAAAGTCAGCCATGATGTAATGACTCTTCCTAGTGGAAGTGGTGGACAAGAGGCCCCCGACCCCTGGGAGCAGATCAGAGGTCTTTGAGCAGAGTTCCTGCCAGGAACTTGGATGTTGCACAACTGAATAAATGAGTGACAGGGATATAAACAGATGCAACATTTCAGGCATCAAGGCTGGTTTGGAGCACCAATGAACGTGCCAGCAGGTGTCATCTTGAACTGACGTCAAGCTTTGTCAATCACGGCCATTGGTGTGAATCTCATTCTTTCCGTCCGGAGCCCCGTATTCTGGATCTTAGAGAATGGAGACAGGCGTGATAGCTCCGAGTGCTGGTGGGAATCTAAAGCCTTCTACTCCTTTCACGATGACATTTGGAGCGATCATGGCCCAGTAGGTGGAGATGGCCTCCCAGAATGTGTCTCCAGGATCCTGCCTGTATCCAAGTTGAAAAACCAGGCTACCAGCTGGCTAAACCATGGAGCTATTTCTCAGTTCTGCACAGCTCCCCACTGCTGTCCCCATCCTTACCGTTGGTCTGGGACTGCCCCCTCCTTGAGGCTCTGCTCTGGCTGTGATGACTGGCTTCCCCTTGGGTTCACCTGTCACACCTTCTCAGCTCCCCGATATCAGAGGTGGGTGCAAGCTTCCCAAGCAAACAGAGGCATGCAGACAGAGGGGCCCTCTCAGAGGCCCAGGTAACAACACCCACTGTTTATTCTGCTTTCTTGAGAACAAGCCCTTCATTCTCAAGGGCTGTGGCAGACAGAATAATGCACCCCCAGAGGAAGCCCAAGTCCTGATCCCCAGAACCCATGAATATGTCCCCTTACATAGCGAAAGGGACTTTGCCGATGTGATGAGGTTCAGGACCTTCACAGGGGAAGATTATCCTGGATTACCCAGGTGGGCCCTACATGTGATCACAAGGGTCCTTACAGGGAAAAGAGGGAGTGTGTGTGCGCGTGTTGCGGGGCAGGAGTCAGAGAAGGAAATGGGACGGAAGCAGAGGTCAGAGAGGAGGGAAGGAGCTGAGCTGCTGGTCTTGAAGGTGGAGGAGGGGCCACGAGCCACGGAACGCCGGCGGACTCTAGAAGCTGGAAAAGGTGAGGAAATAAACGATCTCCTGGAGCTTCTGGAGGGAACGCAGCCCCACCAACACCTCGATTTTAAACTTCTGATGTCCCGAACTTTAAGGCATTAAATTTGTGTTGTTTTAAGCCACTAAGATTGTGCTATTATTACAGCAAGGACAGGAAACTGATAGATGGGTTTTAATCTTGGCCAAGGCAGGGAACCAGGAAAACAGGAGTTGTAAGAAATCCTGAGTTTGTTCTAGCGGACGCAGGCCTCCCCGGCACACGCGTGCCCAGGTCTGTTTTCCATGGCTCTCCCTGTCTGGCTTTTTTATTAAAGCTTATCCGAGGACTTTCCCACTTCTTTCAGAGGGGTCAGTCCTACCCAACCCTGGCCAGGTTGGAGCTTGGGTCAGGCAGCTGAACTTGTCCGCAGTGCAGCCAGTACTGGGGTAGCCTCGCCACCTCTTCTGGTGGCATTTTCTGATTTGTCGTTACCTCTCCTGACCACACCCCTCCTGGCCCCATCCTCAGAATCTTGGATTCCCGGTGCCTTCCTAGGGCGCCATGGCCCCAACCAACCCCTGGAGGTCCTCGGGCTGCCCAGGGCTCCTCTGTTGGTTTCAGGCTGCTCTGGGTGCTGACCTCTGAGAGCGCCTTTCCCTCTGCAGCTTTGGTTTGCTTGGGGCACGCCCACTGCTGTGTAAGGAGGCGGGCCATTCCCCTCGCTGAGGCTCAGCGTGGTCATCTATGTCCTGAGACGATGGGCCAGGCTTTCCTTCCTGGCCCGTGGGCGACAGGGCGGGAGTCCAGCTGCCTTCATGCGCCCTCCAGCCACACCCAGCAGACTCCTGTCCCTTTGGCGTTCCTCCAAGGACACGTCTACATGTAAGTCCTTGTTTCCCGCTGGACAGTTGCTTTGAGATTTTAGCTCATTTGGACACCCCAAGTCCGGCGAGTGATCAGCGAGCATCCTCCGCCTCAAACCCACTTTGACTGGTTCTTGGACCGCTCACTGGATGTGTTGCTGACCACCTGCTTGGTACCAGGCGGGGCTGTGGTTATTCTGATGTCCAGGGAGCTTGCTGTCTCATGAAGAAGACAGACAATTACCAAATATGAAATTACGCAAACTTTTCATTCTGTTGTGATAAGGGGATATGATGAGAACATCCAGTTGTTACAACTGGGCCTCTTCTGGCCCTCAGAGCCCGAGAAAGTAGGTAAGTGGCACTTGACAGGAATGCGGTGACACCAATGGGGTTCTGCCTGCGTCTGTCTGCTGAGGACGAGGACGGTCTCTGGTTTCAGACACGAACCCGTCCTGCTCATGGGACAAGCTAAAGGGCGGTGAGGCAAGGTCCCAGGGGTGACCCCCACCTGTGCCTCAGCCCCCCCTGCCTCCTGTGGGACCTGTCTGGTCTGTAGCGGAGCCCGGGGCCCGAGAGGGACTGACCCTCTCATTACAGTCCCCATCCCTCCACCTCCCCTGTGCGCCCTGGGACAACCAACCAAACCAACTGCACGTAGATTCTTGCCTTCAGGTCTGTTATGAGGAAATCAGAACTCAGGCACTTATGAAAGTCCTCCTTACGTACTATGGTCGATTATGTTCATTTAAGTGAAAAATTAATAAGGGTACATCAATTTTTAAAGGAAAAAAATATGCTCCTGGGAGTAATGCTCTGTGATATGTTTTATTCTCTCACAGAGGCCACTTTATTCATTGTGACCTTTGGGTAATAATAGGACATCTGGTGCTAGGTTTTTCTGACATTTAAAAACTTTTTTTTCAATTAAAATTTTTATTTTCCAATTACTGTTGACTTTCAATGTTATATTAGTTTCAGGAATACAGCATAGCAGTTAGACATTTATGTACCTTCTTACGCGATCCCCCTGACTAGTCTAGTACCCACCTGGCTCTATACATAGTTGTTACCATATCATTGACGATATTCCCTGTGCTGTACTTTCCATCCCTGTAACTATTTTGTAACTGCTAGTTTGTACTTCTTAAGACACTTAAAAACCTGTTTCTCAATTAATTTGCCCTGCAAAATTGACACATAGCTGACTATTGCCATCCTAATCCGATTAAGTGTGAGGCGAAGGAGGGGACCCACTGGGACAGGGTGACCTTCCTGATGCATTTTGAATCTCAGCGTGGAGGTCCTGTTGTGCCTGCCGCAGACATCAGCTCTGATCTCCTGCCATGAATGGGACTCTTGCCTGGCCTGCATCGTGTCCAGCCGGTCCCTCCGGGAAGCAGGTGCCTGCAAGTGTCTGTGAATTTTCCCACTCTCAGACTTTCATGACCTGTTGATCCCAAGTGCCTTGTGTTCCCCGCCCTCCCCACCCCCACCCTGCGTGCCCACCTTGGGAAATTCCCCTTTCCTGCCGTCTGTGTCAGGACAGCTAAATCCCGTGGCCTCCGGAGTTGGCGACAAGGACTGGCGTCGGGCAGGGTGCAGGACAACTCTGAGGCATCTCCCAGCAGCACAGGCCCAAACGGGTGGAAGGACCGAGAATTCAAAACCAGCTTTGTTAACGCTGAAAGTGGAGTTCACATGCAGCCATCTCCTCTCTACCATTGGAACTGGTCGCAGGCAGGATAAAGGCTCGTGTTTGAATGCAGGCCCCCACCCCTACCCTCACCCCAGTGGCTGGCTCCACATTGCTAATTACAGTATATCTGACCTTATTTGTCCTCCAGGAACACCCCAAAAAGGGAGGTGTGCACGGGGCAGGAGGCAGGGAAGGTGTCTGCCCAACGTGAGATGTGGAAACTCTGGGTGGCATGAGCTGATTTGGAAGAGATGGGGGAGTTTCCTCAACAGAGTTGGGAATAAGTGAACAGCACCCTGGTTTCCGTGAGGCTCAGCAGTGACCCTTCCCATAGGGAAGTCGGACGGTAACAGAAAAATGAACCAAAAGATGACACGGGAAACTGGAGGTGTTTGCGTCCTGTAAAGAACGTGCCCCAGCTCCCCAAAGGGTTCTGAGGTGGCTCCATTATCAAGGTCCCTGGACTCGCCAGGTGACGTTAGGGAGGTCTGCAGTCTGCACGTCCACCTTTGCCTAAACCGCGTGAGTGAGGCCGGCTGCCCAGCACGTCTGGGAGCTTATCCTACGCAACTGAAGCTGACCTCGGCTCAGCGTCTGTCCATCTCCCCGCCAGAGACAGGACGGGTGGCTCCGGGAGAAACATCTGCTTCCTTGACTCAGCATTATTTGGGGACAAAGATCATCATTGAAGCCTCATCCTCTCTCTCAAAGTGCAAAGGAAAAAGATGGGCCCTTCAGCTGATCCTGGGGCGAGGCTGAGCCGGGGATCATAGGCTTTAGAATTTGTTTTTGAAACAATAAGGCAGGATTTAGAAATCAACAAGTGATTCTTGATGTTTATTTGAAGCGTGATGGAATCTTTAATGGCAGTATTTACTCAAAACCTGTCCCAGTGAAAAAAAATATTTGGTTTACCAGAGGCTGTGCTGGAAGAGAGAGGGGAAGAATTCTGGGAAACCAAAATTGGGCTTAAGCATCTCTAGTCCAAACAGTTGGGAGCCACTGGTTTCCACGTCTGTCGGGAAAACTGGATGACCTCACTGTGCCCAGGCCGGTGTGACCGACGGGTCGGACGCTGGGGGAGAAAGCCTCACCATCTCTTATCCGTCAGAAAGATACCCGTCACATATCTTAGAATGAGGAGGTAAGTTAAACAATATCAAGATATAATACTAGACCTTAGGAACTTGACTGTGGCCAAAAAGAATTTATTTCAGGATTCTGAAGTCAGCACCCCCATACTTCATTTTCTGAGCAATGTGCCCTGTCTCGGACACAGAGACGCCTCCCTCCAGCCCTAGGTCACTAGCACAAGCCCAGACGGAAGCCGATGTGAGCTCACTGGCTGGCTGCCAGGGCAGATTTACAGCCAAGCAGAGGGCCACTTAGGGGCAGACCCGCCACCCTGGCTGGGTCACTGCACGTTTTAATCCCACACCGGTACTTTTTAGCATGTAAGGTGCTGGGCTATAAGGAGGTAAGGTCCGGGGGGACAGAGACCTCATGGGGCTCCCTGACCCCTCCCACCATGTGAGGTCACAGTGGCAAGACGGCCATCTGGGAACCAGATATTGGGCCCTCAGCAGGCACCGAATCTGCCAGAGCCTTGATCTGGACTTCCCAGCCATCAGAATGTGAGAAACCAATTTCTCTTGTTTATAAGTCAGTCTATGGTGTTGAGTTATAGCAGCCTGAATGGGCTAAGATGCTCTGTCTCTACGTATCTTTCACACACACACACACACACACACACACACACACACACTCTCTCTCTCTCTCTCTCCCTATCTCTCTCTCTCTCTCTCTCTCTCTCTCTCTCTGTATACATCTTTTCATATATATAATATCACTATCTATATATCTAGTTTTTCATACACATATGTAATACACTCTCTTACATCCCCAGAGTACATTTATCAAAATCGGGAGACTTAACATTCCTACCTCCTAGGCTCCAATCTGTTGTCCATGTTCAAATACAATGTCTTTTTTTTAAGTTAAAAACATGTCGATCTGGCTAACATTCAGCGTGAATATCTGACACTGTTCAATCACCACCTCCACCATCAGTACGTTTTAGCAAATAAACTGATGGTAGATAATGCTCATGAGCAAGATGACCTGACAGGGTCATGGTGGCCTCTTCCTGGTGGGTCAACACTGCTGGGCACCCCACTGTCATAGTCCTCACAAGTTCCTTCTTCAGGACGAATGAGGCACGCTCTCTTTGCCTGTTTCTGTTCCATTGAAACCATCTGGAAGGTTTGAAAACTTTCACATAATGACTTGTCTAGAGATTACTTTCTTTGGGACGCAGAGGGACACTTTTTGGGGGGGACAGGGGGGGGGAGATGTAATTCTTTTCCAGTGTGAAAGTACAGACGTTGTACAAACGAGCTAAACATTTTTGTAGTTTATAACGTATCTAATGCCCTTTATGGCTACTTTTTTTCCAGCCCGGGATCCTCTCCAGGGTCACACATTGCATTTCGTTGTCAGGAACACAAGGATATAGAGGGAAAGTGTTATTTTCACTCTCTGTAGTGAAGAAAAGTGTAAACCAGAGCCAACGGCATAAACATTGCTTTCCCTCAAAGATTTGGAATCCACAAACCCTTTCCATCAATCAGCAGACAAAATTAAAAAAGGAAAACTCGACCCGGGCACACATCACATGGCTGATACAGGCGCAGAGAGGGTACAAGGGTCTGTCTTCAGGTTTTCAGCTTATAAAGCACCACCACCCTGACCTCAGCCTATCCAGAGTCTGTTATTTAGATGGCAGTACTGGCTCTGCTCTTGAACCTGGTGTGAGATGCTGTTTTTGTGTTAAAAGTCAGATTTCTGGCCATGCCCTGGGTTCATGATTTTAATGACAAATTTTGCCCTAGCTACGAAGGAATGAAAACTTCCCAGCTGAATTAAAGCTGTGAGTCACCAGGTTTCAACTGGCTCAGCCTGTCTCTCCATAACTGAATAATAATTCTTTGTGCAGAGCGATGTCGATCACCCCCAGTCTCAAAGCCCTTTGTGGGTGGTGTTATCTCTGGGGGCCTGTGTTGTGCAGATAAGGGTCAGCAGAGGTGATGATGAGATTGCTGTTGGCCACACTCTCTGGGTCCCCAGCCAGGACGGGATTAGACCAGAGCCTCCTGACTGACGTCAGGCTGAGACTGCAGGGTCCAGGTTCCAGCAGGTGAGGCTGGCTAAGGACCACAAGCAAAGCGAAGGTACATTTTTGTCCCACCTTTTACCTAAAACAAACAAACAAACACCCTTTTAATGTTTATAACACTTTTTGCCTAGCAGCAAAATGTCCAATGTGTTATATGAGTGACTAAAAGGCATTACGAGTTAACTAAACCTAGCTTTGGTCACACATTTTATTTTGTGACATGGGCGTTGAAGGTGGTCTCACCTTCCTAATGTGCTTCAATAGTGATAATAAAATGAGCATTTCTAGAATGCCTGTCCTCGTTTGCAGGAGACGAAGGCGAAGCTCACACTGTGTGGGAAGGCTGCCCAGGGTGCCCAGCCAGCGAGGTGCGGAGCCAGGCTGTTTCAGAGGCCACCTCAGAGGTCACCATTTTGGAGGTCACCACTTCAGAGGTTGCCAGCTCACAGGTGCCCACAGTGGGACCTGGTCACAGATGGCTGGCGGGGTGCCGTGTGGCAGAAATCAGTGACAGCAGGACATGTCGGGCAGTTGGTGGCGGCCACACGACCTTCTGCACATGGCGCTGATCGTCCAGGCGCTCTCCTGCCCTGGTCCCTTTGTTGATGAACAGCTGACAGGGTTCGAAAAGCCACTCCTGTGAGTCTATGTTTCTGCAAAAAGCACCCGATTCCCTGTTGAGACAGGATAGGGGGTTAGCGTCCGATGCCTGGTGTACCTCCTCCTTTCCTATCAGGACACGGGCACCCTGATGCGTTTTCCTCTCGACTCTTGCACTCATTTTAAGGACACGTGGCATCACAGATACCAAAGCAGCAATCATGTTGCCTGGCTCTTAACCGGCACCCCGTCCACACGAGAGTGTCACACATAAGAGGGAATGGGAGACATTTGTAAGCTGCTGAGTGCCATCTGTCACGGACCCAGGCAGCAAGGGCGTCTCAGGACCCCACTTCTTTATCTGAAACATTTCTTATGAAAATTTTCAACACCCAGAAAAGCTGAAAATGCCATGAAGGTGAACTCCCTGAACTCTACAATTAACATTCTTTAGACCCATTTTATCACATGTGTGCCCATCTGTTCACCTTGCACCCCACAACCCGTGCTGTCTGGTTTGTGATACGTATCGAAGCCAACTGCAGACACGGGTGGGTTTCACCCTAAATCCTTCACCACATGTAACATTACTTAGAATTCAACATTTCTTTACAGTTCTTTTGTGGAGTTTTTTTTTTAGGTGAAATTTAGATACAGAGAAATGCATAAAAGTTGTGTCCATTCGCTGAGTTCCGACAAATGTGTAAACCTCCATTAAGGTACAGAATGCCACCAGAACTCCGGAAAGTTCCCTACCACTCCTTCCCAAGCAGAACCCATGCCCACCCTTCAGAATCAAGCATGCTCTGAGTGTTTTCCACCATAGATTTGCTTCCCCCATTCTAGAACATTCTATGAATGAAATCATAGAGTATGTGCTCAGTTGTGCTGGCTTGTTCCATTTAGCAAAATGTTTTTGTGATGCATCCGTGTTGTTTGTGATTGTGCAACAGTTCCTGTCTTTTTATTACTGGCTGGTGTCCCCTTATAAGCACATGGTACAATTTGTTTATCTACTCCCTGTGGATGGACTCTTGGGTCGTTTCCAGTTTGGGGCTATTACGAATACACCTGCTATGAACATTCAAGAACACATCTTTTTGTGGACATACATTTTCACCTATGTGGGGTAAACGTCTAGGATCGGAATTGTTGGGCCTACGGAAGGCGTATGTTCACCTTTGTGAATCTTCCGGACCCTTTTCCTAAGTGGCTGCAGCATTTCACACCTCCGCCAACAGCGTTTGCGAGCTCCACATCCTCGTCAGCATTTTGTGTTGTCTTTTTAAACGTCAGCCACTTCAATAGCCTTGCAAAAGCCCAGCGTCATCTTCTGTTTGTGTCTTCATCCATCTCGGAAGGCCTGTGACATGTATGCAAATCCAGGAGTCAGTTTGCCGAAATGGTGCAGAATCTCAGCTCTATCCTTCCCGCGGCCGAGTTCCTTTAGCTGGCCCTTCTCTGCTTCCAGGTTGTGACTGGCATCTGTCCCACCATTTCCAGGAAAGGGCCAGGGACCAGGTGTTCACATCTTGGAGTGAATGAGTGTCACTGGCTCACTTCTCTCCCGGGGAGACCCACCCACAGGCTGGGCAGAATTCTGTCAATTCTCCACTTGATATAGAAGGAACTTGAGCTGCTAAGCAGCTGAAGGGCGGCTTGAGCCCAAGTCACCGCAGAGCCTGGCTTCTCCCACAGGACCACGTGGCCTCCACTGGCTGTTCTGGTACTTCCTCTGGCCTTGAAGCCCTGGGGTTGGGGGCTTTTATAGAAAGCTCTACCTTTCTCTGCCCCTCAGCCCTCAGAAAAGCCTCCTGGCAGAGTGGTGGTGTCTTTTAGAAGGTGTGGAGAGAGGTGCCCAGAGCCACTCGTGACCGTGGTGCCTAGAGGCCCAGGCAGAAGCTCTGCGTGGCTGCTGTGCCGAGGACGTGGACGTGGGCTCACGCTGTGTCCACTTGGGCCCCACCGGCCCCTGGCCCTCTCTCGTTCTTGGTGGCTCTGGCCCCCAGGGCTTCCGGATCTGATGGAGTTCCAGGGACGTCTGGGATGTCTCAGCCCGGCAGGCCCCTGATCCAGCAGAAGCGGAGCTGGGTGATGCCCAACAGGCCGGCTCTTTCCCAGGCCCAAGCCCTTTTCTCTTCAAAAACAAGAATGGCCGAGTGAGGGTGTCTTTGGCCTCTGAATGCTCTTAAGTGATCCAAGCTCAGATTATTGCTCTGTCCCCAAAGCTTCCTTCCCTCTCTGTGGACAAACTCGCTTTTCTGTCCTGGCGCTTTCCCATGGATAGGTCTATCCCTGATGTCCCGAGGGAGGCCTCAGCTGGTCTCCGACCACACAGGACTTCACAATGCTCCAGCTCATAGGACCGTACATGGACCTTAGGTCTGCTTGAATACTCCCAGTGTCGGGGAGCTCATCACCCCACGAGGCAGCCCAGCTGTAAGAACCTCTTCCTGTCGTTAGCTGAAACGCACCTGGGTATAACGTCCAGCCATTGTCCTTTGTTCTAACTTGCAGCTTTCTACCAAATATGTGCTTCCCCGTGCCAGACCTCCAAACGCTGTCAGCCATCATGCCTGCCTTCAGTTTTCTCCGGGGGGCTCTTCCCAGATGTGAGCACCAGACCTGCTCCGCCCACACCCTGCCCCCTCCCGAATGTGTCCACGTCCCATTAATATTTTCTCCTCCTGTATAGATGTCAGCTAGCTAGTGGGGAGCCCTACGGACCCGGGGGGATGTGAGTTCTAGCTGGTGTTAGCCAAAGTGGAGCGGGGTCTGGGATGAAGTGGGGTCCGAGGTGGAGTGGGGTCCAGAGTGGAGTGGGGGATGGTGTGACGGGCACCCCACCCCACATCACCCCACATCACGCCCATATGAGGCCGGATCTGGCTTTCTGGGGGTAGAATGAATGGAGAGGGGCTGGTGGGGTTGTGAGCCTGGACTCGCAGGAGGTTACCAGGAGGCTCAGGAGCAGTGTGGGGGGGTAGGACCCCAAAGCAAGGGTAGAGTGAGGCTCTAGTGCCTGCCTCAGAGCCCTGCCTGGGGTGTCCTGGAACCATAGGGTGGAACAGCCCAGAACATCACTGGAGCAGGAAGTCCCACAACTGGTGACTTCCTGTGTGTGGGGAACGCAGGGCGAGGGGCCTGTGCAGCCCGGAGGGTGTCTTGCTCTCCTGCCTCTCTGTTTCTGGCATCTCAGGTCACAGGTGGTCGGAGGGTTCCAGTTCCTCACTAAAGATAGAGAGAAGGCCTGAGGGTGAAGTCACAGACAGCCTGTGCTGGAACTGTAAACACACCAGGCTGAGAGTCGTGAGCAGCCCCAAGGCCAGAGCTGGAGGGGAAGGAGGTGGGGACTGGGGCGGTGGGGGCGGCGTGAGGCACAGAGCAGGCAGAGTAAGACGGTGGCCCTGAGCTCGAGGCAATATATTCCTCGGCATTCCTCCCTCCTCCCCTCCCTCCTTTCTTTCCTTCCGTTCTTCTAAGAAAGAGTATTTCTGAGAGGATACCTTGGAGGACAAAAAGCCATTTTATAGAAATTGAGAAAAGGAGAATTTGAAATGATTGCGCACCCCTGGCTTTCAGCTCTGGAAGGCCCTGGAGGGTGCGGCTGAGTGCCCGGGTGGACAGGCGGACCGGGAGGTCCCTGTGTGGTTGTCACTGGTTTAAGCCCGTTCAGGCTGCGTCACAGCCAGTCCAGCCCAGCTCGGTCCTGTCCCCCGGCCACTTGCTGACAAATGCTGCTCCCCCGTTTGGCTCACAGGCCAGGGAAGAAGAGACACCTCGGCGTGGAAGCCGGGGCAGAGCCCGATTCCAGGATGCCTCCCTCAAGCCCGGCTCCCACCGCAGGCCTGCCCAACAGTATCCTTACCTCATTTTCTCAAGATAGATTGGGAAATCACTTACAAATTTGTACCAGTTCTCGCACCCGCAGTCACTTTTAGTGAGCAAATGGATCTCAGCAGGAGAAGAATTCCCATCTCTGTGGGTAGTTTCTGAGCGAGCATTACACCAGCGTCAGTTCAGATGTCTGCAGACGAAGGACAAGCAGAAACTCTGGCATGGACCCTGCCTGAGTCCACGCGACCCTTTCTGTCCTTCCCGTTTGTAGTCATGTCCTGTGGCTGCCACAACAAATTACCACAAAATGTGTTACTTAAAACAAAAGAAACGTAACCTCTTGCAGTTCTGGAGGCCAGAAGACTGCGATCCAGGCGTCCCAGGGCCGAGCTCCCTCCGAGGGCTCCGGGCGGGGGGGTCCTTTCTGCCCCCTCAAGCTGGTGGTGGTGCCGGCACCCTTGGCTCGTGGCTGCACCTCTCCAGTGTCTGCCTCCTCCTACGGATCCAGGGCCCACGCTGACCCAAGGTGATCTCATTTCCAACCTTTCCTTAACACCTCCTGCAAAGGCCCTATTTCCAAATAAAGCCACACTGAGGTTCTGGGTGGACATGAGTTTTGGGGCCACCTACTACAACTGCGGTCCTTGCTTGTATCTCTTCCTTCTCAGGGGGGCCCCGACGGGTTCTTTTTCTTTTCGAACACCGTGGAGACACTTACATGGGGCAGTGGCCCCCGGTGTTGCTTGTCATTTCTCCCTAACTCATTCAGCAGATCCCCGAGGTGGAGCTGGAATCGCTGCACTGTCTTTTTCCTTCTGGGATGGAAGGATGTTCTCAGCGGCTCCACCGGCCGGTGAGATATGCCAAGCCAGCCTTTCCACGTGTGCTTTCTCATCTGTCTGTCTTCTATTTACACAAGCCCCAAAACACCGAATGGCGCTGGGTAAACACAAATTCATTTACTGTGCCAATGCTGGGATGGGAGTCCCAGGCTCCCCCTCCCCCAGAGAAGTCTCGGGAAAGGGCTGGACCACGGTGGACTTCCTTCACGCTCTTTGACATTTTGGAAAGGGTTTTTCCCCCCTAACATCACTTCCAACGCATTTCTTAGCACAAACCTCATAACCTTCGGAAAATAGAGAAGTTACTCATCGGGGCGGAAGCTCCCGGTTTTAAGAACCCCTTATCACTCCCTTTGTGGTGGCTTTGCTTTCCAGCCCCAGGAAGGCAGCGGGTTTCTAGCAGAGGCTGCTGCATTGTGCTGTGCTGCTGCCACAGGTCGCGTCGCATGCCTGGGAAATCAGAACCGGCAGGGTAATGAAGGGGAAAGGCCGCTTCCCAGCTGTCCCCGCATCGTCCTGGGAGGCAACGCTCAGTCTTTTCTTGGTCAGTGATTTGGAAAGTGGTCCGAATTAAAGGGAACTGCGGCCCCTCGGAGAATTTTAAATATATAACAATATTAATTATGAACCTATTTCCAAGACCAAGTGTGCCCTGGGCCCAGTTTCTCATCTGGGACGACTTCCTCTCACTCTTGGATTCCCTCGCCAGGAAGTTGGAGAAGAAAGCTGCCGAAAAAGTACCTTTCCCAGGTGTGGTCTCGGTGGGAAAGGGGACGCAACCAGCCTGAGTCTTCAGCACAAGAATCAAGCATTTTCCTGATGGTTTGTGTTTATTCTGCGAAGCATAGCTGTGGTTCTGTTAGGCCGTCTGTTGACCCCAAAATAAGGTGCCTTTCCTGGGGCAGAGGTTGGGAAGGCTGGCGATGGGGACCCCTTCTCCGTTGCCTGTCTTGGTGATCTGCTGATGCGCATGTAGGTTGCCTCCAGGCCATTTGGTCAACAAGCATATATTGAGCGCCTACGGTATGCCAGACCCTGGCTGGGTACCAGGAGAAGGTGGTCTCAGCCATGATTCATCTCACTGTGTTGTTCACTGTCTATCAGGGGAGTGGAGCCCTTTGCTCATGGATGTAAAGGATAAAGGGGCCAAGGACGGCAGAGGGCAGAGGGCAGGCAAGGGCGGGCAGGTACAGGGAGAAATTAGAACTTGCTTCACTGTTGGTCCAGCCCTGACCAGATGTCCTCACGTCCTTCCTAAGCCCAACTGTGATACCTGACCTGGCCTCCAACCTCAGGCCAGCCTGGACACTGGACCTAGCTCCTCCGCTCGCCTCTGCCTCTATTTGCGTTCTGGCTCTAATGATCTGCTCAGGAGCCCACCCTGTGCACAATAGTTTGTCATTTCCCTTCTGGGGTCAGCAGTTTCTGGGCCCAGGGCCAGCCCTGCCACCCCTGGCGGACCCCTGAAGCCGGCCACCTACCCCCTGCCCTGATTTCCATTTGTGACACTCATGTTGGACTCATGATCTATGCTGTCCTGGCTGCCACACTGTCACCTGCTTGCTTCAACCCTGATTGGCTATCGCTGGCCCCCCCTTAGAAGGCCTGACCTGGTCCAGGCTGAGTGTCCCTCGCCTGTACCACAAGTGGGGGCAGCTCTCCCAGCCCTGGTCAGCTGTCACCTGGGCCCAGTGTGGGTTTACTTCTAGGCCAGGTCCTTCCTGCCTGCCGGTCTATCCCCAGATGACTGAGGGCAAGGGGTCAGTTTGGCCAGCACGTCCCCCGCATGGCCAGTGACTATAGCTGACTTTGCACAGCCCTTTCCACACACAGGGTCATGTCATGGTCACTTTTATACTTGATCTTCACAAGGAAGGAGCAAGGACAAAGACCCTGACGAAGCACCGATCCTGTGCTATGGTCTCTGAGCGAGCTAGACCTAAGGCCACCTACGAGCAGATGTGCTGTTTCCTGTTTGCAGACGAGCACAGAGGTCAGGTGCCTTCCAGGGTGCTCAGACAGTGAGTGGTGACGTGGGGTTGGAGCAGGAGCCTGAGCCCGTGGAAAGTTCTTCTTCTTCTTCCTCCCGGGCAGCCAGTAGGTCCCTCCCGCTCTGCACCCTGCTCCTGGGAGCTGGGCGCCCATTTGCCCTTGGCTGAAGCCACCCTCTCCTGAAGGGCGCCTTGCTCTGAAGCTATAATCTCAGACACAGGGGTTGAGGGGGGAGGTGGGGCTCTGTGGGTGGGACCCTGCTGTGGTGAAAGGGGTGTGGATGGGGGAGCCCCACCTGCCTCTGGCAGGCTCAGCCAACGCTAGCTTCTCCTAGTCACAGCACTCAGATAAGGCATTCCAGCCCTTAACAGCCCTCATTATCTGACCCAAATACCTCTTGCTGCAATTGAAGTCCTCTGTGGACCCGGCCCTGAGTGAGGGCCCTGTCACATACCCCTGGGGGGTCAGCACCTTGTGCGCAAGGATGAGAGGTGACCGGGGCCCACTTTCACTGGCCCTCTGCCTCTATGGCCACTTCAAGAGAGGCGCAGCCCGCAGATACCATGCGGTGCGTGGGTGTGGCTGGAAGGATGGAGTGATGGGTGTGGCTGGAAGGATGGAGTGATGGGATGGGGTGGGCCGCACCTGGTGCTCACTGAGCCTCAGGGACCCTCCCCTCCACCAGGTCCTTGGAGAAACCAAGCTCCTGGCCCAGAGAATTTGCAGCCTTCAGGTCTCAGCTTTTGTCCATGGCACCGACTGTCATGACAAAACCAGTTGGAGAAATAGGTTTAATGTCAGTCTTCTCCACTGCACACTGTGTGAGATTCCTAGGGCTGCCGTCGCTGAGTACCACACACTGGGTGGCTTAAAACAACAGAAATTTGTTCTCTCACAGTTCTGGAGGCCATAAGCCTGAGATCCAGGTGTCGGCAGGTGGCTGTCTCTCTTCCGTGGTGGCCAGCACTCCTTGGCATCCCTTGGCTGGCAGCTGTTATCACTCCAGTCTCTGCCTCCCCATCACGTGGCCTCTCTCTCTCTCTGTGTGTCTGCGTCCAAACTTCCGTCTTCTAAGGGCTCGGCCGATATCAGATTCAGGCCAGGATAACCTCATTTTAACTAAGTTACCCCTGCAAAGGCCCCTGGAGGCATGCATGAGTGTCTGCGGAATGAATAAACGAGCAGCTGATAGCAGACCCTGCAAACAGATTGTGAATGAAAAAAGCGGATAGCCAAGAGATGTCCGATTTGTGCTGACGCTTTCTGTCTCTTCCTTTCCTTTCTTGTGTGTTGTGATTCTTCTCTAATGTGAGTCCTCTTTATCAGCGTCTCCCCGGCTTCCCACCCCCTCCATTCTCACTTCCTGTTTCCTGCCTCTCATCTGAGCTGTTTCAAAAGTTGAAAGCATCAAGGCTGGACATGCCCACGCGAGAAGGCATGCTTCTCCCCAAATAAGACGCAGTGACAGGGCTTTCTCCTGTGCTTTGACCCCACGCACGTCCCCAGCAGCCTCCTGTGTCATCCCGGGGCTGCTGGGGACGTGGGCCCTTGAAAGTTGCTCTCAGGGAGAGCTCTGCGGGTGTGAAGCAGACCCGACGGGTCCTCAGAGGCCAGGAAGCCGCTTCTCATGCCCTATTTTATTTTCACTTGTCTGCAGGGCAAAGCCCTACACAGGCACCTTGCGAGGCCGGCTCTGGCTTTGACCTTGGGCGCTTTCTCCTCCACGCAAGAGGCCCTGAGCTCATCTCTGACCATCTCAGGAAACCAGCAAGACTGATGGTGCTGGACGCTTACTACCACCAATGTCCTTGCTAGCTCCTTGAATGACACTGTCTCAGTCAGCTGGGGCCTCATAACAAAATGCCAGACTGTGTGACTTAAACAACAGAAACATGTTTCTCACAGTTCTGGAGGCTGGGAATCCAAGATCAAGGTGTCGGCATGGTCGGTTTCTGGTGAGGCTTCTTCCTATGTTGCGTTCAGCAGCCTTCTTGCTGAGTCCTCAGGTGGAAGAGGGGGAGCGGAGGGGGGAGAGAGGCAGGGAGAGAGGGAAGGAGAGGGCTCTGGTATCTCTTCTTAGAAGAACACTCACCCTGTCAGATCAGAGCTCACCCCTGTGACCTCATTTGACCTTCATCACTTCCTCACCCCTAATGTGACCACATGGGGGCTAGGGCTTCCACCTATGGATTTTGAGGGATGGAAGCATTCAGTCCAGAAGACACACGCTGGTCTTTTTCAGGACAAACCTCCAGTTCTCACATGAAGCACAAAGCTGTGTGGACAACTGGCTGAGGCCACGGCAGCAGAGGCAGGGCCAAGCCTGGGCTGGGGCTCCGGACGCCTGGAGCTGGGTCTCCTGGCCCTTTCTGCTCAGTTCTAGCATGGCAAAGGACTCAGGACAAAAGCAGGGCTCTCCAGAAACCACTCACTGTAGGCAGCAGAAGAAACAGAGAATGTAAGAGAATTTTCAAATGAAAGCAGGGGAATGTTGGCAAGGAATCCAGGCAGGGCTGTGCAGGGCCAGCGGCCAGCGGGCCACCAGGGCAGCCACCCAGACGTGGCGCAGATGACACAGCCAACCCCCAGCACAACTGCCTCCTGCCGAGGACAGAAAGGCCCTTTTTTAGTGGGATGAAAGCATTATGGACCCTTAGATCAAAGGGAGGGACTCCCTAGTGCGGTGGGAAGAGAAAGAATGTGGGCGGGGCCATGATGGAACTGCCAAGGGACCTGACTTACCAGTCACCATGGGAGACAGTTTCGGAAGGCCTTCCTCAGGCTCTGCCCGCTGCAGAAACTCCCCAAGGCTGGAAGGCATGGCCACCGCCCTGTTGTTCTAGGCTGCTAGAAGGGCCGCGTCTGCACACAGGTCCCTCGTGTGTGTGCCGAGTGCTCTCAGGGGGTGTATGAAGCTGTAACAAAGCCCCCCACCCTGGGTGGCTTACACAACTGAAATGTATTCTCGCACAGTCTGGAGGCTGAGAGCCTGAAACCAAGACATCGGCAGGGCTGGTTCCTTCTGGAAGCTCAGGGGGAGACGCTTCCTGGACTCCTCCAATTTCTGGTGTCGCCTCGAACCCTCGGTGTCCTCGGCTTGTAGACACATCACTCCAGTCTCTGCCTCTGTTTCCCATGGCCGCCCCCTGTCCTCCACACGTGTCTCCAGTTCTCTTCCTTCTCTTACAAGGACACTAGTCATCAGAATTAGAACTCACCCAGAATCCGCGGTGACCTCATCCCAAGACGCAGAGGTTAATCACATCCACTTCCAACAAGGTCACATTCACAGGGTTAGGACTTGGACATACCTTTTCTGGGGGCCACCATTCAACTCAACATACGGGTGACCTTGGCCAAGGGCGTCTCACTGCCATTTCCTCATTGGCAAACTGCCAGGGGTCTGGACAGGGTCAGGGGGTGTCAGTCTTGCTGACCCTTGAAATTCCCGCAGATGTCCCTCCCCCACAGATGCTAAGTGCCTTCCTGGGTTGGGGGCGGACACTCATATTTCTTAAAGAGCTTCCCAGTAGTCAACACACTCATCCTGGCTCTCATGGGACTTTCCTGGTGTTTGTAGCGAAATTCCCACATCCTGAGTAATGCCTTAGTCTCGGGCAAACCTGGACAGTTGGTCACTCTGTCCTCAGGGCGGGTGGGAATACGCCACTGGAATAGACACCCGCACCCCGTAGGGGCTCCTCTGCCTCTGAGACTCTGGGGAGGGGACACTGAGGGAGCCACCGTGAACATCAGCCCCACCTGCTACTTGCTTGCTCCTTCCCTCTGCCCCCAGGAGTTGCTTTTTTGTAGTCAAGGGTGTGGGCACAGCCTGCCACTCAGTGCTGTAATTAAAGCCAGATGTCGTCTCAGATGAAGACTGGCATGGAGCACAGCGCACCACCGGGCACTGGACCCCTTTCTCCTGCATGTCTCTCATCTCCCTGAGTTCCGGGGAGCCTTCTTCTACACCCCGTCCCCTGAGTGGGGTCTGAGGTGGCTTAGACCGCTTCGCGCTGAGCATCTGGAGGGCACGGCCTGTCCAGCTGAGCAAGTGATGAGCTCACTCACGTGGGCCCCTCCCCCCAGCGCTGAGCCCCAGAGGAGGACACGGAAAGGGGAGGCAAGCTGCCACACAGACGGGGCTGTGAACATGGAGAAGGAAACACCTAGGAGCTGGAGGGTCGTCCCAGGGCAGTGAAGCCTGGCACTGGTCTGGGTGGGGTCTCTGTGTAACTGGCGGGGCACGCTGCTGCTCCCCAGATGGGCCCTCGGCACCACAGCTGCGACAGGCAGCCTCTCCTTGGGGCACAAGGGTCTTCAGGAAGGCATCGCTGACTCGATTCAGGGTCTGCGGAGAAAGTGCGTTCTGATCACCAGGATTCGTGCTCTGAGGAGCGTTTGCTTCTCATTGGATGGAGAGCGGTGTGGCTGTGTAGAGGTGTGGGGGGTGGGGACACAGACACCACCTCCGGGCCAGGCCTTGGGTTACTCATCTTCCTCCCAGTTTTTTCCCAGTATTCACTACTTTCCAAACTGACCACCTCTGCTTGGAGAGGAACAACCCTCGCAAAACTCCTCACACATAGAGTCCATTAAAACTCATGTTTGTGGCCATATCTACAGAAAAGAGATCATTGGACACCTCTATTCCCCATTCTCTAGTAAGAATGGTTAGTTAGTATAACGTCAGGCGGTCAGGAATTCTCTGGTAGGCTGAGCAAAGATAAAATACTGGCCATTTCTTACACTGGCCATTTTTTTTCAATATTATGAGATAACGCCCCCTTACTGAAACAGAGACATCAATCATAGCCCTGGGCAACAAAGCCATTTTGAAGGACATTACGGGAGGCCTTCCCAAGGCTGAGCAACGGAACAATCTGATAAACACCTTAACAGCAGGCACCCGTATTCCAGCATTCCCCCTCCCAGGCAGAAAGAAAAGTATAAAACTCAAGCCTTTTACCCTAGCTAGTGGGCATCCCAGTTCCGGGTAACCCCTCCTGCTCGGGAGCTGTAAGCTTTCTCTTGCTTTAATAAAACTATCCTCTGCTACAAACTCGACCTCTCTGGTCCATGTCTCCATTCTTCAGCTTCAGGAGACTACGACCCTGGCACAAGAAGTATCCTACATCACCAGTTTTAGAACCTGGGTCAGTGAGAAGGTTAATTCTATATTAGAACCAGATTTAATTGATAGGATTGTAATCCCACACTTCTGCCCCCAGGGCTAGCAGCTCCAGGGTGGGGCCTGCCAGCTAAGGAGGAGAGGCTGGTGGGCTCGGGAGGAGGTGGGACCCCTGGCCTGTCTGCCGCAGCAGCCATGCAGGGGCAGGCCGCCCAGGACATTCTAGACGTTCAACACCTATTTTCTACTGTCCGTCAGATGACATTTCTGCTTAGCAATTATTCTTGGATGATCCTTGGTTCAGAAAAGAACCGTGAGCGGAAGCTCAGGTCGGCTTTCATTTCATTTAGTCTTCAGCGTGTTTTCTGAAAGTTTCTACTGCCACTCAGAGCTAAGATTAGGAAATGCAAATGGGTACCTGGGATGGTGAATTGTTTGCGTCCAGGTGGCCGGGCCACGGGGTGCCCAATTATTCTGGGTGTGTCTAGGAGGGTATTTTCGGATAAGATGAAGATTTGAATCTGTAGACTGAGTAAAGCAGATTGTCCTCCTCCACGGGGGTGGGCCTCACCCAATCAGTTGAAGGCCTGAAAGGAACAAAGGCTGACGACCCCCCTCGAGTGGGAGGGAATTGGTCCTGCCCAGCTGCCTCTGGGCTGGGACATCGGCTTCTCCTCATCATTGGATTGAATTCAAATACTGGCTCTTCCTGGGTCTGGAGTCTGCAGGCCTTTAGAGTAGAAAAATCTCTTTTTCTATCTGTTATCTATCTATCTATCTATCTATTGTTGGTTCTGTTTCTCTTGGGAACCCTGACGAATATAGCATGTGTCTGAGAATTTAAAAATTATTTATTGTATTTATTGAATCCATTGTTTCTTCATCTTAATTTCTAACATCCTCGGTGGGGACGGGCTGCAGATGTTTTCTCTTAAAAATGAAAGCCTGACTCTGGTTAGTGGTAAATAACGTCAGCATCTGCTTTTAGCTCCGACCCCGACTCGTGGTGGGGGACTCTCTGCAGTGGGATAGTGGTGTTTTCCAGGAGCCGCTGCGTTAGTGTGACCGATGGTGGCATGGGGATGGGCCTGGGGTGACCCTCTCTTCTTTAAGCGTAACTTATCTGGAATCCTTCCGTAGGAAGTTCTCTAAGATGTCACAGGCTCGCTCTTGTTAGTCTTGTGATTTGGTTCCGATGACATTGACCTTGCTCCATTATTTCCAACCCACATGATGGTATCCGTTATTGAAGTCCTGATAGTTCTAGAAGTGCTGTTCCTACCTGTCCTGAGAGATACAGTGCCGTCATGACAGGTTGGTGCTGACGGGGGTACCCAGCTTGTCATCTTCCCACGGTGTGGAGCCCCAACTCCCACGCAACAGGCCAGAGTCCAGTCTGGAGCCTGTGACATCCTGTCTCAGCCCAGCAACCCTCCCCACCTCCCCACCCGCCCTCCTGCCAGGTCCTAGGACCCTTATTGGGTGAATTTTTGTTTCTGCGTTTGCATTAGCTTCTATGAGAACCATTACTTCTTATGATAACATTCTTAGGACCACTGTCATACGTGCTCATAGTATTTGTGCTCTCAATAAAAGTTTCTGAAACTCATGTGCAGTGCTCAGAAGGCAAGCAGGAAGTCGGGAGGCACCCAGCCCCGCGTACCTGGTACCTGGCTCGAAGCCCCGCCCCGCAGCGGAGGGATCGCTGCCCTTCACGCTGTCAGGACAAATACGAACAGAAAAGAAGAGGCCTCAGCCTCCTGGGGGGAGGCGGGGGGGGGGGGTAAGGGGATAGGTTTTTCTCCCCTCCTTTCTCTTTGAGAATATGCTTCAGAAAACGTGTAAGTGAAGAACTTTCTCCTCTCTTTGAAATGTAGATCTGTCCTGACCTAACAGTCTCTCAAGGTCCTGGCAGCATCGCTTTTGGATGCAAACGTCGAGGGAGATGGGCCCCACCTTCCAGCCTCTGTGGGAGGGTGGGGGCCTGACTTTGGTGGGCGACTTGCTCTAATTTGCAAAATGACCTCCTGTCGTAAAGATAGGAGATGCTTATTTTTCCTCTGGGTAAAGCCAACTAGCTAACACGGTGGTCACCCCAATTACTCGGTGAGTTTAGGGTGAACCAACTGCGACTGATGGTGCTGACAAATCCTCTTACTGGGGACTGGCTATCATTTATCTTGAGAACCTGGATGTCATGGGCTGTTGCTTGGTCATGGAAAAGGTGAGATTTCTGCCCGTTTCTCACCTCTTTCGGGTTGCTGGTGGTGAGCATTGCATTTTGGTTTGATGCTCATTTAATAATAAAATAACTTTCTTTCTCTGCTACGTTATTTAATGGCAATAGAAGATGGGTAATGTCAACGAAAAAACATCCAACCTAGGAGAAAGCTTATAAGTTTATTTTACAATTGCCGGGAAGCAAAGTCTCAACGGATTGAGAAAATGCTCTGGAAAATTGCCATTTTATACATTAGAATCAAAAGAGGACGGTTGCATGAAACCCATTGGTTGTAGATTAAGGGGGTGGGAGAAAGCAAAGCCGGGCAATCTCTGGGATTGAATAGAAAGTAAAATGGAGAGACGCACTTCTTTTACATTGGTGGGTACAGCATAGTTAATAGCATATTACAGCACATAGAGATGGTATTTGGGGAACAAGATAACAATGAGGGATTTTGTAGATTCCTGCCCTGGTGTGGTGGGTTGTGCACCCTGGGAGGTCTGGGAAAAGAGATTACTCTGATATTGCAAGGGTGTGTTATCTTAGATGCAAAAAGACGACAGACAGGCTTACTTAAAGTCAAGACTGACCTTTGTCAAGGAAGCTGCAGGCCAAGGATGTGACTACCAGCAAAGACTCACTGTTAGTTAGAAATTTTTACGTTCAGACCATCTTATGTGGTTATTTTCAATCTCCTGAGCTTGTCAGGTTTAACATGTGGCCCCTTTTCCACCCACAATACCTACAATGGAAGGCACAATTATTCCGATGCTGTAGATCGGGAAACTGAGGCACAGAGAGGCGCAGAGGTGCCCCTGGAGAAGTGCCTGCCTTTCCAATAAGCCCCTCCCCGACAATTCCGCTGCAGTGGTCCTCAACACACCCTGGGAAACACTGCTTTCAGTACCCGGAGCTGCTGAGGGCCGCCTGGATTGGGTGGGAAGTTGGACTATTGGTAGATTACTTACAGTGTCCCCCAAATCCCCATTTTTACACCTTATAAAGCTTCTCTCTGGCTTTTCGTCACATCCATCCATCACAGCCGGTGTTCCCTGGAAATAACCCCTCCTGGGCAGCCCTTGAGAGGTGAAGGCACCTCCCTACCCTATCACTGGCATCGTCCCCATCAAGTGGCAATGAGCAGAGCAGTCACCAGACCCCGCGCTGTCCCCATCAAGGCCCCAGTTTCTGCGTGGCCCTGCGGCCAGGACACGGTGGGTCCCCGCGCCCCCAGGACAACCCTCAGGTGCGTGTTCCTGCCACCTTTGCCTCTTCCTGTGCTATCACCCCCCAACCCGAGGCAGGTAAGGCTGGAGAGCACATGGCCCCTCCCAGCCGGCTGGCTCTGCCTGACAGGTGGTCCTTGCCAGGGCTGGTGCTGAGCAGGTTCCCAGGAGGCAGGCTGTGAGCAATGAGTGATGCCACATGTGCCATCCCTGCCCTAGACCAGTGTCGTGAGCCCTGCAATGGCTGCAGCCATCTTCCCCTTGGGACACTATCCCCACATCCCTGGACAGCTCTGGGGGTGTACGCATGTTGGCCTCACGTGATTGTGTAGTGGAGTCTGTTGAACCTCAGGACCACAGAACTCAGAACCTGAGATGCCTTTTCAAGGTCCTCTAATTCAAACTTCCCCTTCCACAGGTGGAGACAGCAGGCAGAGCTCAGCTCAGGCACCATCACTAAAGGTAGGCAGCGTGGTTCATGCCTGCAGAGACACTGGTTCCGGGGACAGGGAGCACACCCTCGGCCTGTGTGCTGTGCACGTATAGATGCACATGTGAAAGTGTGCGTGTACACGTGTGCAAGGATCTGCATATACACGTGCACATAGGGGTGGGACGTGTGTGAGTGTGCCTGTATGTGTGTGTACATATGACAGTGTGCATGTGCACGCATGAGTGTGGATGTGTGTCCTTAAACCTGCTGTAGTACTCTGACCGCTGTCCCTCGTCCCCAGTTCTTGGACACCGAGTGAACCCGGGGTCTTTGCTGGATGAACCTATGACCAGACACACCCTGGAAGTGAGGAATACTCCTGGAGGGCTATCCCTCCCCACTGGGGTAAGGGCATGGTTTTTTTTTCTTGCCAAAGCATTTACATGACAAAGGCAGATGTGGAAAACTACCACAGCCATCATGCACCCAGAATAACTGAGGAAAAGACCTCACTGTGGATTAAATTCACACACACAGACACACCACACACCACACACCACACACACACACACACACACACACACACATACCACCCACCACACACATCACACACACACACACACACCACACACCACACACCACACACACACCACCCACCACACACACCCCACACACCACACA
>NW_017731808.1:500668-515807 GCF_001890085.2 Hipposideros armiger
CACACACCACACACACACCACACACACCACACACCACACACACACACCACACACACACACTCACACACACACCACACACACACAAGCATGGTTATTTTTTTTGTGCCTGCATGAAAGGGAGGTTGAGGGAGGACCAAGCTAGAAACAGACTGTCAATTGTGAGGGGTTTTTGAATCACATGAGTTTTAATATAAAGAAAAAGTATGTGATGATGACATTTTATGGAAAATTCCAGATTAGCGTGAAGTGGTCAGCTGGTACAATGCCTTGATTTTCTCCCGTCTCTTGGGGGCTCTGGCTGGATATTCTGGTTGGAACTGTGACCAGACAGGGAGTGGAGTCAAATGTGAAGGACTCAGGCTTCGGGGTGCATGTCCCACTCACTGTCTGTGTGGCCTCTCTGGCCCTCACTGTCTTGATCTGTGCCATGGGGATAAGGGACCTACTTCACACGGTGGTTCTAGAGATGAGAGACAACAACAACACAAGGCCAGTTTTGAGTTTTAAAAGGTAATGTCCTCAATTCCATCTTCATATTTCATAGAAGCATTTATCCATTACCGTAGCCCAAGTTATAAGAGATGACAGCGTCATAGCTTCATCTCACATTTTTAAATGTTCAGATTTAACTAAGTTATAAAATTTTTTCTACTTATTCTGTTAGTGCTAATTCAATTTTATTTTCTTGAATATTCTATGATGGCATTAAAACGTACTCCTTTCTTACTGAAACTTTTTTTTAACCTCCAGTACAGCACAGGCAGTGAGTCAAGCTGACACCACCGGTTTTCTCGAAAGGGTGCTGGCCTTCTAGGAAATTCACACTGAGCCCCTTAACTTTGCGATCACCTCCAGGTCCTGTTTTGGTGCTCTTGTCCTGACGTGGGTCAGGTAGCCATGAGCCACGCAAAAGCAGCAGTTATTCATCTCAGAGGTCAATCTACTGAGAATAAAAGTCATAGCAACTGAGGCGGGGTTGGGGGCGGGCAGTGGTTAGGCTAGAACCTCTCTTCTGGAAAAACTGTTTTATATTCGAGCTCAGGGGACTTCTATTTCTCAACCATAAGCCAAGATAGGTCTTTGTTGCCCTATTGGAAAGTTTTCTTAGAAGAATTAATTAGATCTTCACCTAGTGTTAAAAATTGTGCCTCAGTTTTCGATACCAAGCATTGAAAGACAGCCCAGCAGGGGGAAGAAGACACCGCCAACTACACAGTATTTCATACAGAATTTAAAGATTCATTTACATACAACAGGATGGCTACTGAACTAAAACAGAAGTCAGCCACCAACCCGCCACCCCTCACATCACCCCTCCTTTTATTCCTGTGGCCCTTTCAGGATTGGCCCATTTGTACGTAGTCGTACGGAGTCGTGGTCTTCATGGAGATGGAGCTGTTTGACTTCACATTGTGCAGTTTTGTTTTCCCGCTGCTAAAAGTTTTCAGGTGAGCCTATCTATGTCTGTGGGCTCTCATGTCCAGATGCCATGTAATGATTTAATTTCCCCTCCTCCCACAATGGTTCACTCGATGCTTTTCCATTTTAAATCCTGACAAGTAATGACCACCTCTGGGACTGTAGCTTTCTGGCCCCCAGGCGGACCCTCAGGAAGACATCATGGGGTTAAGAGGCAGGGACATCTTTATGGCTTTCGAGCTGTACTGTCCACCTGTGGGAAGGATGCTTTTCTGAATCTGATGGACCACTTTGATTTGACGCTGTTTTCTCCTGCCAGCTTGCAATGATAAGGTAAGAGAATACTTTATACTTGATGGAGAGAGTCAGATTTGGGTCTGAAATGTGTTTTCTGCGTAACAACGAGATGGGACCCAGCGATGCAGCCTGGCGGTTGGGTACTCACCTTTCTTCAAAGATGCCATCTGCCTGGAATGAGAATGGGCCGTGACACGCAGGTGCCCCGAGGGACACGGCCGTGGTGGTGGCGGGTGTTAACGAGCAGGCATAAGGGACCGCTCCCTGTGAGCGCACTCTCTGAAGCCATTGCCACTGTCGGCGGCACAGGGAACAGAAGGGCCCTTTCTCTGGGCCTAGGCAGCCCAGGCCCCTTTGTGCTGCAGCTCAGGAGAGGCCCAGGGCTGCCTCGCCACTGCCCAACCATGCTCAGGACCCTCGGGCTGGCCCTGCTGGCTCTGCTCAGCACCGTGGGCCCGAGCCAGGCCAGCGGCTTCACAGGTGAGGGGTCTGGGCTCCGTGAGGGTGATGCTGGAGGAGCAGGGGGGTCGGGAGCCAGGCTCATGGGTGAGAACAGCAGCCTTGCAGACAGCCAGGCAGGCTTCTGCTTTGAGAGGCGACATCTGCTCCCTCTCACCAAACTTTCTCATAACCCCAAAACGGTGGGTGCATGTGTTTTCTAATCACCTGGGGGATCTGTTCAAAGACAGATTCTGAGTCAGCGGGTCTGGGTGGGGCCCAGAACTGCGCATTTCTGCGAGTGGTGCTGGTCTGAGGGCCACCCTGAGAGCAGACACAGCATCTGGGTCTCTGAACCGTGGTGTGTTGGGCTTTCCTCTCCTTCTCTTCTGTCAGGGACTTGCCCAAGGCCACACAGCTGGCTGAGGGCAGAGTTTCTATCAGAGTGACCCTGCTGGCAAGGCGGGAGTCATGAAGTGGGCTCTCCATCCGCTGCCCCTCACCGTGGGTTCTGCCAGTCCCGGTTTCCTCGGCGGTACATGAGGGTGGCAGTGGCCGGTGGGGAAGTGAGGGGCCGAGCACGGGCACCTGTCCAAAGCCTTTGGAGGCACATGGTCAGCTGCTAAAAACGCGGATTTCTGAAGCCCCAGGTTTCAGAGCTGAGGTGGTAAACCTTTGAAATCATTTTCCCCCTGAAGTCTGTTTTATCCCGTTGGAAATTCAAACAGGTCTATTCTGTTCCCACGGCCAACTTCAGTTTTGTTACCAATTCAAAGTTTGTTCACCCCTGAGCAGGATTTTGGTTTAATTGTGATTTTTTTCCCCTTGAGTTTTCCTTTGGAATGGGTAATGTGTAAAACACACAGCTCAGTCGCAAAATGAGTGGGACTATCTCAAAGCTAGAGAAGCCCTCAGGAGGCATTTCATGACCCCTCATTGTGCACGCGAGGACGCGGGGGACAGAAGCTGTGTTGCTCAGTGTCCCAGTCTATTTGCTCTTAAGTGCCAGGCACTCATTCAATCCTACAGCCCGAGGGCATGGCTACTATTTCACAAATGAGCAGACTGGGGCACCGAGAGGGCATGAAATGTGCTCAGAATCACTCGGCTGGTGTTGGTGAAGTTGGCGCAAACGCAGTTCCTCTGACCCCAGGGCCCAGACTCGTTCCACAGCGTGAAGATGCCCCACCTCTGGGGCTGGAACCTGGGCCCCCCAACTGCCATGCTGATGGCACTTGAAAGGATTTGCTGAATGGCAGGATCTGCTAAAAACTTTCTCTCCTGGGCTCTGCCAAGAAGCCAGGCTCAGAAGGGACGTGGTGGCCGCTGGGAGAATGTCAAAAACAAAACACAACAAGTTGATCCCAAGTGCAGTTTCAGAGGAGATGTGTGAGCGTGCGTGTGGTGGTGTGTGTGCTAATGATCCGCTGGGACCTTGTCACGCTCAGACGGAGCTCGGTGGCTCTCTAGAGACGGGGAAGAGGAACCTTCATTAGTGGTTGGCATCTCATGTTAGGCTAAGATGAAAAACAAAATCTAAAACCATCTCGTCACGTTCTCAAGGCAGGAAGTCCTTACGTGTTTTCTTGTTCAGCCGGTCACTTAATTAGTGACCAGTTCACAGTGGCCATTTTTTCTCCAGCCCCTCATCTAAGTCACCTCTAAGCTCTGGGCCAAGTTACGCTGGTCTCGGAGGCTGATTTCCCCGGCCCCCCACACATAATGGGAGGGCCCTGTCATTCCTTCCCAGAGCTTACTGTCACCCACCCCTTTGGTGGAGACAGGCAGCACGGCCCTTCAATCCCAGAGGCCCTGCCACCTGCAAGGGTGATGGAGAGGCAGCCACACGTGGCTGTGGGGTGGGCTCACTCAGGAGTGGGGCGCTTCAATGTTGTATTCAGCCCCCATCAGCCTGGGCTCCACGGCTGGCTCAGGCCATTTCTTTCTGGGGATCACTAGCCCCTGGGACACTTAGGGGCTGCTGTGCGGCCAAAGAAGGAGCTCTTCAGGGGTGCTGCCTAGTGCTGATGATTCAGGGGTGAAGGTAATTTTTGCTGCCATCCCTGAGTTCCTCCCCAGAAAGCCAGCTCCTCACTAAGGGGTCTACACTATAAAATTGAGTGCCTACCCATTGGTTGTACAGTCTTGTAAAGCTTGGAGCTCAGAGGTTGAGAACCTGAAAATGTGAAGTACATTCAGACCTTGCATTCCTCCTACACTCAGAGCCCCATGCGGGCTGCTAAGTGTGGGGGGCAGCCCACGACCCCTGTGTGAGTTCCCTGGGGCTGCCTGCACAAAGTACCACAGGCTGGAGGTTTAAGCAGTAGAGATTCATTCTCTCACAGGGAGAAGTCCGAGGTCCGGGTGTGGTCAGGGCAGCTCCTGCTGAGGGCTGTGAGGGAGAATGTGGGCGGTCCCCTCCCCCAGCTGCTGCTGGTTTGTCAGCAATCATCCATGTTCCTTGGCTCGTAGAAGCCTCACCCTATCTCTACCTGCACCTTCTCAAAGCGTCCGCCCTGTGCACTCCTGTTCCTGTGTCCAAATTTCCCCTTTTATAAGGACACCAGTCCCATTGGGTGGGGGCCACCCTACTCCAGTGTAACCTCATCTTAACTAAGTGTATCTGCAAAGCCCCTATTTCTAAATAAGCCACATTCTGAGATGCTGGGGGTGAGGACTTCAACATAGGAACTGTGGGTGGGCGGGTGGGGGCACAATTCAGCCGTGACAGTTCCCGGTACAGGAGACAGCAGAGGCCCCTGGGCAGATGGTACATCCCAGGACCACATGGTCCATGAGAAACAGACACAGGGCTGCTGAAAATACTGGCTGCCATGGGGCCTCGAGCACCAGTGATCACGCTGATGAAGGGGCTTGGGCATCTGTGCACAGGAACCAGGTAGTGTCTGGGGTCTGTTCAGCCAGCTGGGCGTCACCCTACAGCGGGCGTTGTGCCCTCACCCCCCGGTGATGACAGTGAGTCGGGCTGAACTTTACCATCTACGAACCCTCACATGTGCTTGAGATATGTGTGTATTTATCTTCCATCTCATTCCAAAAAAAGGGTGCCACTGCCATCCGAGCCCTGCGCGTAGTAGGCCTTCAGTATATAGTAGTTGTTGCTGGAATGGTTACAGACGCATCACACGTGTGACAAGCCTGTGGCTCGGGGATTTGAAGGGCTGTGCAGAAGATCGTCCCGCTGCAGAATCAGAGCATGGAGCAGGGAACAGGGACCCGAGCCCCAGCTGCCTGGCTCCTCCGTGTCTCCGTTCCCTGGGCCACGCAGCCCAGTGGCCCCCTGGTCTATGGAGGATTTCCTAGCGGGCAGGCTCCATCTGTGCTTTACCCCTTCGTTTGTGCTTCACCGGCGGCTGCACGGACTTCTCAGTGGGCTGGTGGGCGCATCCTGAGGGGCCGGGGCAGGGGTCTTGTTTCACTTGCTGCAGGAGAGAGGGCTTGCGCGCAGGGAGCCCCCGTCTGGATCTGATGATCACCTCTGCTCTTTCTTCGGCTCCTCCCTCCTAGAGAAAGGCCTGTCCTTGCTGAGCTACCAGCTATGCAACTACAGTGTGACCCAAAGTGTCCAGAAGGTGGAGGCCGTCCAGGTGTCCCATGTGACCTACGCCCCCTGCGGCGGGTGGATCCCGTGGAGACGGTGCCCCAAGACCGTTTACAGGACCCGGTACCTGGCAGTGGACGTCCCCGAGCCCCGGAACGTGACGGACTGCTGCGAGGGCTATGAGCAGCTGGGCCTCTACTGCGTCCTGCGTGAGTGCAGAGTGGCGGGCGAGCTGGGGCCACCCCCCCCGTTCCCTTCTCCCAGGGGTCCTGAGGAGTCTCCGGAGGGTCTCTGTGCACACCCACTAGCCCTGAACTTACTAGACCCTTCTGGAACACTGGTTCCCCACCTTGAGCAGGCATGAGGATCACCTGGAGGGCTTAGCACGGATCCTTGGCCCCGCCCCTGGGTTTCAGATCCGAGGAGTCAGCGGCGAAGTCTAAGTTCCCGGGCGGTGCTGATGCCACTGGCCTGGGGTCCCCAGTCTGCGAGCCTTTTTGTTCTGGAGGGGTGGCTCTTAGACCCGGCTACGCATCGAAGGCCCCTCGGCAGACTGGAAGACACTGATGCTTGGGTGCTGCCCTCACAGAGTGGGTTGGACTTGGTCTCTGGTGTAGCCTGGGCACTGGGGTGTTTGTAAAGCTCCCCAAGTGATTCTAGCACGAAGCTGAGTCTGAGAACCAACATGGCGATCTCGTCTGTGTTGGCAGCCATCCTTTTTAAAAGCTGTAGTGGACACGTTCTTTACCTGGAATCCTAATCTGAACACCAATAAGTGGGAGAGATAGATGCAAGGGGTCCCCTCAGCACCCCCAGCTGCCCAGAGGCCCCCACGTCCTCTTCCTTCCTCAGTGCGCTTTGGAAGGTGCTCAGGGCGGTTTTCAGGGTGACTGGTGTGGCTGTGCCAGGCCAGTGTCGGAGGCCAGGTGGGCTGTGCTCTGTGGGGGTTCAGGGCTCAGCCTCTCGACATGAAGGGAACTTTCCAGAAAAACCTCTTCCAGGGGAAAAGCTGCATGTGTGGGTGTGCGTGGGTAGCGGTGATGGTTACATGTGAGTCAATACCAGATCTAAAGTGAGTTTCTGAGAGTCAGAAGGTCGTCCTGTCCCCGCCCCATCATGGAGGGGAAATGGGACGGGTGTGGCCCCCGTGAGTGTCAACGGGGCACCTCTGGGCTGTGAGGGCTGCTGCCTCCAGAGAGCAGGGCGTCCGGGAGGGGGATCCCATGTGGCCCATCCTAGGCTGAGGCCAGGACGGCCCTGGGCTAAGGCCTGGACATCGCTCACCAGGGGCGCCGCCCCCGTCCCCACACCAGGGGCTACAGAACGGATTCGTGGGCCCTGCCGACCCTGCAGGAGGCTGCGTGGGCTCGGCTCGCTGAGTCACCCCGAGTGTGCCTTCCTCAGGTCCCCAGACAACTCAACAACTGATGATCTAGACGGGAAGAGCATTATGAAGACACACGTGATATTTCTTTCGGTCTAAATGACTTTAAGGTTTTTTTTTTTAAATCTAGCATTTGGAACACAATGATAACTCATTCATTGTTTTGTTTAAATGTATCTTTTTACTTTAATTATAAAAATGAAGGCGTGGGCCGTGCAGAAAACACGGAAACGGGAAAGAATGTCACACAATACAGGGATGCGTGCCTCTCCCCATTGAGCCTGCTCAGAGATGTCCTGACGGCTCTGGGTTGAGTGTTAAAAGTGGCATTCACGCTGCCACCACCGGTGAAACCCAGGCGGGGCTTCGTGTGGAGCGTGAGGGTCCAGTGGGAGAAGGCAGGTGCCACCCTGCCCGGTGCATCCTCGCCTGCGAGGGCCATGCTCTTCCCACCTGCTGGCTACAGTCAGGACGAGTGAGGTCCCATGTCCAGAGGGCCAGAGGACCGGAGGACGGCTCCTCCATGCTGAAGGTCACCTTTGTGTAAGGGCCGCTGCCCGGCTGAGCTGAGCAGTGAGTTCCCCCTGGAGAGAAGGCGGGAGGCCCTGCCACCTGCCACTCGCTCTCTTCCCCGTAACCAACCAGCCTCCGGGCAGTGCCCCTCATGGGACACCAGCCCCACTTTTAGCGTGTTAGCGCCTTTAATTAGGAACTTACCAGGCAGGGAGAGGACTGGAACATTCTAGTTAGTCCCATGGGTAGGGCTGCTCCGGGAACTGCAGGTAGGGGTGTGGCTAGAGTAGGGAGGGTTGGGACGTGTCAGGGGACACGCTGGGCGCAGGGAAGGAGAACTCACCCTGAAGGAGCTCAGAGGTGGCCGAGTTGGAATGGGGGTGTCCACAGTCCCCCTTGGGCCTCAGGAGGGTCCCTCCAGTAGTGGTGTAGAGAGGAGGCCATCGGGAGCCCAGAAGAAAAGAGAGGAAAAGGGCCTTGAGGGAGCGTGTCCTTTATGACAGGCCAGCAAGGGAGATCCCTGGTCACTCCCGGACAGGAGTGTCCCCCGTTCTGCAGACGTCGGCACAGACTGGAGGTGGCAGCCGATCTGACCAAGATCGCACAGACTTGGGCCTGGGCCTCCCCGACCCCGAGTTAGAGTCTGCTGCTGGCATCTGGGGAAGGGGCCCCGGCTGGTGGGAAGAGGAGCAAGGCTAAGGGACACCCAGGGCACCCAGCAGGCTGCACGCCTCCTCAGGAAGACCCCGCTGGGCACTGCAGCTGCCGGGGGCCTGGGCTGCGGCACCACCTTCAGCACGGCCGACGCCCTGCTGGCTCCTGAGGGCTGATGGTGGGCATCTCTTCCCACCTCCGTGCTCAGGATGTACAAACACCATGTCGGCAGCTGTAACTGCCCGTGGTGGAGGCGTTTACACCACGGGTACTGGCAGCATGGCCTTCTCCACGCTGGCACAGCTCCTCTGTTTGGTCAAAGCTCTTTCGGAGAGGCCTGGTGACAGGCTGGCTCTTTGGAACCTGTGAAGTCTCTATAAGTGACCCCCCCCAGCCCCTCCCACTGTTTTGCACAGAACCGGGCAGAGGTGGCGGCAGGGAACAGCCTGGGGATTTGGGGAGGCCAGGAGGGCAGGCGGTGCTCTTTTCTCCGTGGCAGGGTCTCCAGGTCCCCCAGCTGTGGGGCAACTCTTGTCTCGGCAGCCTGGTGCTCTCAGCACAGAGGCCTCGTCTCCAGGCAGCAGTGAAACCTCAGACTTGCTTCCTTCTTTCTCCTCCCACTCAACAGCCAATTATCTAAAAAAGGAAGAGCGTTATGAGAACTCATGTGACATTCCTTTCAGTCTAAATGACTTTCAATTCCTAAAACCCCAGCATTTGGGACACAATGATCACGTACACATTATTTTATTTAAATGTATCTTTTTACTATAATTACGAAAACGAATACGCGAGCCGTGCAGAAAATCTGGAAACACAGGAAAGAACAAAGGGACGTTACCCGTAAGCCTGCCGCCCACGCAGCACCGTGTTAACATTTTCTTCTATCTTCATTCAGGGCAAATGTACAAAAGTGTGGTCACCCCGTTCGAGACTTTTCTGTAGCACGCTTTTATCATTTGGCCATTTATCCAGAACATCTTTCACGTTAATAAATATTATTCTGCCACATGATTTAATGGCCACATGGCATTACCTCATATGGATGTGTCAGCGTGAAGCAATCTCCTACCATTTACCATTTAGTGGCTTCCAAGATTTCATTATTATAAATAACACTGCGATGGGTGTCCTATGGTACAGTCTCTGCTGCACACAAGCTGGATTATTTCCTCGGGATGAATTCCTGAGGGTGACACTGAGTGTCTTAGCCAACACTCATCAACTGCAGTGACACCCTGGTTTCCACTTAGCCCACTTTCACTGCAGGACCATCATCATGGCAGGACCCCACTGCAACAGGACACCACCCCAAACTCCCTGTCTTCCCCAGGCTGAGGACCAGGGCCCCTTTGGGCAAGAAGGACGCCTGGCAGGAGGTGAGGGTGAGAATGATATTCCAGAAGGATCAGATTCTTGAGCCCCGGATGACCTCAGCGCTGTTGCTCAGACAGAAATCTCCTGTGGGTCTTGTCCTTGAACTGTGACTAACCTTGGTTGCCAGGCACTGGGAAGTCCTGTTTCATTGTTTGTGTTGAGCTGGTGGAAGGAGAAACAGACTTCTGACTTCCTACCAAGTTGGAATTGCTGACTCTTCTCTTGGGCTCTCAGCGAGTGCCAGCCCCACAGGAAGGAGGGGAGTCCCAGCAGCGTTCAGGCCAAGACGAACTTGAACTCAAAAACATGTCCGATCGGCAACCATTTTTGGAAGCTGACTTTTCTTGGTGACCTGAACTTTCTTTTAATTTAAGTGAACCTTTTACTTTAGAATAGTTGTAGATTTATAGACAAGTTGCAAAGCTGGTAGAGAGAGCTCCCATATACCCCTCAGCCACTGTCCCCAAGCGTTAGTGTCTTGTGTACGATGGCACATGTGTCTCCACAAAGAAACCAATGCTGGTGCACTGCTTAGTCCAACTGCACACTTTATTTGGATGCCACTTTTTCTTTCTTCTAATGTCAGTTTTCTCTCCCAGGAGCCATCTCACATTTAGTCTCACATTTCCTTAGCCCTGAGGCTGTTGGTTTTTATAATGGAGGAGACTGCGAAGACCTTTAGACGCTTGATTGGTGGCCCCACAGGGATGCTGGGATCTCCCTCCCAGTGGCTCTCTGGGCTGTACCACAGGCCCATTTTTCATGTCCCAAAGCCGGTCAGTCCCTGGGTAGCAATTTCTTTAGGACTTTAGACATCAAATGGTGCCTCCCAGGCCTGGACATGGCCCCTAGGCAATCCACACTGTGCGCCTCCAAGAACTGCAGATGGAATCAGCGCCAGGAGACACCCAGGTGTGGTGCCTGAGCAGCTCACCCAGGTTTTTATTGCTAACATCATTAACTGCTAATCACTTTTCCTCAGCCCTGAATCGCTCCAGGGAGTTTGCATCGAGACCCGGGGTCTGCCCAGCGGTGGGGCCAGATGCATCCACCTCACTCTGTGCCTTGGACGCCGACTGCCCTGGACTTCAGAAATGCTGCCCCTTGCAGGGGGGCCACCGCTGCGTGGCTCCCATGCCCCAAGGTAGGACTGAGACCTGCAGCAAAGGAGGTGTCCAGTTAGCCAGCCACCCATAGGCTAGGGGCCCGGTCCTGACCTGGTGGGGTGGGGGTAGATTTCCAGGGCCAGTGGCTGGTGTCAGAGGAGCCCGCAGCTGGGTGTAGGGTGCTTCCCACTCCCAAGCAATGCAATGTGTCTGTCCAAACGTGGCCACTGACTTCTCAGGGGGAGGCGCGCACACAGGCGTCCTGGGGAGGGAAGGCGTTCCTGGCAGAGCGGCTGCCCAAATTCCCCAAGCTCACCTAGGGAGCCCTAGAGCTTGCTGGAAACTGACCTGTTCTGTAGTGAGAAGGTGTGTGGCTGACTGCTCCAGAAACACCAAGAGACCCGAAATCCTGCTCGGAGCACCAGCTTGGCAGGCCCGTGGACCAGCCCTCAGGGCATGCCTGTCTGGTCTGGAAGGTTCTGCTCCAGATGGTGGCTGCCCCCAGGAGAATGGGTCAGTCAAGGTTCAGAGTTAGGGGGACAAAACATCACATGCAATAGGTATTATAATATATTCTAGCATTAGTACAGTCCAAATATGTCAAGTATTGTATGACACACATTCAGTGCGCTATTTTACTATCCACGTCACAGTCTACATATTATGTAAAATGGATATTACACACAGTATGATCTGGTATGCATTATACACAGTAGTATGTTATATAGCGTAGATAGGGCCACATATATTATAACGTAAGAGAAGCGAAGCGCGGGCGGTGGGGGAGGTGCCCCCTGCCGTCCGGGGGGCAGCCCCACTTATGTAGGAGGGCGAATGTAGCGGGGCCAGCCTCCTGCTTTCTAGGCCTGTGTCCCCCCTTTCTCACCCCGGGGCCGCTGGTGGCCCTGCCCTGCCCTGTCCCTGTCCCTGGCCTGTAACTGTTCAGCGTGTTGCCTCCTGTAGCTCCAGAGAGGAATCTGACGAGCTCCTGGTTCAACGTGACCATCCTGGTGAAAATGAACTTCCAGGAACTCCGGCAGGTGGACGCCAGGCTCCTGAACCACATGAGACTTCTGCACTCCATGGTAGGTGGGAGGCGAGCGAGCCTGCAGGCCCCCGGGCTGGCACAGGCGGGGGTGCGGTGCGAACTGGGGTTGGCAAGGGGTTCCCTAAGTGACCGCAGCCTGACTCCGAACCAAACGTGAATTCTTAATTAAGAAAACAAAGCTTCAAAGAGGTATAATTTACGTGCCATGACACGCACCCATGGAAGTGTGTAATTTGGAGTTTGTTGTACATAACACTGTAAACCCTATCCTACGATGTAGAGCATGGAACCCCCCTAGTCTTTTAACTGCTCTGTCTGTTGCTTAAACCAAAGGGTGACCCAGTGTAGATGGCCTGGGCCCCAGAGCTGTGACCTCACTGACCTCATTCTCAGGTCCCCAGCGTCCTGGAAAGTTCTGGGATGGGGACTTCTAGATGGGGTCCTCTACTTGCCACTATCAACGTATGGGGCCAGATAGCTCTTTGTTGTGGGGGCTGCCTGTCGTTATGGGATTTTTGCAGCATGCCTGGCTTCTCTGCACAAGAAGCCAGAAACGTACCCAGTTGTGATAACCCAAAGTGTCCCCGCACATGGCCACGTGTCCCCTGAGGGGCAACACGGCTCCTGTTGCAGACCTGCTCACACTTTCTGACACGTCAGCAGAGCCTTCCAGCCAGGACGTCTTCACAGGCGGGGTGTCACCACCATGGTGGGCCCACTGGTGGACGGGCCACTGCTCATCCTTACAGCACGGCCGTCTTCCCAGCATGGCGGTCTGCCCTCAGGGCGGGCTTCACGGGCGAGTGTCCCACACAGTCACCCCACGCTCAGAAGGGCCCCACACTTGGTTTCATGCTCCGCCGTGGCCTCTTGAAATACTTAATACTTTTTGAATACTCATTTTCCTCCTGCGCTGGGCCCTGCACACCGTGGCTGGTCCTACCTGACTTTTGGAATCCGCAGCTGTGTCCTGTGTGGGATGAGGGGTCAGGCCCAGGTTTGGATCCTTCCCTAGTGTTCAGACCCGCTGGCAGGGGCGGCCCCCGAACAGGTGGCACACACACTCACCTGGTTCTGGGCCTCACCAGTAAAGTGTCTTAAGAGGTATTCTGAAACGTCACCTTCCCCTGGAAACCTCTTTAACTGCCCCAGGTGGAGGGATTCTGTCTCCGGTGAGCTTGTTGGGGGCAGGGGAAGATGGCCTGATTGGCTGCCTGGGTTCCAATCCCAGTGCTGCCCCTTGTTAGCTGTGTGGCCTTGGGCAAGTTACTTAACCTTTCTGTGCCTTAGATGCCACTTCCATTGAATAGAAAAAGCCATAATCGCCTGAGGCAGTGGCCATGAGGTTTAAACAGCACATGGAAAGAGCTGAAAATGGTGCTGACACTAGTGTTTCCGTGTTTCCGAGTTGTGGTTGCTGGTATTTTAAATATTGTTGTGTGTCACCCATTGTCTCCTCAAGAGCGTAGGTTTTGTTTTTCAGGGCAGACCATTAACTCCAGCAGGTGGGGCCTGACCCACAGCCTCCTCCCTGCTGCAGGGGCCGGTTCCCTGACTTGGGGGTTCCAGGGAGGCCGGGGTGAGCTTCTGTTCTGCCCCCTGGGTTCTGAGCTGTATCTCCCCTGCAAAGGCTCGAGTCTGCCAAGGACAAGGCAGGCTCCAGTGTCCCCCAAACCACCTTTCCACTTCCCCATGGAGACTGGAGGGTTTGTCAGCAAAGCTTGCTTTGGTGAAGCCATGCTGCTCTGTGGTCAGGCCAATGTGTTTGGCTTCTCAAGGCAAACAGAACCTCGAGATTTTGAGATATTAGGCTGGGGCAAAAAGGGTTCATATGAAATGAGAAAGCGGGTCACTAAAGCTCAAAAAAAAAAATCAGACGTGCAATGGCTTGATGCCATGGCTTGATCTCTAGTTCTCCAATTCCTGATCTAGTTCTCTGTCATGTGCTGCGGGGGTGGGGCCTGAGGGGCCAGGAGCTGACCAGTGTTTTCCGGGGGTGGCCATGACAGCGCCACAGAGTGGAGGGCCTACAGAGCAGACACGTGTGGCTCCCTGCGCTGGAAGGCTGCGATGCAGGTGCGGGAAGGGCTGTGCCTTCCCAGGCCTGTGAGGGAAGGCCCTTCCCAGGGGCCTCGTTGGCTTGTAGGCAGCTGTCTTCACCCTGCGTCCTCACAGCATGCCCTTCTATCAGGGTCTGTCTCCACACCCAAATCCCTTTTCTGTGTAAGGACACCAGTCAGATTGGATAAAGGCCCATCCTAATGACCTCATTTTAACTAATTACATCTGCAACAACCCTATCTCCAAATAAGGTCCCATCCTGAAGTCCTGGGGCATAGGACTGCAACATAGGGATTGGGGGTTGGGGCATGGTGGACACCATTTAACCCATGACAACCGGTGTTGCAGAAGTATTTATAGTCTGGTTTGCAGGACTTTTACTGGGATGACAGATATAAAAATATTGCAGAGGTTCACTTCCGCAGAGCAGAATGGTGTGCATGTCTGTGTGTGCATGTGTGTGTGTGTTTGTGTGTGTGTGTGCACTTAACTTGAATTTCTCCAGGCCTCAGTCTCCCTGTCCGATGGGGGCACTTCTCCCAGGTCACAATCTGACTCTGGTTTCACAGGTCACCAGTGCCCTGCGGCCGATGGAGGCCACTGTCCACCACCTGCACTCGGCCTGTGGGGACACTTCGACCACTGTGTCGTGGCTGCTGCTGGGCCTGCTGCAGCCAGTGCCTGTGGCCAACGTCTCCGCAATGCTGGACGGCATCGTGAAGCGTGTGTACGAAGTGATCAACATCCAGGTGCAAGGTGGTGCTTCCCCTCGGTTCTCTCCTTGGTGGCGGGAGGGCGGGTGCAGGAGTTGAAAACAGTCCATCAGGTGAGGGGTGGCGGACCCGCTGTAGCTCCTTCTGGCCCAAACCAAGTTGGAGGTCTGTGTCTCCTGCACACCCTCCCGTGCCCAGGTGTCTCCTTCCATCCAGGTGGGCGCAGGGGAACCGGCCCCAGACGACACAGAACTTGCTCTTTCGGTTCGCGGGCTCCTAGGTTTGCCTACTGCCTCTTTCCCACCCTTGCCCAGGACACCCTTGTACCTGGAAGGCTCTGTCAGCAGAATTCGTACAAAGTTGAATTTGGTAAAGCACACAGATACGGCCTTGTTCCTGGAAGGAATTACTTGGTCTTCCTTCATCTTTATTATTATTATTTTTTCATCTATGTCGGGCTCAGCAAACTTTTCAGCCAGACAGTAAATACTTTGAGCTGAGGGCCGCGTGGCCTCTGTCTCCAGGGCTCAGCTCTGCCGTGTGACATGGGCCGTGGACAGGGTGAGA
>NW_017731808.1:516821-519127 GCF_001890085.2 Hipposideros armiger
ACCAGAAAGTGGGGCGATTCTATGATTGGGTATCTCAGTATTTCTGATTTATGGGGAGGGGAAAACTAGCCTGAAGATACGCTAAAAAACCAAGAGTCACTCATTTTGTCCAAGGGAGGGTTGGTGTTTTGTGGGTGACACGGCAGTCCTTTTTCGGTCTGGCTCTGACGACATCGTGCAGTGTCCTTGCTCCTCCGTCTCACTTTATCCTGGTCGTGGAGTCATCTTGTGAGCTCGCAAGATTAATTCTCGGGCAGGGTGTTGGGAGCCCATCATTTCATGACCCTTCAGGGTCAATACAGCCCCAAAGCGATTCGCTCAGGCACACGTGTCAGCTGTGCTGTGTGTCCCGAGGCGTGGGCCGGCCGCTTGGATGAAGGCGGCCCGGGGGCCTACAGGCTCTCTAAGATGGGGGCTTCACCACGCACCCTGGGGGCCGCTGCCCAGTCCGCTTCCTCAGCTCACAGGATACACGTTTGGCGGTTAATGAGAATGGCCAGCTGGTTACAGCTCACCTGTTCTCCTTTTTCATAGATGTGAATGAATGTTTCTACGAGGAACTCAACGCCTGCTCTGAAAGGGAACTGTGCTTAAACATGGATGGCTCATACCAGTGCATCTGTAACTCAGAGCCACTGACCTCGTCCCCCCAGGAGCTGAACCTCACATGTGAAGGTGAGAGGACGAGGACTCGCTTAAGGAGCCTTTCCAGGCTCCACGGCCTGCAGACCAGAGCGGTCCTCTCTTACGGCAAAGGGGGACAGCTGGCTTGTGGGTAGGGTAGTCACTTAGTTCTGGAGATTGCTTTTGATCTCATCGCAAGTGAGTCTCGCAGCCATTCTTGGGTTTAACCAACGTTTATTATGTGCCACTCACTGTGTCAGGTGCTGGTGATAGAAACATGTGACAAGATCGTTACCTCTGCTCTCAGGAAACTCAGAGAACAGGCCAGAAGCTAGCCAGGTGTGTTTAAGTAGGCTGCCTGTGTGATCGATGGGTTCAATCGGGACACCTTTGAGCGTGAAAGAGGCCTGACTGATACTTACACTGGGGCTTCAGAAATAGCTGGCCATCCCTGCGATTACAATTCACGAGATGCAGGAGAGAAAGAGGGAAACAAGGCAGCATGCAGATGTCTCGGTTGAACGATTAAATACGCAGTGATTCCTGAATGAGGTGGGGGTGACTGAGCTTATTATTATTAGTTTTGACAATAATCGTGGTTATTATTATTATTATTATTGACGATGATAGTTTAACGTGAGAAGGAGTTAAAGTCCAATGGGGATGCCAGGATGTTGATTGAGTTGGACCTTGGTGCTGGAGCTCAGAGGCGGAGCTGACTGCATATGGAAATCTGGGGTCACCAGCATCCCAGTGGCATTTAAACCATAGGCATGGTTGGGGAAAGGGAACGGGGCCTGGTGTCTGTGGCTGAGGAACCCCAATATTTAGAAGTCAGTACAGGGTTTTACGAAGAGATGGAGTGAGGCGGGAGGAACAGCAGGAAAGACAGCCTCCAGGAGTCAAGAACGGGCCGTCTTTTACAGACATTTACTCAGGAGACTCAGAGATCAAGCAGAGCCTGGAGAAGGGGCTGGACGCCCAGGAGGGTCTTTTGGAAGATGGGTGATGCCAAAGCAGGCTCCTGTGCTGACGGAGAGAGCCTGGCGAATTCTTGCAGCTCCAGGACCCAGCCAAACCTTCTCTCCTCTGGGCAGCCCTCCCCATCCCCACAGGCCTTCCCCAGCTGGGGATAACGGTCACCTGCAGCTGCTCTGGTGACCGGCATGTGGCAGGGAGGGCTCAGTGCCCGAGGCATGCAGGGCTGTCTGTAGGCGGGCGAGGCTACAGGTGCAGGCGCCCAGCTGGCAGCTGGATGTGAGCAGATGTGCAGATGGATTCAGCTTGCATGGATGGGCACTGAGGGTCAGGTTAGTGTTTGTTTGTTCATTCATTCATTCATTTACTTATTAATTCATTTTTTTACCTATAGGACACATTTTTTTTTAAAGATTTTATTGGGGAATTGGGGGAGGGAACAGACAAGTTGATGTTCTTTTGTTCTTCAGTCTAGTTGTGGAGGACGTTGCTTCACTGGCCCAAGTTGGCACCATCATTACACTCTTCCCGGGCGAGGCAGATGTCGCTGGCCTCTGGACGGCCACTCACGGTGGCTGCTGGCCGCCCATGCTGGCTGCTGGCCATACATGGTAGCCCATGGCAACCCACTGCAGCAGGGGCTGCAGCCTACGCCATCGCCGGCGACTCACGGCAGCCCAGCTCCAGGTTGACCTGTTGTTCAG